>NC_029787.2:78521706-78528582 GCF_000816755.2 Arachis ipaensis
TGTTGGGCACTATAACTCACGGGGCGCAAGAAAGGGTGAGCAGGGCACCATAACCCTGGTCGTGGCAGAATGGCGACATCCCGGGAATGTGTCGGGTTGGCATTTTGGACTGACAAGTAAGATCACGAGGCAAATAGGATAAACATTCATCATATGTATCTTTACATACTTGCTTGCTTTGATTACTTGAGTTATGCCTATTTGAATAATATCCTAAATGCTAGTTGATTTACTTGCTTATATGTATACTATTTGTGCTTTACTTGTTTACATTATATGTGTTTTACTGGTGTTGAAGAGGATCGGTAGACAGTGGCAATGGGATTGCGTGGAGGTTTGGCTGGTGAAGGTTGTAGGACAACGGTGTTGGTTTAGTTAGAAATTTCCTAAGTTAGATTACCCTTGTTTCATTATGGTTTTAAGTTATGGTTTTAAATTTAGCATCGCTTTAAGTTTGAATCTTAAGTTTGATGTGAAGTTCTAGGATTGCCTTTGGCGTAGCGAAACCTTATATCTTATATATTGAACACTGTTACCATATTGAAAACCTCCGGTTCTCATACCATATGTTGTTGTTTTTCAGATGCAGGTCACAACTAGGTCTAGGGATGGCAAACAAGCCTAAACCCGCCGGGCTGGCCCGCGTAACCCGCCAAAAAAGGCGGACTGGGCTGAAAAATTAGGACCATCGAAGAACAAAAGCCCGCCTAACCTGCACCGCTTAAACCGCGGGTTTTGGCGGGCGAGACAGGCTTCCCCACGGGACTTAGCTTTTTTTGGCAAGGGGGTATTTTTGTAATTTTTTTACCAAAACCCAACTTCTCCCAATCCAACTTACAAGAGTATGAAGATGAAAATTGAGTGTTTTTTATTATGTTTATGTTGCTTTGGAGACAATATTTATAATTATGTTTTGGATTATGTTTATTTTGCTTTGGAGAGAATATTTATAATTATGTTTTGGATAAAAATTTGGTTTATAATTATGTTTATTAGTAATTACTAATTACAAAAATTTTAATGTTTGTGAATATAAAAATCATAATTTGTTTATACTTTTAGAAATTATAATAGTTAAAAATAGAAGAGATTTTCTATTTTTTATACCTTTATATATATTATTTAATAGTTTAAAAAAAAGATATTTGGCGGGCTTAACCCGCCGGCCCGCCAGTCCGCCGTTAGACGGGGCGAGTTAGAATTCTGAGACCACCTCACTAGACGGGGCGGTGATGCGGAATTTATAACCCACTAACTTACCGGCAAGTGCACCGGGTCGTACCAAGTAATACCTTGGATGCGTGATAAACCATTATTTTATGGTTTATATTGTGTTTAATTGTGTGGTTTTATCAAATCTTTATCCACTTATTCATATGATTAGCATGTATTTACAATTCCTTCCCAAAACTACTCCATGGTTGAAAACTTGCTTCCTAGAGACTTTTAATTATGTATTTTAATTCTCTTTTATTCCATTCGATGCCGTGATCCCTGTGTTAAGTGTTTCAGGCTTTATAGGGCATGAATGACTTGGAGATTGGAGAGGAGGCTTGCAAAAATGGAAGGAACACAAGAAATTAAGGGGATGACCAGCGAGAAGCGACGCAGACGCATGGCTCACACGACTGCGCAAAATGGAGAAATCGTAGTGACGCGCTTGCGTGCCTGACGCGAACGCGTGGATTGGAAACTGTACGAGTGACGCGAATGCGTGGACGACGCGCACGCGTGGCAAGGCAAAACACTGGATGACGCGAACGTGTGGATGACGCGATCGCATGACGTGCGCGATCTGCAGAATTTGCAGAATTCGCTGGGGGCGATTTTGGGCCATGTTTTGACCTAGTTTCGGCCCAGAAAAGCAGATTATAGCCAGGGAACATGCAGAGACGAGGGGGGACATTCATTCCGCATGATTTTTAGTTTTTAGATCTGAATTTACTCCTCCTCTAGGTTTTCGCTCTACACATTCATAGTTCTTAGGATTTTATTTTTATTGCTTTTTGGATTGGGATATTGAGAAGAGTTATTACCTCTGCCAAGACTTCATCATTCTAGTTTGTTTTCCTTACTTGTCACTTACTCTTTCATATCCTTAATTTGTTCAAAATTACTATTGGATTATTTTTAGAATTTATTAATAAAAGAACTATTTTTATTTTTAATTGGTCTTTTGGATTATTATTTATCATGTCTTCCTTAATTTCCCTTTCTTATTTTGTGAAGTTTACATTCATAATGAGCGAGTAGTTCCACAACTTGATTTGGAGTTGATTGAAAGGAGAACCTTGAGTTGGAATGCTCAAGAGTAAAATTGTAATTGGGTTTATTGTTGGATCGCCCTTTAGTCACTGACACTAATCCTTCCCAAGGGAGAGGATTAGAACTTGTAAATAGAAATAGACCTCCAACTTGCTTGACTTTCCTCTACCTGGTAAAGGATAACTAAGCAGAACAACCTTCAATTATCAATTAATCTTGGGAGAACTCCAACAAGGATAGACTTTCCGACTAATCTACTCCCGGTCAAGATTTTTATTTAAATTACATAAATTCTCTGATTTAATTTTCTGTTTATCAAACTCAAAACCATTCTCGAAAACATCTGATTAATAAAATAGCACATCTTTCTGCAACTCGTTGGGAGACGACCTGGGATTCATACTCCCAGTATTTTAATTCTAATTTTGTGACAACCCTTCTAAATTGATAAGCGGATTTTTGTTGGTTAAGAACTGTACTTGCAATGTATCCCTTACATTAATTTCTTAATCCGCCAATTTCTGCCACGTCAATGCGAGCGGGATACTCTTGCCACGGACCTCACATCTCAACGTAAGCGGGACGAACCACTGCCATTACGCCACCGCCGTGACCTCGACAGGAGGGATCCAACCAAACCGTCCCTGCCAGGCGCATAGCATCTCAACAATCTCAGTATAAAACAGTGATTCAGTGGTTTTCAGGAATCATTTTTCAATATATCATGGATCCATCATTCCATTCCGAGTCCCAGACTCGTCTCAACCACCATTAATTCAAAATTTTCACAATTCATAGTCAGTGATCATCAACACAACATTCTTCCTTCTCACTCAACCAAAACCGTCCTCAGTACTCCAGAAACCTAAGTCTCCGTTTTCTAAACTTTTTACAAGAAACATATCTAATTAAACTTACCTAAAGCATCCTCCATGTGTTGACACCTAAGAACAAGCTAAAGGATCTTAGACAAGTGTCATGGAAGTTTACAAGCTTGCCGGGAGTGTAAAACAGTTAAAAATAATATGTTTATTGAGAAACAGGGCAGTGTGCATATGCTTAGGGTTGTGCGTACGCACGCTCAAAAAGATTTTCAAGAAGTGTGCGTACGCATAGTAGTGTGCGTACGCACAGAAAGTAAAAGTTTTCATTTTAAACACGCGCACAGATACGTGCAATCACCGTGAACAGACTGCCATTCCCAGCGTGTGTGTATGCATGAGGCTGTGCGTATGCACAACTTGCAAATTTTGCAGGGTGTGTGTACACCAGAGTGTGCTAGCGCTCCCAACAGTAGGCACTTCCCTGTGTGTGCGTGCGCTCAAGAGTGTGCGTACGCATGTTCTTTTTTTTCAAAAACACCCAGGGTGTGCATGCGCACAAGTAAAAAATTGCCATTGGTCAGAGCATGCACACAGCAGTGTATGTGCCCACACAAACCAGAAATCATAAAATTCTGCGACATCACAGAATTCAGATTTTGACACCAAACTTTAAACGGTAATAACTTCCTCTACAAAAATTCATTTTTTACAAACTTTATATCAATTTAAAGCTCTCAAAGCCATCTTTAATTAAAAATAAGTTTCATCCAATTTTAATCTTTGAGACTCAAGTTTTGATTTGTCAAAATTCACCAAAAATCCGTTTTTACCAAAGTTCACTAACTGCTCAAAACTTCAAAATTTACAACCAAACCAAACCAAAACCACACCAACTTCGACTCACATCCGTTCTTACCATTTTTATCACATTCAACCACTCATATCATCAAATTCTCAAACCCAAATATCAATTATATCGCCCTAAACCATTTCTCAAATAACAAACTCAGCAATCATCATTCTATCACTACTAATCATGAAAATCAACTTCAATTTCAATCTCCAACATCATTTATCAACATCAACACGAAAATCCATCAAAATAACCCAAAATCATCAAATCATCATACAACAAATTCAACAACCAATTTAATCCAATCCTATCCTATGGGTCACTAGCTTAAGTGTCCAGAAATATTATATATTACATAGAAAAAATCGAAACCATACCTTGGCTGATTCCCAATATGAGCTATACACCAAAAATTGTGCCCAACATGCTTTCAACCATCAACAATTCACCAAAAAGCCACCAATCAACTCCAACAAGCATCAACAATCAATATTCCAAGTTAGACATACATAATTTACCATAGATCAACACTTAGGGTTCATGAATATTCAATTTCACAAGGGATAAGAGTGAGCTTACCTTACCCAAAGAAATTGGGGGTGAACCCAACAATTCCTCACTAATGGTTAGCACCTAAACAATTAAAACACAAAAATTCATTCAAAATCATCACCCACATTTTTGGATTTTTAGGGCAGAGGGGAAAAGGTGACAATTCAAAATCTTACCTACAAAGATAGAAATAACGGGCTCAAAGAGAGCTTCGCGTAGCCACTAATGGCATGCGAATCAGAGCACCGTAGCTCGAGTTATGGCCACCGGAAGTTGTATGTGAATAGTAACCTTGCCCCTTTCTCCTCTCAACTCATTTGAGCATGCAAACTTGGGTTTTGTGATGTTATGTGCTGAATGAGCTTCATTAATGATCCTATATATTGTTGGGCTTGGGCCCAACTTGGGCCCGGTCCAACCCGTTAGCATTTTTGGCCAGTTTGGCCCAACTTTGGGCAAAAACCTTTAAAATTAGTGCCTAGTTTTCGATTCTAAATATTTTTCTAAGGTTTTCTACTGTTTTTATTATTCTCGCACAGTACCGGACAGACTTAAGCTAGTACTATTGGTTAATTTACTGGTATGCATTTTTACGCAATTTGTCGAAGAAAATTACATTTTCCAACTCAGAAAAATCTACTGAGTCCAAATATCATATTTATATTTTAAAATTAATATTCTAAAATTTTGGGCCTATTTTGGATAATTAAATTATTATTATTTTACGTTAATTAATCGGTTAATTAATTCGCGATTCTTACACCCAACTTACATCACACGTTCCTATTCAACCAATACATAATTTAGAGTAATAAGGCAACACCTAGTGCGTCCTGCCTCAACCTACCATCACCACATATCAGAAACAACCTTTAACGCTACCACCGCCAGCATAAGGGATCTCTCAGTTTTCAAGCACAGACAAAGCAATGCAAGGCATGCACATTAAATAGCAAATAGATGCAAATTATATCAAATAGAAAATAGATACAATGACTCAATTAGGCAAACCAAAAACAAGATTCACACCCGAACAATACACACAAATGAAAATGATGCATGCTTGTCCTATGGCTAATGAGCTCATCTGTCGGTTATACAACCAAACCCGATATGTCTGGTAGTGAACCTTGGATAGTCCCTGTATGTGCGCATCCCCAAGCTCAAAATTCATATTCATATATCAAATGCATTGGGGGAACATCTGGAAAAGGTATAAGTGTCTGGCCATATCTTGTGACCGAGGGTCAACAGAATTTCAAATTTCAACTTGGAGCAAGTAGAGCCGACCCACTACATCTACCTAGGAAAATTCTTGAATCAGATGAAGTTTTAAATCACATATCATTCTCAACCAGGAGCAAGTAGGGGCGAACCACTGCATTTATCCCGAGATACTTAAACCATAACCCGGAGCAAGTGGATCAATGTCATTACATCTACCTAGGTAGGTATATCTTAATCAGAATCATTCTCATTATCAATTTCATTATCAATATCATTCTCAATTTCACCTTCAATCTCATCTCAATTCATCCTCCATAATGATTAAACTCATTCATCATCATCCTTCATCATCATAATCAATCATCCATCATTATCATATTCATCCTCATCACACATCACTTCATATGTTATTCATTTTCCTCTGATTCACTAACTCAACTCTTCAATTCACGTTTCTATTTCCTCTATCCTTAATTACACTGAATCTAGACTTTTATCGGGGTTTATAAAGGTTTAGAAGGCTCGAGGAATGGTTGAGAGCTTAAAAATTCACTTTTTAGAAAAATAGGGGTTGACGCGTATGCATGCACATGTTCGCGTATGCATGAGTGTAAATTTTCAAAACGTGCGTACGTGGACCACTTTTGCGTACGCGGACTACATTCGTGTACACAGAAGGTTTGGGAAATGAAGCTCGCTAGCGTACGCATGACTTGCGTCGCGTATGCAAGAGCATAAACATGATAAAGTCGTGTACACAGCCCATGTTCGCATACGCATGGGTATTGCCAGTGGCCAATTCCCGCGTATGCTGATGCCAAGGCATCTTAGGCTAGTTTCACTAGCATTTTTCTGTTAGTTTTAGTTATTTTATGCATTTTCTTGAGCTTAAAGTAACCAAGAATCATGAAGGCTAAGAAATGCTGGAACTGGCGTTTAACCTCCAGTTTAACCTTAAACTGGAAGTTAAACGCCAGAATGAGAATTTCACCAAGGGAGCATTTCCACGTTTAAGCTCCAGTTTAACCTTAAACTGGAGCTCAAACGTGTTCGACACAATTTCTCACCAGGAAGCATTTCCACGTTTAACCTCCAGTTTAACCTTAAACTGGAGGTTAAACGCCAGAAGTAAGAAAGGCACCAGGAGCATTTCCC
>NC_029787.2:78537251-78555774 GCF_000816755.2 Arachis ipaensis
TTCATGAAACTGTGTGGTATAATCAGTGATCGCGCATCATCTCTTCTTATGAACATTTAAACCAAGTGATTGGGAATTTGTTTGTTTTTAGAGAGAATTGGTGAGCCAAGGGATTTGGATCCAATCATATAAGATTGCCAAGCAAAATTTAATGAACGCATTGCTTGAGGAAGAGATAAACGTGTTTTGATTCGGAGATCTCAATATCTCCTAACACCCAATGAACTCCCCATTTCCGATTTACCACTTTCTCTTTACATTCTGCAATTAAATTCATGCAATCACCCCCATCCCTTTTAATTTCAGCAATTTAGCTTCTCGCTCTTTAATTCATGCAATTTTACATTCCGCAATTCTCATCTAAATCTTGATTCCGCTCAACTAGAACATACTTCTAATCCGAATTGCTCACTCAACCAATCCTTGTGGGATTCGACCTCACTCTATTGTGAGTTTTTACTTGACGATAACCGGTGCACTTGCCGGAAGGAATTTTGCCGATCGTGCAATTTCCTAAATCGTAGCATATCAAGTTTATGCACATCATATGCACGATGAGTTTCGCGTACACATGACATATCAGAATGGGAAAAAAGTTGATATGTTGTAAAAACTAGTTTTTTCAACCCAAATTTCAAACCTTCATAACCTTTTCCACAAAATTTATTTTTCAACCATTCTTGAACCATTGGAAAGATCGATAAATAAATTTTCATAAAAATCTATTTTCGTTAAATTTTCAACTCTAAGGATCGAGTTACCGCCGGCCAAAGTAGGTCAAAAACCAATTTTTGCCTAAAAACAGAATTTACCAATCTTTCCAAAGATTCACAAGCCTTATCAAATTTTGCTCAATATAAGAATTCCTAAACTTTCTCAATTGACTCATATACAATCAACCAAGTTCAACCCTGATCAATTCACGCATGACAACTCTAAATCGTCAACTTTACGTCTCAATTTCCAACATAATATGCAAACAACTCTGAACTGACACCCAAATCAAACGTCACACAGTTATCATCATATTCCTTAAAATAACTCTCTTTCTCTCAACTCTAATGTTTAATTCCTTTAAAACCTCAAACTCACTCTCCTATTCCCAACTCTTGAATTTCTACTTAATTTACTATTTTAAAGTCTTTAGCTAGTTAATATAATCTCTTTACGTTATTAAAAATCAAATGAGTTAAAACCACAAATTAACAAAATCATAAGAATCCGAGTTTCTTTAAGATATTTAAAAGTATTCAATACATATCTCTTTTGATAAAGTTAATCAAAACTAACTCATTTTTGAAATCATAACCAAAACTTCAAATTCTTAAAAAAATTCTGGCAGCATCTCCCTTAAAAACTGAAGTTTACCACTCATCACGAGTTCCCTCAATTCAACCTCAACTCAACAAAACCAGCATTTCAAGTCAACGTTTCCAAATCCATCATTCAAGACCAATCATTATAGATTTCAATAAAGAAAACCAAAATCATCATATTCAATCCATTTCACCAGAAATTCAGAAATCAACCAATTCAACAACAAACACGACATGTCAATCTCAACAGAAAATTATTTACATCACAGACATTCATCCCTTTGCATTAACCTACTAAACTTGTCAGGTATTCAAAGCCCAAAACTTTTCCTTATTAAAATAATCTCCTACCTCGAGGAATAAAGCCCGCAGCAGTTTTAGCGCGATAAATCCCTTTTTCCCTCGGCCCGCAATAGTGGCGACTACATTCACAGCTCTGCTTACTTCCGCAACAACAATAGTCTTAATCGCAACATGCAACCTCGATTACTCAATCCTAAATCATCAATGTCGTGAAATCCTTAATAACATGTAACAAAATACTAACAGCGAGGGTTCTCAAGCAGGGAAGCTTACTGCAACATAACCACTGAACCAATTTGGCGGCAGCTCCGATAGCTACCTCAAGTGACGGCAGCAATCGATCTTGATGATGGCAACTAGAAGGTTCTAGGACAACAAGTTTTCAGGAATTCAAAAGAACATAAACTAAAAGCAAGACCCTTTCTGGCAATGGATCTCGATGACGGCAGCGCTTTCCAGCGATAAAGGCTCGGCAACGCATCTCCAGCAGTGGCGATGGAGCGCCCAATATGGCGGCTGGACTCAGCAACGACAACGATTCCATTTGCAACGATGATGGCGACGATAGGTTGTGAATCCACATGGCGGCAGCAGAGGCAACTTCTTCCTCTACCGTGCGTGACCAACCTCTACGGTGGTGGAAGCTAGTATCGACGGCGATGGTTCAGATGAAGACAACGACGAGGACTTCTCTCAGTGACGACGGCAATGCTGACAGCAACAACAGCGACGACGAGCTTCAGCCATGACGAGGAACGGCAGGACAGTGCCTTCTTCCACTCCTTTGGCTCTCTCCTCCGCGAACTCTCTCTTTCTCACGATTGGCTTGGTGGCGACGGTGATGGGGAGGTCGACCAGTGCCGGCACGTCTTCTTCCTCTCTTCTCTTCTCCCTCGTCACAGCTCTCTCTCCATCCTTCTTTCTCCCTTTTCTTTGCATGTGTGTGTTTTTGGGATGGGGGTGGTGATAAACCTCAATTTTGTGGTTTATCTTGTGCTTATTTAAGGGGATTTTATCACCTTTTCCCACATTTATTCAATGAAATAGCATGGTTTTGTAATTCTCCCTTAAATTATGCTTAAGTGTAAAAACATACTTTTTAGGCCCTTAAATTGGTGATTTTAACTCATTTTAATTCCATTCGATGCCTTGATGTGTTTGTTGAGTGATTTCAGGTTCATAAGGCAAGTATTGGATGGAAGAAATGAGGAAAAAAGCATACAAAGTGGAGAATGCATGAGGAAACAAGAATTGGGAATGCATCGATGGGCACGCAAGCATATAAGGCGCGCGCGCGCAGAAGTGACATCGCATAGCGACGCGCACGCGTACATGACGCGTACGCAAGGATGAGGAAATAGCCAAGCGACGCGCACGCGCACATGGTGCGTATGCACCGTTACTCGCACGTGACCCACTTAAAGGCAAAAGCTGGGGGCGATTTCTGAGCTGCCCAGGCCCAAATCCAACGTGTTTCTGAGTGTATTTCATGCAGAATTGAAGCCCAAGCAAAGGGGAAGAAATTTTTTTGTAGCTTAGCATCATGTAGGTTAGTTTCTAGAGAGAGAAGCTCCCTCTTCTCTCTAGAATTAGGGTTCTTAGGCTTAATTCCATCTTAGATCTAGGTTTTGATTATTGATTTTATCTTGTTTTGTTTACAATTTCTTGCTTCTACTCTTTCATTCTCATGGTTTATAGTGTTAATTTTACTTTCATGTCTCTTATGTTCATGAATGTTCTATGTTGGATTTGGGTTACATTTAATGAAATTTGATGTTTGATGTTTTCCTTATTGATGATTGAGTTGTGAATTTACTTTTCTTGCAATTGGTAGTTGGTAGATTTATCATTCTTGCACTTTTACCATGCTTTCCTTTTGTGCCCACCAAGTGTTTGACGAAATGCTTGGTTGGGCTTTAGAGTAGACTTTGAGCATTCTTGGTTTGGAAAGAGTAATTAGGTAATCTTGAGTCATGAAAACCCAATTTAGATTGGTGATCTAGAGTTGTTAGTTAATATTAATTCCATTGACTCTAATCTCTTGCTAATTTAATTAGTGAGTTGATTGGGATATTTGGATTGAGATTATCTAGTCTTGTTTGACTTTCTCTCATAGAAGATAACTTCCACCTTCTTCCAATGTTGGAGATGATGAAATAAGATAAATTCTTGTTAATTATTGCTATTAGTGACTAGGATGGAAAGCCTATGATCTCAATCCTTGCCATGAATGTCTCTCTTTATTAATTGCTTTCTTTAATTGCTCTCTTTACTTTTCTTGTCATCTATTTTATCGCCCATTTTATCAACCAAACCCCCTTGTATTTTCATAGCCAATAATTAAACACTTCATTGTAATTCCTTGTGAGACGACCCAAGGTTTAAATACTTCGGTTAATTTTCATTGGGGTTTGTACATATGACAAAACCAAATTTTAATTTGATGTGAGAGTTGTTTGTTGGTTTGGAGCTATGCTCACAACGAAGTAATTCCTTTCTATAAGAGAAAAATCTAGACCGACAACAATTTGCGTGTCAAATTAATGGCGCCGTTGCCGGGGAGTTGCAATGGTGCTATGTTATTGACTATTGTATATATTGTGAATAGCTTGATTTTTGGTTTGCTTGTTGGTTTTTGCTAGTTGTAGGACTTAGTTTTCTTTATTTCTTGTTAGCTTTTGTTTTTATTTTCTCTTTCACCATGAATTCTCATCACTTTGGCTATGAGTGTGGTTCAAACTATGTTGTAGGAAATGGAAGCTTCAATGAGGATGTGCATCAAGAATTTGAAAATCAAAGATGGGAGGAGCCCCAAGCTTATGGACAACCTTCTTGGAAACAACCTCCTCCGAACTCTTATGGGTTCGCACACGTTATTGGGACTCAACTTTCCCAATAACGTTGAGAATTCTCCCCCTTCCCTACGTTAGAGTCCACGTTAACTTAGTTAACGTGGCTCTTTTAACGTAGGCTTGCCAATCTTCGAGAACGTTAGTGACACTTACCATTGTCACTAATGTTCCAACGTGCCCCTATTTCTCACGTTAGAGTCCACGTTAACTAGGTTAACGTGGCTTCTAACGTGGCCATGCTAGCCATCTCCAACGTTAGTGACAAAGTTGAGTGTCACTAACGTTGGCTCAACATTCCCTTATCCACGTTAGCTTCCACGTTAACTAAGTTAACATGGGAGTTAACGTGGCTCATAGCGGCTTGTGTGGGCTCATTCCAACGTTAGTGACAATGTTGGGTGTCACTAACGTTGGCGTCACCTCCCTTCTTCACGTTAACTTCCACGTTAACTAAGTTAACGTGGTGACTAACGTGGCCACTTATGAGCTTGGTCCAATGTTAGTGATAATGTTAAGTGTCACTAACGTTGGCTCCATTTTCTTTCTTCCACGTTAGAGTTCCCGTTAACTTAGTTAACGTGACTCTTAACGTGGGCAATGATGGCTTCGAGAGCGTTATTGGCAATTACTTTTCTCATTAACTTTGCAAGTTACTCCCATTCCACGCTAGTGTTAACGTTAGGGTCACTAACGTAGCCACTAATGTGGTTCTTCTTTGCTTCCTTTGTCCTGAAATCAAGCAATAAAGTGCATCAAAGTTCTAGTCCAAGTCATGGGAAATGCAACATCCATTTTATCATTAAATTCATGCAAAATCCTCATGAAATCATGTAAATTGCACAATGCATGCTTGAATCAAGATGTAAGTGAATATCTACCCAAAACCAGCTTATTTCCTAAGGAAATGCATGAAGCTACCCTAAAAACAGTAAAGAAAAGGTTAGTAAAACTGGCCAAAATACCCTGGCATCACAACACCAAACTTAAAGCTTGCTTGTCCCTAAGCAAGTACTGGAGCAAGAGAATGATGAATGGAATGCCAAGAGAAATGAGTCATTCTTGTGGAAGTCATGTCCCTGGTTTTATGGTGGTTTCATGCATAGCAACTTAGGTTCATTCTTGGCTTTCAGACCTTTATCATGTTCTAGAATACTCACTGTGATTGCATCCCATGAGACTTTTATTCATTGATCCTTTTGTTGTCATTTCAGGGCTTATTTTTGTTCTTAAGCTAAGTGCTCTGTAAGGGGGCAACTCTTTAAAATAAGCTTTCAGTCAACACTCCCGAACCAGTTGGTTCAAGGTGCTAGGTGTTGAAGTACCCCTAAGGACTTACTTGCTCAAGTCTCTCCCCCATACATACACACCACAGGCACATAGTTTATTTATTCCAGCACCTCTTTGGGTTACTAAATGCTCTGTATTGAGGGTTACTCTTGATAGTGGACTTTCAGCTGATAATCCCGAGTTAGTTAACCCAAGTTACCAAGTGATAAGGCACCCCTAAGAGCTTATTCATCCAAGTAGATCCCTCACACAGGAGCACCACAAACACATGCCTCAAGATTAAAACCATAGGTGCCTAGCCTTATTGCTTACTCTTTTTCTTTTATTTTTCAACCTTTATTGTTCTTTCCCTTTTTCTTATTAGGATCTTCTTATTTAGCTAGTCTCATGGGGTGTGTCTCAAGCATAGTATTCATGACAGATAGTTGTCCTCCCACCTTATGGTTGAACCAACTTAGCTAACTTATGACTATACCATAAACTCATGAACTTACTCCATAGTATGAACTCCTCTCTGGTCTTTAAAAACACTCATTCTCTTTTCATTTGAATCAAAGGGACAAGCATACAAATAAGCAAAGTAAGAGTGCAGTGACATAAAGACCAGCAAACATAGACCTTTTCAACAAAAACTTAAAAGACAGAATTTAAAATTGTTTAAACTAACATGGAAGCAAGTTTTATTTCATACAAGATCTTCCTTATTTAAAGCATAGAGAAAGATGGACCAAAGGAGGAACTCCACCACCTTTTACTCATGTGGTTGCCCATGCTCTCCTCCTTGCTTGTCCTCCTTGTGTCCCTCTTGATTGCTTGTACTCCCATTTCCTTTGCTTTTTCCAATCAGCTTCTTCTAGAAACCACCATCTTCCATCTTCTTCTTAAGTGTTTCCTTCTGCTGTTTCACCTTCCTCTCTTCTTGTTCTACAAAATCTTTTTGGACCTCATCATATGTAGGGATGGCATAGTGTAGATGATGCATATTACTAGACATGTAGTTCAACTTGGCTTGAGTGTTTACGTTGAACTCTTCCCTATGTAGTTGCCGTCCTTCATTAAGTACAGTGAACTCATTGAATGCTTTCATCTGAGCTATTTGCCGCTGATTGAGTTCCTGTAAATGCTTATCTTGACGTTCTTGCCTCTCAGTAACTTGGTGGATGGCTTGAGTGAGCTGGGAGTATTGTTCCTGTTGCTGCCCCATTTGTTATTTCTGCCACTCTTCTTGTTGGCTCATCCAGTTGGATTGAAGGTTTAGTATTTGCTCTTGTCCTTCCATATGTCTCATCCCCAAATCTTCAATGGCTTTTAGAAGGTGATTCATATTCAAGTCGGCTGGGTAAGGATGCTTTTCTTGTTGATATTCTTCCTGATGAGACTCCTCTTGGTGAGCTCCTTCTTTTGCTTTTAGTTTCCCTATTCGTGGCCTTCTTTGTTGCTGAGCAGGTGTAGTATAGGCCATACGCTGGGTTGTCATTAGCCTCCCAGGGTTCACCCAGTCTGGATTGCTATCCTCAAAGACCACCTTGGCCTTTTTGCATAATCTGAAAATGGTGCTGGGGTACCAAAGTCTGGCACCTGATTCAAGCTTCTTAGCTGAATCTTGAATTCCTTCAGCTATAAGTTCATGCACATTGATTTCTCTACCTTGTACTAGGCAATGTACCATAGTTGCTCGATTAATATTAACCTCTGAATTATTTGCAGCCGGGAGGATAGACCTCCTCACGAGTTCAAACCACCCCTTGGCTTCCGGGCTAAGGTCTCCCCTTTTGATGAACCGGGGTCTCCCATCTCCATACCTCTCCCAGTCAGCTGCTATAACACAGATATCAGTCACGATCTCAGTGAGCTCATCATTGTCTTGGCTTTTACTTATCCTTGCATGATAACTGGGCTCATCAAAATGTGGTGATTTCAGGTGAAGAGCTCTTGTTATAGCATTTGGGCTGAAGTCCACCTCCTTTCCTCTTACATAACTTTTGAAGGTTGGGGCCCTGGTTTTGTCTTCTCTCACCATATTTGTGTACAACTCTTTGATGAGGTTTCCATTGATCTTCTCCTCTGGATTAGTGAGCCTTTGCCACCCTCTTTTTTCAATTTTCTCCCGAATCTATGGGCATTCGTCTTCATTGAATTGAAAGGTTAACTCGGGCAATATCCTTTTAAGCTTGATCCGCTCAAATTCTCGTTCATGGAAGGCAGTTTTGAATCTCTTCTCATCGAAAGGAATGCTCTCCATTGGTTCCTTCATTTTTTGCCTCTTGGAGCTTGATGATGCCATGAATTTGAGTTGCTGTGTGAGGGGATTTGAAGGTAAGGAGGAATGAAGAATTTGGTTGGTTAGGATGAGATGTGATGAAGAGGTTTTGGACGCCGAAAGTGTGAAGTGTGGAGAGTGGGAATTTGAGTGTGAGGGGTAAGCATGTACTAGGACTCACTTATATAGGGAGATTGTGAGTGAATGGATGGTGTGGATTGATGGAATGGTTGCTTGATGGACGGTTGGGGTTGTGCATGGGGAAAGGACAAGGATCATCATTTTATGAGAGATATTGATTCAGTCTTCAAGAGTCTCCTTTCTTCAATGTTGCATGGCAACATTTTCCAATGCATTCCTTCTTGAGACAAGTGTGTAGTCCCTCTTCATGAAGTGGCCGAGCCCTTCTCATTCAATTGTCCAATCAATCTCCTTCAATGCTCCTCTCCTTTTCCCTATAAAATAAGAAAAATTAATATCCTAAAAAGTATTTAAACTTTACGGCTAAACTAATAAAAAGAAGAAAAGATTTTGTTTATTCATGAACTCCAACTAACTAACTAACTGTGTATTCTTATATGCACATTGGTAGCACCATAGGGTGACACCAAACTTAGTTTGGAGCACTGTAATGAAAAGTTCTGTTCAAAGCTCCAAGACTAGCATGCTCTCAGTTGCATTCATGCTTTCTTGGCACGCTTTAAACACCAAACTTGTTCTTCACTATATACTGCAATATAAGGATTTCACCAAGTGTTTGTCAAGTTTGGGTTGGAATTCATGAATATTGACTTATTCAAGATAGTAAAAGCTAATAAAACATGGGTTGCCTCCCATGAAGCGCTTCTTTAGCGTCACTAGCTTGACGTTTCTCCTTCATCAGGGAGGTTGATAATGCTTCAAGTCCTCCCCTCTTACCTTGGACTTATATCCATTGGTTGTATCAATGATCTCTACATGTTCCAAGGAGAGAACTCTGTTGATAGTGAAGACTTTAGGTAACTGAGATGGTACAGTGGGGAGATTAGGGGGGATATCTAGGAAGTAAGCTGAGATCACTTTATCTCCTGGAGAGAAGTCTTCTGTAGGGATCTTCTTGTTCCTCCACCCCCTTGGTACCTTCTTCTTTGTCCCTTTTGATGTTGCCTTGCTCTTGGTGACTTCTTCTTCTAAGGGAATTTTGTTGTTGTCTTCACTTGTCTCTGGTGGTTTAGGTTCCTCCAGCTTTTCCTTGAGTTGTGACAACTGCTTATTTCTTTGTTCATCAACCCAGGGCTTTCCCAGATGGGCTGGTTGTGCTTCAGTGCTTGCTTCCTTTGTCAGCATCTCATTATGATCTTTGCTTGGTTATTTGTTTTCTTGGTCTGCTTCTTGCGAGAGTTTGAAGACATTAGAGCTGAGTCGTTCATCATGGATCCTCAATATTAGCTCCCCTCACTCCACATCTATGAGTGCTCTGGCTGTAGCTAGGAATGGTCTTCCCAATATGATTGGGTGAGTGTGACTCTCTTCCATATCCAAGATGACAAAGTCTGTGGGAAGAAAGTATTTCCCAACCTTTAACAACATGTTTTCCACCACCCCTATTGCCTGTTTTTGAGTTTTGTCAGCCAGCCTGATGACTACATCTGTGGGCAATATCTCATTGATCTGCAGCCTCTTCACCAGGAATAAGGGCATTAAGTTGATGCTTGCTCCCAAATCGCAGAGTGCTCTATCAAACATTGTTTCCCCTATGGCACAGGGGACATGAAAACTCCCTGGATCTTTTCTTTTTGTAGGCAACTGCGGTTGAATGAGGGCACTGCACTCCTTGTTCATCACTATAGTTTGGCCTCCCTAGAGTGAGCTTTTCCTGAGAAGCAACTCCTTCATATACTTGATGTATGCAGGCATTTGTTGAATAGTCTTGATGAATGGTATGTTGACATGCAGATATGCAAATAAATCTAGAAACCTTGAGTATATTCTCTTCTCCACAGCACCATTGAGCAGTTGGGGAAAAGGTGCATATAGTCTCAGCAGCTCCTGTTGTGAGATTTCTGGTTCTTGATGATCTTTTTCCTTCTTCTCTACTGAGGTATCTTCAGGTTGTTCTGACAGCTTGCTTGGCTTGTCCTCAGTCTCCTTATCACTTATAGTGACCATCTTGCAATCTTTCCATCTTACTTTCTTTGTTTCACCTCTCGGATTCTTCTCTGTGTCACCTGGGAATCCATCTGTGGGTTTGGGAATTTGCTCAGAGAGATACCCCACTTGGGATTCCAGCCTCTTGATTGTGTCTCCCTGGTTTTTAAAGTTGGTTCACACTTCCTCCTTGAATATCTTGTTGTCTTGAATCTCTTTGCCTATGCCTTCAAGTAGATTCTCAATCCTTGAGAGTCTTTCATCAAATGATGATAGGTTAGGCTGAGGAGGGTTATTTTGGCCTAGATATGAATGTGGGAAGGTGTTGTTATGGGGGTGCTAATATGGTCTAGATGTAAAGTGTTGGTGGGCTGCATTGTTTTGATTTGGGCGTCTTTGATCAAGGCTTTGGTCTTGTTGATTTCCCCACCCAATGTTTGGGTGATTCCTCCATCCAGGGTTGTAGGTCTTCATTCACTCCTTCTTGGGTTGTTGATGAAGTGGAGATTACTGCTACTTTGTTCCTCTCCATCTTCTTGGTGAGGTCAGCCAGCTGCTGGGTAATGAGCTTGTTTTGGGCCAGCAGAGCATCTACATTGGTTAGCTCCATTACTCCTCTTGTGTTCCCTCTTTCGGAAGCATAGAAGTAGTCATTCTCTGCTACAGTTTCAATGACATCTATGGCCTCCTCAATGGTCTTCTTCTGGTTCAAAGATCCTCCGGATGAATGGTCTACGGCCTTCTTTGACTCATAAGAGAGCCCTTCATAGAAAATGTGCAGTTGCACCCATTCATTGAATATATCTGGTGGACACCTCCTTGTCAGGTCTTTAAACCTCTCCCATGCTTCATATAGAGTCTCACCATCTTGTTGCCTGAAAGTTTGGACCTCAGCTCTCAGCCTATTGATTTGTTGAGGGGGTAAAATCTTGCTAAGCATTTGTTCACCACATCTTCCCAAGTTGTCAAGCTCTCCTTTGGGAAAGACTCCAGCCACTTGGCTGCCTTATCCTTGAGTGAGAATGGAAATAAAAGCAGTCTATAGGCGTCAGGATGAACACCATTAGACTTTACTGTGTCACATATTCTCAGGAAGGTGGTTAAATGTTGATTGGGGTCTTCTTGGACACTCCCTCCGAACGAACAGTTGTTCTGAACAAGGGTGATGAGCTGTGGCTTCAGTTCAAAATTGTTGGCATGGATGGTTGGCTTTTGAATGCTACTTCCACAATTTCCTGAGTTTGGATTGATGTAAGAGCCTAAAACTCTTCTATCCTCCCCAGCATGATTTGCTCGTCCTCCTCCGCCATGGTTGTGAGCTTCTTCTTCACGATGGTTTTCCATGTTTTCTTCCATGTTTGGTTCAAAGTATTCCTCAAGGTGTTCCTCTTCTTCTTCAGCACCAACTACACGTTTTTCTCTTGCCTCCCTCCTTAGTCTAAGGAAGGTTCTCTCAGGTTCAGAATCAAAGGAAGTTGAAGCCCTGCTTCTTCTCCCTGTCATACAACCAACAAGTACAAGCAAAGAGAATAGGTGCAGAAAGTATATCTGTCAGAATTACTATTAGTGTGAGTGATGCAATATATCAAACAGTTAGTGGGTTAGTGAAATGAATGGTAAATAACAAAGAAAAAGTAGAGGGAAGGGAAGAAATTAACTAAAACAGAAAGTAAATGACTCAAACAGAAAATTAAATCAAACAAAAAATAAAATGCTCAATCTAGTTATCCTCCAATTTAATCATTGTTGATGCACAATCAATCCCCGGCAACGGCGCCATAAACTTGATGCACGGAAAACTTGTCTCATAACAAATTTCCTTCGGCAAGTGTACCAAATTTGTCGTCAAGTAAAAACTCACAATAGAGTGAGGTCGAATCCCACAGGGATTGATTGATCAAGCAACTTTAATTAGAGGAATGTTCTAGTTGAGAGAATCAGAATTTGAGTTGAGAATTGCAGAAAATTAAATGGTGGGAAAGTAAATAACAGAAAAGTAAATGCTAGAAATAAAAGCTGAATGTAAATGACTGAAAGTAAATTGCAGAATTGTAAATGGGAATGGGGGATTGCTCATAAAAGTAAATGATAGAAATTAAAGAGAATGGGTAAGATCAGAAATGGGGAGTTCATTGGGCTTAGGAGATGTTGCATTCTCTGGACCAATTTCATTTTCATCTCTTCCTCAATCAATGCACTCATTGATCTCCTTGGCAATCTTAAGTGATTGAATTACAATTTCTTGTAATTCAATCTCTCAAATCTTGATCAATAGCCAATTCCTTGGTCAATTGCTCATGAGAAGAGATGAAGTATGGTCACTAATTATACCACATGCATTTTGGTGCACGAAATTATGATTTCAGGCAACGGCGCCAGAAACTCTGTACGCATGTCTCAATAAATTATTTTTCATTCACAACTTCGATACAACTAACCAGCAAGTGCACTGGGTCGTCCAAGTAATAAAACCTTATGTGAGTAAGGGTCGATCCCACGGAGATTGTTGGTATGAAGAAAGCTGTGGTCATCTTGTAAATCTCAGTCAGGCGGATAATAATTGATTATGGAGTTTTCGAAATTATATAATAAAATAAGGATAGAAATACTTATGTAAATCATTGGTGAGAATTTCAGATAAGCGCATAGAGATGCATTCGTTCCTCTGAACCTCTACTTTCCTGCTGTCTTCATCCAATCAATCTTACTCCTTTCCATGGCTGGCTTTATGTAAGGACATCACCGTTGTCAATGGCTACTTTTAATCCTCTCTGGAAAATGGTCCGATGCGCTGTCACTGCATGGCTAATCATCTGGAGGCATCACCGTGGTCAATGGCTGCATCCTATCCTCTTGTGAAAATGGTCCAAATGCTCTGTCACAGCACGGCTAGTCATCTGAGGTTCTCGATCATACTGGAATAGGATTCACCCTCTTTTTGCGTCTGTCACTACGCCCAGCACTCACGAGTTTGAAGTTCGTCACAGTCATTCAATCAAAGAGTCCTACTCGGAATACCACAGACAAGGTTTAGACTTTCTGGACTCTCATGAATGCCGCCATCAATCTAGCTTATACCACGAAGATTCTGATTAAGAGATCCAAGAGATACTCATTCAATCTAAGGTAGAATGGAAGTGGTTGTCAGGCACACGTTCATAAGGAATGATGATGATTGTCACGTTCATCACATTCATGTTGAAGTGCGAATGAATATTTTAGAAGCGGAATAAGTTGAGTTGAATAGAAAACAGTAGTACTTTGCATTAATTCATGAGGAACAGTAGAGCTCCACACCTTAATCTATGGAGTGCAGAAACTCTACCGTTTGAAAATACATAAGTGAAAGGTTCAGGCATGGCCGAATGGCCAACCCCCATGATCTAAGAACAAAATGTCCCAGGATGTCTAATACAATAGTAAACAGTCCTATTTATACTAAACTAGTTACTAGGGTTTACAGAAGTAAGTAATTGATGCATAAATCCACTTCCGGGGCCCACTTGGTGTGTGCTTGGGCTGAGATTGAATGTTACACGTGCAGAGGCTCTTTCTGGAGTTGAACGCCAGGTTGTAACGTATTTCTGGCGTTCAACTCTGGTTTGTGACGTGTTTCTGGCGTTTAACTCCAGACAACAGCTTAGAACTGGCGTTTAGCATCCTTTTACGTCATCTAAACTCGGCCAAAGTATGAACTATTATACATTGCTGGCAAGCCCTGGATGTCTACTTTCTAACGCAATTGGAAGCGCGCCATTTTGAGTTCTGTAGCTCCAGAAAATCCACTTTGAGTTTAGAGAGGTCAGAATCCAACAGCATTAGCAGTCCTTCTTCTACCTCTGAATCTGATTTTTGCTCAAGTCCCTCAATTTCAGCCAGAAAATACCTGAAATCACAGAAAAACACACAAACTCATAGTAAAGTCCAGAAATGTGAATTTAACATAAAAACTAATGAAAACATCCCTAAAAGTAACCAGATTCTACTAAAAACATACTAAAAATAGTGCCAAAAAGCGTATAAATTATCCGCTCATCACAACACCAAACTTAAATTGTTGCTTGTACCCAAGCAACTGAAAATCAAATAGGATAAAAAGAAGAAAATATACTATAAATTCCAAACTATCAATGAAACATAGCTCCAATTAAGTGAGCGGGACTTGTAACTTTTTGCCTCTTGAATAGTTTTGGCATCTCACTTTATCCATTGAAGTTCAGAATGATTGGCATCTATAGGAACTCAGAGTTCAGATAGTGTTATTGATTCTCCTAGTTCAGTATGATGATTCTTGAACACAGCTATTTTATGAGTCTTGGCCGTGGCCCTAAGCACTTTGTTTTCCAGTATTACCACCGGATACATAAATGCCACAGACACATAATTGGGTGAACCTTTTCAGATTGTGACTCGGCTTTGCTAAATTCCCCTATTAGAGGTGTCCAGTGTTCTAAAGCACACTCTTCTTTTGCTTTGGACCTTGACTTTAACCGCTCAGTCTCAAGTTTTCACTTGACACCTTCACACCACAAGCACATGGTTAGGGACAGCTTGGTTTAGCCACTTAGGCCAGGATTTTATTCCTTTAGGCCCTCCTATCAACTGATGCTCAAAGCCTTGGGATGCTTTTTATTTACCCTTGCCTTTTGGTTTTAAGGGTTATTGGCTTTTTGCTCTTGCCTCTTAGTTTTAAGAGCTTTTGGCTTTTTCTGCTTGCTTTTTCTCTTTTTTTTTCGCCTATTTTTTTTTTCTGCAAGCTTTGTTCTTTGCTACTTTTTCTTGCTTCAAGAATCATTTTTATGATTTTTCAGATTATCAAATAACATGTCTCCTTATCATCATTCTTTCAAGAGCCAACATATTTAACATTCTAAAACAATAACTTCAAAAGATATGTACACTGTTCAAGCATTCATTCAGAAAACAAAAAGTATTGTCACCACATCAATATAATTAAAATAAGTTCAAGGATAAATTCGAAACTCATGTACTTCTTGTTCTTTTGAATTAAAACAGTTTTCTTTTAAGAGAGGTGATGGATTCATAGGACATTCATAACTTTAAGACAAAGTTACTAAATACTAATGATCATGTAATGAAGACACAAACATGGATAAGCACTCAACATTAAGAAAACGAAAAACAGAGAATGTAAGAACAAGGAATGAGTCCACCTTAGTGATGGTGGCGTTTCCTTCTTGAGGAACCAATGATGTCCTTGAGCTCTTCTATGTCTCTTCCTTGTCTTTGTTGCTCCTCCCTCATTGCTCTTTGATCTTCTCTTATTTCATGAAGGATGATGGGGTGCTCTTGATGTTCCACCCTTAGTTGTCCCATGTTGGAACTTAATTCTCCTAGGGAGCTGTTGATTTGCTCCCAATAGTTTTCTGGAGGAAAATGCATTTGAGGCATCTCCGGGATCTCATGGTGATGAGCTTTATGCGTCTCTTGAGATCCATGAATGGGCTCTCTTGCTTGCTCCATCCTTTTCTTAGTGATGGGCTTCTCTTCCTCAATGGGAATGTCTCCTTCTATGAAAGCTCCAGCTGAGTAACATAGATGGCAAATAAGATGAGGAAAAGCTAGCCTTGCCCCAGGAAAAGACTTTTCAGCTATTTTGTAGAGTTCAAGGGAGATGACTTCATGAACTTCTACTTCGTTCATCTCCTTGCATCATAGGCAAGTTAAACGCCAACCTCACATTTTCCGGACTAAAATCTAAGTATTTCCCCCGAACCATTGTAATATAATTCTTTGGGTTTGGGTTCTTACTTTGATCATGGTTCGTAGTGATCCATGCATTGGCATAGAACTCTTGAACCATTAGGATGCCGACTTGTTGGATGGGGTTTGTTAGAACTTCCCAACCTCTTCTTTGTATTTCATGTCGGATCTCCGGATACTCATTCTTCTTGAGCTTGAAAGGGACCTCAGGGATCACCTTCTTCTTGGCCACAACATCATAGAAGTGGTCTTGATGAGCTTTGGAGATGAATCTTTCCATCTTCCATGACTCGGAGGTGGAAGCTTTTGTCTTCCCTTTCCCTTTTCTAGAGGATTCTCTGGTCATAGGTGCCATCAATGGTAATGGAAAAACAAAAAGCTTATGCTTTTACCACACCAAACTTAGAATATTGCTCGCCCTCGAGCAAGAGAAGGGAGAATAGATGAAGAAGAAGAAGAAAATATGGAGGAGAGGTGGGAGAGGTGTATTCGGCCAAGAAGGGGAAGAGAGGGTTGTGTTGTGTGAAAATGAAGAAGAATGGAGGGCTATATATAGGGAAGGAAGGGGGGTTAATTTCGGCCATATAGGGTGGGTTTGGGTGGAAAATTGATTTTGAATTTTGAAGGTAGGTGGGGTTTATGAGGTAGGTTTATGGGGAAGAGTGGATGGATGTGAGTGGTGAAGTGGTGATGGGGAAGAGAGATTGAGGTGATTGGTGAAGAGTTTTGGAGAGTGTTTATGGGATTGTGTGAAAGAGGGGTGAGAAGAAGTGAGTGGAGGTAGGTGGGGATCCTTTGGGGTCCACAGATCCTGAGGTGATCCTGTGGGGTCCATAGATCCTGAGGTGTTCAAGGATTTACAGCCTTGCACCAAATTAGGCATGCAAAATGCCCTTGCACACAACTCTGGGCGTTCAGCGCCAGATTGGTGCTTGTTCTGGGCATTCAGCGCCAGCTCTTCTCCAGGGTACAATTCTGGCATTCAAACGCCCAGATGCTGCCCATTTTGGGCGTTCAGCGCCAGAACCATGCTCTGTTCTGGCGTTGAACGCCAGCCAGATGCTTCTTACAGGCGTTTAAGGTCTTCCTCTAGGGTGTGATTTTTCTACTACTGTTTTTGATTCCGTTTTCAATTTTTATATTTATTTTGTGACTCCACATGATCATGAACCTAATAAAACATGAAAGAACAAGAAAAATAAAATTAGATAAATAAAAAATGGGTTGCCTCCCAACAAGCACTTCTTTAATGTCAATAACTTAACAGTGGGCTCTCATGGAGCCTCACAGATGTTCAGAGCTTTGTTGAGACTTCCAGTTCATTGGTGAACAATGGAGGTTCATCTTCCCAAGTCTCAATACCACATTATTTGGCATTCAGCTTCATGATTGCACCAAGGTACTTGGTAACTTGCTCCTTAGTAACATCCTCATTCTCTTCAGAAGATGAATACTCATCAGAGCTCATGAAGGGCATAAGGTGGTTCAATGGAATCTCTATGGTCTCTAGATGAGTCTCATATTCCTTTGGTTCCTCAAAGGGAAACTCCTTATTGATCACCGGACGTCCCAGGAGGTCTTCCTCACTGGGATTTACGTCTTCCCTTTCCTCTCCAGGTTCGGCCGTGTTGACTATGTCAATGGCCTTGTACTCTCCTTTTGGATTTTCTTCTGTATTCCTTGGGAGAGTACTAGGAGGGATTTCAGTGATCCTTTTACTGAGCTGGCCCACTTGTGCCTCCAAATTTCTGATGGAGGACCTTGTTTCATTCATGAAACTTACAGTGGCCTTAGATAGATCAGAGACTAAGTTTGCTAAATTAGAGGTATTTTGTTCAGAGTTCTCTGTCTGTTGCTGAGTGGATGATGGAAAAAGTTTACTATTGTTAAACCTATTTCTTCCACCATTATTAAAGCCTTGTTGAGGCTTTTGTTGATCCTTCCATGAGAGATTTGGGTGATTTCTCCATGAGGGGTTATAGGTGTTTCCATAAGGTTCACCCATGTAATTCACCTCTACTATTGCAGGGTTTTCAGGATCATAAGCTTCTTCTTCAGAAGATGCCTCTTGAGTATTGTTGGATGCAGCTTGCATTCCATTCAGACTCTGAGAAATCATATTGACTTGCTGAGTCAATATTTTATTCTGAGCTAATATGGCATTCAGAGTATCAATTTCAAGAACTCCCTTCTTCATAGGCGTCCCATTACTCACAGGATTCCTCTCAGAAGTGTACATGAACTGGTTATTAGCAACCATGTCAATGAGTTCTTGAGCTTCTGCAGGCATTTTCTTTAAGTGTATGGATCCACCTGTAGAAGTATCCAATGACATTTTAGCCAATTCAGATAGACCATCATAGAATATATCCAGGATGGTCCATTCTGAAAACATGTTAGAAGGACAATTTTTGGTCAATCCTTTGTATCTCTCCCAAGCTTCATAGAGGGATTCACCTTCTTTCTGTTTGAAGGTCTGAACATCCACTCTAAGCTTACTCAGCTTTTGAGGAGGAAAGAACTTGGCTAAGAAAGCCTTGACCAGCTTATCCCAAGAGTTCAGGCTATCCTTAGGTTGAGAGTCCAACCATACTCTAGCTCTATCTCTTACAGCAAAAGGGAAAAGCATGAGCCTGTAGACTTCAGGATTTACT
>NC_029787.2:78555929-78571602 GCF_000816755.2 Arachis ipaensis
GTTAATTAAAAAGAATTTTGAAAAAGAGGGAAGATATTTTCGAAAATTAGAGAGAGAGGGAGTTAGTTAGGTAGTTTTGAAAAAGATAAGAAACAAACAAAAAGTTCGTTAGTTAGTTGAAACAAATTTGAAAATCAATTTTGAAAAGATAAGAAGATAAGAAGTTAGAAAGGATATTTTAAAATCAAATTTTGAAAAAGATAAGATAAAGAGATATTTTTGAAAAGATATGATTGAAATTAGTTTTGAAAAAGATTTAATTTTTAAAATCACAATTAATGACTTGATTTACAAGAAATCACAAGATATGATTCTAGAACTCAAAGTTTGAATCTTTCTTAACAAGCAAGTAACAAACTTGAAATTTTTGAATCAAAACATTAATTGATGATGTTATTTTCGAAAATTAGGAGATAAAGATAAGAAAAATATTTTTGAAAAATATTTTTAAAATTTTCGAAAATAAATAAGAAAAATGAAAAAGATTTGATTTTTGAAAAAGATTTTGAAAAAGATAAGATTTTTAAATTAAAAATTTGATTTGACTCATAAAAACAAGTAGATTTTAAAAAGTTTTGAAAAAGTCAACTCAAATTTTCGAAATTTACGAGTGAAAAAGGGAAAGATATTTTTTTGATTTTTGAATTTTTAATGATGAGAGGGAAAAACATGAAAAAGACTCAATGCATGAAAATTTTGGATCAAAACAATGAATGCATGCAAGAATGCTATGAATGTCAAGATGAACACCAAGAACACTTTGAATGTCAAGATGAACATCAAGAACTTATTTTTGAAAAATTTTGAATGCAAAGAAAACATGCAAGACACCAAACTTAAAAATTTTTCATGTATAGACACTATGAATGCAAGAATGCATATGAAAAATAAGAAAAGACACAAAACATGAAAACATCAAGATCAAACAAGAAGACTTACCAAGAACAACTTGAAGATCATGAAGAACACTATGAATGCATGAATTTTTCGAAAAATGCAAGATGAATATGCAATTTACACCAAACTTTCAACTTGACTCAAGACTCAAACAAGAAACATGAAACATTTTTTATTTTTATGATTTTTTTATTATTATTTTTTTTTGTATTTTTATTTTATATTTTTCGAAAATTATTTAGAAAAAGAAAAATAAGGATTCCAAAATTTTTAATATGAATTCCAGGAATCTTGTATTCTTAGTCTAAAGCTCCAATCCGAGGGTTAGGCATGGCTTAATAGCCAGCCAAGCTTTAGTATGTAACTCAGACATGCCACGGCTGACATTCCAATTAACTTGCCTCTATGCTGATGGTTGGAAGCCCCTATCCAAAAAAATTAGACATGGCTTTACAGCCAGCCAGGCTTCAACATGCTTCATGAAACTCTAGAATTTATTCTTAAAAATTCTGAAGAAAAATATATTTTTGAAAAGAATTATTTATTTATTTATTTATTTTTTTCGAAAACAGATGAGAAAATTTTGAAAGGTTTTTGAAAAATTTTTGAAAATAAAACGAAAAGAAAATTACCTAATCTGAGAGACAAGATGAACCATCAGTTGTTCAAACTCGAACAATCCCCGGCAACGGCGCCAAAAACTTGGTGCACGAAATTGTGATCTCAGGCAACGGCGCCAGAAACTCTGTACGCACGTCTTAATAAATTTTTTTTCATTCACAACTTCGATACAACTAACCAGCAAGTGCACTGGGTCGTCCAAGTAATAAAACCTTACGTGAGTAAGGGTCGATCCCACGGAGATTGTTGGTATGAAGCAAGCTATGGTCATCTTGTAAATCTCAGTCAGGCGGATAATAAATGATTATGGAGTTTTCGAAATTATATAATAAAATAAGGATAGAAATACTTATGTAAATCATTGGTGAGAATTTCAGATAAGCACATAGAGATGCATTCGTTCCTCTGAACCTCTGCTTTCCTGCTGTCTTCATCCAATCAATCTTACTCCTTCCCATGGCTGGCTTTATGTAAGGACATCACCGTTGTCAATGGCTACTTTTAATCCTCTCTGGAAAATGGTCCGATGCGCTGTCACTGCATGGCTAATCGTCTGGAGGCATCACCCTTGTCAATGGCTGCATCCTATCCTCTTGTGAAAATGGTCCAAATGTTCTGTCACAGCACGGCTAATCATTTGAGGTTCTCGATCATACTGGAATAGGATTCACCCGCCTTTTGCGTCTGTCACTACGCCCAGCACTCGCGAGTTTGAAGTTTGTCACAGTCATTCAATCACAGAGTCCTACTCAGAATACCACAGACAAGGTTTAGACTTTCCGGACTCTCATGAATGCCGCCATCAATCTAGCTTATACCACGAAGATTCTGATTAAGAGATCCAAGAGATACTCATTCAATCTAAGGTAGAACGGAAGTGGTTGTCAGGCACACGTTCATAAGGAATGATGATGATTGTCACGTTCATCACATTCATGTTGAAGTGTGAATGAATATCTTAGAAGCGGAATAAGTTGAGTTGAATAGAAAAACAATAGTACTTTGCATTAATTCATGAGGAACAGCAGAGCTCCACACCTTAATCTATGGAGTGCAGAAACTCTACCGTTTGAAAATACATAAGTCAAAGGTTCAGGCATGGCCGAATGGCCAGCCCCCATGATCTAAGAACAAAACGTCCCAGGATGTCTAATACAATAGTAAACAGTCCTATTTATACTAAACTAGTTACTAGGGTTTACAGAAGTAAGTAATTGATGCATAAATCCACTTCCGGGGCCCACTTGGTGTGTGCTTGGGCTGAGCTTGAATGTTACACGTGCAGAGGCTCTTTCTGGAGTTGAACGCCAGGTTGTAACATATTTCTGGCGTTCAACTCTGGTTTGTGACGTGTTTCTGGCGTTTAACTCCAGACAGCAGCGTAGAACTGGCGTTCAACGCCCTTTTACGTCGTCTAAACGCGGCCAAAGTATGGAATATTATACATTTAAAAGATAGAAGAAGAATAATGAAAACTAGTATTGATCCATCAAATTACAACAGAGCTCCCTAACCCAATGAAAGGGGTTTAGTTGTTCATAGCTCTGGAAAATGAAAAGATGGAGAATACATAATGAAAACTAGAAGTGCAGAGGAAGTAAATACAGAGATTGATTCTATGCCCAGTGGCTCCCTATAATTTCCAACTCTCTAAATAATTCAAAGCTACTCCTATATATACTACTCTTCTACTCTTCTAGTTGGCTCTTCAAATCTTGGGTATGGGCCTTTGGATCTTGAGTTTGAAGCAGTTCTCTTCTTCATTAGGCTTGGCTTTACTTGCAGAGAGAAAGTGTGAAGTGGGCAGAGACTTTGGTTCAGGACGTTAGTGGTGTTAACGTTCAGTGAAAATATGGGTTCGAGAACGTTAGTGACATTCAACTTTTTCACTAACGTTCCTCACCCAAGTAAGAGCCACGTTAACCTCAACGTTAGTGGCACAAACGTTGCCACTAACATTGCCTCTTTGTCCTTCGCACACGTTATTAGGACTCAAATTTCCCAATAACGTTGAGAATTCTCCCCCTTCCCTACGTTAGAGTCCACGTTAACTTAGTTAATGTGGCTCTTTTAACGTAGGCTTGCCAATCTTCGAGAACGTTAGTGACACTTAATATTGTCACTAACGTTTCAATGTGGCCCTATTTCTCATGTTAGAGTCCACGTTAACTAGGTTAACGTGGCTTCTAACGTGGCCATGCTAGCCATCTCCAACGTTAGTGACAAACTTGAGTGTCACTAATGTTGGCTCAACATTCCCTTATCCACGTTAGCTTCCACGTTAACTAAGTTAACGTGGGAGTTAAGGTGGCTCATAGTGGCTTGTGTGGGCTCATTCCAACGTTAGTGACAATGTTGGGTGTCACTAACGTTGGCGTCACCTCCCTTCTTCACGTTAACTAAGTTAAAAGTTAACGTGGGAGTTAACGTGGCTTATT
The DNA here is from genome assembly GCF_000816755.2 of Arachis ipaensis. Taxonomy (NCBI): domain Eukaryota; kingdom Viridiplantae; phylum Streptophyta; class Magnoliopsida; order Fabales; family Fabaceae; genus Arachis; species Arachis ipaensis. The sequence goes on from NC_029787.2 coordinate 78,559,886, forward strand.
GGGGCTCGTGTGGGTTCCTTCTAATGTTAGTGACAATGTTTGGTGTCACTAACGTTGTCGACCACCTTGTTTCCTCACGTTAGCTTCCACGTTAACTAAGTTAACGTGGGAGTTAACGTGGCTTAATGTGACTTGGCCAACGTTAGTGATAATGTTGAATGTCACTAACGTTGGCTTCCCCCCTTTCTTCTTAACGTTAGAGGCCACGTTAACTAAGTTAACGTGGTGACTAACGTGGCCACTTATGAGCTTGGTCCAACGTTAGTGATAATGTTAAGTGTCACTAACGTTGGCTCCATTTCCTTTCTTCCACGTTAGAGTTCACGTTAACTTAGTTAACGTGACTCTTAACGTGGGCAATGATGGCTTCGAGAGTGTTATTGGCAATTACTTTTCTCATTAACTTTGCAAGTTACTCCCATTCCACGCTAGTGTTAACGTTAGTGTCACTAACGTAGCCACTAATGTGGTTCTTCTTTGCTTCATTTGTCTTGAAATCAAGCAATAAAGTGCATCAAAGTTCTAGTCCAAGTCATGGGAAATGCAACATCCAATTTATCATTAAATTCATGCAAAATCCTCATGAAATCATGTAAATTGCACAATGCATGCTTGAATCAAGATGTAAGTGAATTTCTACCCAAAACCAGCTTATTTTCTAAGGAAATGCATGAAGCTACCCTAAAAACAGTAAAGAAAAGGTCAGTGAAACTGGCCAAAATGCCATGGCATCATTTTCTAATCACAACCACAAGCTAAGAGGATAATTATATAAAGAAAAACCCAACTAAAGTATGAAATCCAACATCCACACTATCTACATCCAAAATGAGAAAGTATGCAACATAGAAGTATCCAAAATATCCAAAACAACCAATATATACAATAGTGTGCAAAATAAGATAACTTGGAAAGCATAACTAGGAAAATAGCCGAAGTGTTCACCGATCTACCAACAGTGCCAACGGCTCCTCCGCATGGGCCTCCTCATTGAAGAGAGAACTTTTGCGTGGTCTAGAAATTCGCAGATAAATCCTCGTTGCAGGTATAGCTTCTAAACCAACAAAAGTCCTTTCTTACAAAAGTTTTGGTTGTCACAAGTAACAAACCCCTTTAAAAATTGATAACCGAAGTGTTCAAACCTCGGGTCGCCTTCTCAAGGAATTGCAGGGAGGTATGTTCTTATTATTGGTTATGAGTTTTGTAAATTGGGGGTTTTGAAAGTAAGGAACAAGTAGTTTAAATGACAAGTAAAATAAATAAATAACTATAAAATAAACTCTTGGCAAGGTATGAAAATTCGGAAGTCCTATCCTAGTTATTCTTATAAGAATTGAAGTTAATCCCACTTAGTTAACCTTTACGAAAGCAAGGGAAAGTCAAGTGAACTAATTAGTTAGATTTCCCAAGTCCTAGCCAACTCCTAAGGAAAGACTAGAGTTAGTGGAATTCCAGTCAATTAGCAGACATAATAATCAATCACGATAAGTTTGATAACTCAAGAGCCTCCAGTTAATCAATTAAAGCCAAGAATATAAAAAGGCTAAATAAGAATCATAAATCCGAAATACCTCAATTGCATTAATAAGAGAAAATCAATCTAAACATAAAGAGTTCATAAGCCAATTTGGCAACATAAGTAATTAAAGAAAAGCATTGAAGTATCTGAAAGTAAAAGAGAAACATAAAGTAAAAGGAATATTGAACCTGAGAGGAAGTTGAAATAATAAAGTTGAAATAATAAGGAATCCTAATTCCTTTAAGAGGAATCCTAATCCTAAATCCTAAGAGAGAGGAGAGAACCTCTCTCTCTAAAAACTACATCTAAATCCTAAGATTATGAATTATGAAAAGCGAATAATTGGAAGGCTTCCCATGAATGGATGCATTCTCCCACTTTAAAGCCTCTAATCTGTATTTTCTGGGCTGAAAATTGGGTCAAAAACAGCCCAGAAATCGCCCCCAGCGATTTCTGTTACATTCTGGTTGCGGCAAAGTGACGCGGAGGCATCGTCCACGCGTTTGAGTGGATTGCATTTTTTCCAGGTCACGCGTCCGCGTGATCCACGCGTTTGCATCGCCTGGCATCGGGGAAGCTATAGCAAATTATATATCGTTGCGAAGCCCTGTACGTTAGCTTTCCAACTGGAACCGCGTCGTTTGAACCTCTGTAGCTCAAGTTATGACTGTTTGAATGCGAAGAGGTCAGGCTGGACAGCTTAGCAATTTCTTCAACTTCTTGTATTCCTTCCACTTTTGCATGCTTCCTTTCCATCCTCTAAGCCATTTCTACCCTGTAATCTCTGAAATCACTTAACACACATATCACGGCATCGAATGATAATAAGAGAGGATTAAAGTTAGTAATTTAAAGGCCGAAGAAGCATGTTTTCAATCATAGCACAAAATCAGGAAGGAAAACGTAAAACATGCGAATAGTATGAATAAGTGGGTAAAGAGTTGATAAAAATCACTCAATTAAGCACAAGATAAACCATAAAATAGTGGTTTATCAACCTCCCCACACTTAAACATTAGCATGTCCTCATGCTAAGCTCAAGAGAAGCTATAAAAGAGTGAAGAGGAATGATAGAATGTATGAAATGCAACCTATCTGTATGAATGTAACTACATGCAAAATGTTTCTACCTACTTGGTTAAAAATAAATAAGCTCTTCAAGACAAACATAAATCAAATTTTACTAATTCAAATTATACAATAAAAGACAAGTAAACTTGTAAGAAGATAGCTCATGAAAGCAAGGAACATAGAATCAAGCATTGAACCCTTACTGGTAGTGTATATGCACTCTAATCTCTCAAGTGTATAAGAAAACACACAAGAATAAAAATTTATGGTTAAATAATGTAACCATATAAATAAGCTCAAAATCTCACAGGTTGTGTGTTCTTAGCTTTTTAAACTATGTTCCAAATACAACTTCAAACAAGTTTTAATAGAAAAGTTTTTTTTTAATTTAAATTAGTGAAATACTATAAAAATTTCTTGAAAAAGAAAATATTACTTCAACCAAGTGGTAACTAAATGCATAAAATCAAACAAACATGCAATTAAATATGCAAATGCAGCAATTAACAAAGAAAATAAAATATTGGTGTTGAGAAAAAAATAACTAACTCATGGAGATCGGTATCGACCTCCCCACACTTAAAGATTGCACCGTCCTCGGTGCATGCTAAGATGTGCAAGTGGACGGGTTACTTCAACTGATGCTTTTCTCATCAAGGAATGTGCGCAGGAACTTGTTTGTCTCTCCCATGTAAACGTCTTCCGGTTTTCTTCCTGGTGGCCATCCTGAAAAAAAAAGGGAAGAAAAGTAACCCAAAACAAAGATAAAAAACAAATAAAACATGGGTTGGTTAATGCCAAATAATGAGGGTCTCAATTACATGGTAGCTACAACATGCAAGTGAGAAAATAATAGAAGCACATGGCATACCAGTAGTGCAAAATTTTGCAACAATGAGGGAGAGTGTGGGTAAGGAGAGGTAATGTAAATTCATGTCAATGCAAAATTAATACAGGTATAAAAGATTGGCATTGATTTAAATAATATTACCTAACCAGAATAAAACAAGTCTCTAAGCACCTAAAATAATTCAAGAGAAGATGCAACAGTGAATTAAGAAAATTCAACACCAAAGAAAAAATAATGAATTTAGAAAAGAAAATAAAAATATGCACAAAATTAAAATGTAATGAATGAAAGTATGCAAATAAATTAAATAAAATAGAATGGAGGTGAAAAAGGATGAGATGTTAAAAAGATGAAGAAGAAGAAAGTAAGAAAGGAAGAAGAAAGAAATAAGAAGGGAAAAGAAAAAATTAGGATTAGGGAAGAAAAGACAAGATTTTTGGCACTGATCTGGATAAGCTGTGCGCCGCATGTGACGCGGACGCGTGAGTGACGCGGTCACGTGGTACGCAATAAGGTCAGGTGACGTGGACGCGTGGGTCACGCGATCACATGGCCTGATTTGTGCGATTGGCGCGAGTGCAGCCTCGCGTTCGCGCAACTCTCTGTTGTAAATGAATATTGCCAAAAATCTGGGTGACGCGATCGCATGGTTGACGCGATCGCGTGAATGGCCTTTCTTTTAAAAATGATGCGAACGCGTGGGGCACGCGTTCGCGTGGTAGGGCTTGTGCTTCTAGCATGGTTCTAGTCCCATTCCAGCCCAACTTGCTGCCAAACACCCGTTTACGTCGATTTTACAGGGCCACGCATTTGCGTGGGTGATGCAGACATGTCGGAGTCATTTTTCCCACATGACGTGGACGCGTCAGCGACGCGGTCGCGTGGATCAATTTGTGCCAAAGGCACGCCTCCAGCCACGCTTTCGCGTGACTCTCTGTTCAATCTTGTTTTCTTCCAAACGCACTGGTGACGCGGACGAGTCGGCGACGCTGTCGCGTCGCGTGCGAATTTTTTTTATACATGAAAAATGCAGAATGCAAAATGCAATGTTAATATGAATGTTATGCATGATTCCAGGTTCAATGAAATAAAATAAAACTCAAAAATAAACAAAACTAAATAAAATAATAATTGGAAAAGGAGCGATCATACCATGGTGGGTTGTCTCCCACCTAGCACTTTTAGTTAAAGTCCTTAAGTTGGACATTTGGTGAGCTTCTTGTTATGGTGGCTTGTGCTTGAATTCATCCAGAAATCTCCACCAATGTTTGGAATTCCAGTAGCCTCCTGGATCCCAAACTAGGCGCAGAAAGCCTTCAAGGAAGTTGAAGCAAGTGACAAGGCCCCAAGAGTGTTGATTGGTAGAATGAATTCTGGGGTCCCAAACCTTGCTTTTGCACCCGTCTTCTTGTTGATCATTAGTGTTCCAACCGGGTGGCGGGCAATCTGAATTCTCACTAAAGCGGCCAAACAACTTCCTAGACCCATTCAGTTGAGCTTTACACCAACCTTTGCATTTAAACTTTGAGCTTTCCATCATATTGAATCTTGCATGATGACTCCTACCACTAACCATCTCCCTTTTACTCTTAAAGCTATAAAGAGCTCTAAGTTAACCATCCGTCTCCAGTAGCCCATATTCAAGTGGAATTAGGAAGCTAAGGGATATGAATTTTACCCACTTGAATGTTGTGAAGGTTGATGACAACTTAGGGGGAGGGATCTTCAACAACTTTGGCAAGGTAATTGCAGGCTTTACTCCCGTGAATGCTTTCTTGACACTTTCCATCTTTTTGCAAGCTTATTCAATATCAACCTCTTCTCCTTGGTAGCTTTCTTCAAATTTAATCTCTTCTTCATTGCTTACCAAGGGCATAGGAGGCTGTGCTTCTGCTTCTTTAGTCTCTATCTCTTGATCAACCTCTTTCAAGTCTTTAGCCATGATATGCCTTGGAGGTTGTACACCCTCCTCAGCATTAATTTCAAACGTCCTTGAAGGAGGCTCTATAACTTGACTTTCCCATGGAGGTTTCGCATCTCCTAAATCTTCAACCATTCCTTCCTCTGCAACTATTATGGCTTCCTCCACTTGTTCCAATACAAAGCCATGTTCCTTATTGTCCACCGAATTTTCTAGTGTCTCCTTCATGCTACGCTCTTTTTTTGATTCTCCACATGCAGCCATGGGAGTACTTTGAGTGTTCAGATGTTGAGAAGCTATTTGATTTATTAACTCGCCTAAGGCGGCCGCGAAATTTAGCACACTCTTATTCATCCTTTCTTGCCCTTGAAGAATAGCACTAAGTGCGTTGTTATCCAATGGAGGTTGGGGTGGATAAGAGGGTTCATTATTTTGGAGAAAGGGTTCATAATAGGAAGGTGGTTCTTCTTGATAAGGATATGGTGATACGTGGTCAAGAGGGCATTTTTGTCATCTTAGAGTTAAGGGACAGAATGGTAATCTCGTCATATTCAAAGATCTGAATACTAGAAGAATCATACCATGCCGGTCTTGAACATCTAGAAGACCAAGAGTTCTTCTCAAAAACAGTGGTGCTAAAAGGGCGACAACTCATAAGGCCCAATAGGCTAAGTCAGGACAGCAAGAAGCCCAATAATGTTTTTCAAATTTAGTGGGAGGCATAATTTATTATTTATTTCGAATTTATTAGGCTTTTATTTTAATTTATTTTTCTGTTAGAGTTTGTTAGAAGATTTTATTTAGTTATAATTTGCTTAGTAGTATTTTAGAGATTTTAAATTTAAATCAAATCGGATCTAATCCAATAAGATCAAATCTGATTTAAATTAGTTATCTTATCTTTAGGATTTTAAAATTTAAATCAAATCTGATCTAATCCAATAAGATCAAATCTGATTTAAATTAGTTATCTTATCTTTAGGATTTTAAAATTTAAATCAAATCTGATCTAATCCAATAAGATCAAATCTGATTTAAATTAGTTATCTTATCTTATCTTTTAGCTAGTTTGTTTGGGGTCTATTTAAACACCTTCTAGTGAGACAATTTAGATAACTTTTGATGAATAAAATTTCCTTAGTGCTTTATGCACATTTTAAGTGTGATTGAGTGAGGTGAGTGATTTGCTTCGCTGATTGCATGGAGAAGATTGAGTGATTCAATTTTCATCCCTCTGATCTAGGTTGTCAAGGACAAGTTCTTTGAAGGTCTAGTAGGGATAAAACACAAAAAAAAAAACAAAAAAAAATTCTTTTTTTAATTTTGTTTTTGCAATTATTCCATCTTTAAGTCAGTGTCTGGAAAAAAAATAATAATAAGAAAAGTGATTGAGTATTACGATAGTGATGATGAAGGAAGCTTATATGCGAAAATGAGTTCTCATTTTCAAATCCCTGCATTCATAGGGAGGGATGATCCTGAAGCGTATTTCAGATGGGAAAGGAAGGTAGAATCGATTTTTGCAAATTGCATCCTTTTGGAAGAAAAGAAGGTTCAACTGGTACAAACCAATTTTTCCAATACTTCCCGTATATGGTGGACTGAATTAGGAAGACTAGAAGATGGTACGGAAAGCACCCAATTAGTAGCTGGGAGAAGATGAAGAAAATCATGAGGAGGCAGTTTGTGCCATCATTATACCACAATATATTTTTTGGCAAATTTTTTACGTTACAACAAGGCTCACAATCAGTGATGGAGTACCACAAGGAGTTTCTATATTTGATGGACATGGCTAATATTAAAAGGAGTCCTGAGGTTCTTAAGGACCAATTTTTGTTTGGATTACGTGAAGAACTTGCAGATGAAGTCCAACGTTATCGTTACACGACCATGGACAATTTGGTCAAATTGGCCATTGACTGGGAGCAAGTGCAACAAATGATAGATCACCATAACCAGAGGAATTCTCCTACGCCTATCTTTCATTCTTCTTCAAAGCCAGAGATGGAAGAATTTGTTGAGTATGCTGTAGAGGGTGATGTATCCTTGGAAGATTCAACAGTGCAGAATTTCTCAACTGGGTCCTTGGGATGTGAGCAATTTGAAAAATATGAGAGAAAAGAAATTGAGAAAGAGATTGAGTGTTTGAGTGAAAAGAATCCATGTTTGATTGAAAGCGAGAGTTTTGAGAGAAAAGATGAGAATAGTGAGCGAGAGGAGTCAATGAGCGAAAAAGAACTGAGTTCAATAAACACACTTGTGAGAGAGATCTAGAAAGTTCTAGCTTAGACAAGAGTGCATTAGTCTCATTGAAATCTACAGAGTCTTTAGTTTCTCATACATCTAACCATGAAATTCCTAGTGTTTTTATATCAAATTTTTTATGCTTTGTAAACTCACTGATCAATTTTGAAGGCATTAATATGGATGAAAAGAAAGGAAGACAAATTGCACACTTTGGACAAGATGCTGAACGTATGGTTGGAAAAATTGAAATGGCACACATGAAGGACATAGCCACAATTCAATGGGTAGAGAAGAGTCATCAAACCATGGTATTTAAACCTAGAGATTGGATTTGGATTCCTTGGAGGGACGAAGAGCATCTCATGCAAGATTTGAGGACGAATCTTTTTGAAGAGGGAGAGAATGATACGTGGTCAAGAGGGCATTTTCATCATCTTAGAGTTAAGGGACAGAATGGTAATCTCGTCATATTCAAAGATCTAAATACTAGAAGAATCATACCATGCCGGTCTTGGACATCTAGAAGACCAAGAGTTCTTCTCAAAAACAGTGGTGCTAAAAGGGCGACAACTCATAAGGCCCAATAGGCTAAGTCAGGATAGCAAGAAGCCCAATAATACTTTTCAAATTCAGTGGGAGGCATAATTTATTATTTATTTCGAATTTATTAGGCTTTTATTTTAATTTATTTTTCTGTTAGAATTTGTTAGAAGATTTGATTTAGTTATAATTTGCTTAGTAGTATTTTAGAGATTTTAAATTTAAATCAAATCGGATCTAATCCAATAAGATCAAATCTGATTTAAATTAGTTATCTTATCTTTAGGATTTTAAAATTTAAATCAAATCTGATCTAATCCAATAAGATCAAATCTGATTTAAATTAGTTATCTTATCTTATCTTTTATCTAGTTTATTTGGGGTCTATTTAAACACCTTCTGGTGAGACAATTTAGATAACTTTTGATGAATAAAATTTCCTTAGTGCTTTATGCACGTTTTAAGTGTGATTGAGTGAGGTGAGTGATTTGCTTCGCTGATTGCATGGAGAAGATTGAGTAATTCAATTTTCATCCCTCTGATCTAGGTTGTCAAGGACAAGTTCTTTGAAGGTCTAGTAGGGAGCCCCTTCCGGTGACCTAGGTTGCTAAGAATAGGTTTCTTAGAGGTCTAGTAGGAAAAACCCCTTTATCTATCCTTGTGTTTTTATTCCTTATCATCTGGTATCAGTTACAGGTCGTAGGTAAATTCTTATTTATCTACACATTCCATGGGTCTTGTTTAGTCTCTTTTTTTTTCTCTTTAATTTCTGTAAATTCATGTTAGAGTCAAACACAAAAAAAAAAACAAAAAAAAATTCTTTTTTTAATTTTGTTTTTGCAATTATTCCATCTTTAAGTCAGTGTCTGGAAAAAAAATAATAATAAGAAAAGTGATTGAGTATTACGATAGTGATGATGAAGGAAGCTTATATGCGAAAATGAGTTCTCAGTTTCAAATCCCTGCATTCATAGGGAGGGATGATCCTGAAGCGTATTTCAGATGGGAAAGGAAGGTAGAATCGATTTTTGCAAATTGCATCCTTTTGGAAGAAAAGAAGGTTCAACTGGTACAAACCAATTTTTCCAATACTTCCCGTATATGGTGGACTGAATTAGGAAGACTAGAAGACGGTACGGAAAGCACCCAATTAGTAGCTGGGAGAAGATGAAGAAAATCATGAGGAGGCAGTTTGTGCCATCATTATACCACAATATATTTTTTGGCAAATTTTTTACGTTACAACAAGGCTCACAATCAGTGATGGAGTACCACAAGGAGTTTCTATATTTGATGGACATGGCTAATATTAAAAGGAGTCCTGAGGTTCTTAAGGACCAATTTTTGTTTGGATTACGTGAAGAACTTGCAGATGAAGTCCAACGTTATCGTTACACGACCATGGATGATTTGGTCAAATTGGCCATTAACTGGGAGCAAGTGCAACAAATGATAGATCGCCATAACAAGAGGAATTCTTCTACGCCTATCTTTCATTCTTCTTCAAAGCCAGAGATGGAAGAATTTGTTGAGTATGCTGTAGAGGGTGATGTATCCTTGGAAGATTCAACAGTGCAGAATTTCTCAACTGGGTCCTTGGGATGTGAGCAATTTGAAAAATATGAGAGAAAAGAAATTGAGAAAGAGATTGAGTGTTTGAGTGAAAAGAATCCATGTTTGATTGAAAGCGAGAGTTTTGAGAGAAAAGATGAGAATAGTGAGCGAGAGGAGTCAATGAGTGAAAAAGAACTGAGTTCAATAAACACACTTGTGAGAGAGATCTAGAAAGTTCTAGCTTAGACAAGAGTGCATTAGTCTCATTGAAATCCACAGAGTCTTTAGTTTCTCATACATCTAACCATGAAATTCCTAGTATTTATATATCAACGTTTTCAGGCTTTGTAAACTCACTGATCAATTATGGAGGCATTAATATGGATGAAAAGAAAGGAAGACAAATTGCACACTTTGGACAAGATGCTGAACGTACGGTTGGAAAAATTGAACTGGCACACATGAAGGACATAGCCACAATTCAATGGGTAGAGAAGAGTCATCAAACCATGGTATTTAAACCTGGAGATTGGATTTGGATTCCTTGGAGGGACGAAGAGCATCTCATGCAAGATTCGAGGACGAATCTTTTTGAAGAGGGAGAGAATGATACGTGGTCAAGAGGGCATTTTTGTCATCTTAGAGTTAAGGGACAAAATGGTAATCTCGTCATATTTAAAGATCCGAATACTAGAAGAATCATACCATGCCGGTCTTGGACATCTAGAAGACCAAGAGTTCGTCTCAAAAACAGTGGTGCTAAAAGGGCGACAACTCATAAGGCCCAATAGGCTAAGTCAGGACAGCAAGAAGCCCAATAATGCTTTTCAAATTCAGTGGGAGGCATAATTTATTATTTATTTCGAATTTATTAGGCTTTTAGTTTAATTTATTTTTCTGTTAGAATTTGTTAGAAGATTTGATTTAGTTATAATTTGCTTAGTAGTTTTTTAGAGATTTTAAATTTAAATCAAATCTGATCTAATCCAATAAGATCAAATCTGATTTAAATTAGTTATCTTATCTTATCTTTTAGCTAGTTTGTTTGGGGTCTATTTAAACACCTTCTGGTGAGACAATTTAGATAACTTTTGATGAATAAAATTTCCTTAGTGCTTTATGCACGTTTCAAGTGTGATTGAGTGAGGTGAGTGATTTGCTTCGCTGATTGCATGGAGAAGATTGAGTGATTCAATTTTCATCCCTCTGATCTAGGTTGGCAAAGACAAGTTCTTTGAAGGTCTAGTAGGGAGCCCCTTCCGGTGACCTAGGTTGCTAATAACAGGTTTCTTAGAGGTCTAGTAGGAAAAACCCCTTTATCTATCCTTGTGTTTTTATTTCTTATCATATGGTGGTTGGTGTGGTGGATAAGGATTAGGGTCATATGGAGGTGAATGGTTGTAGGTGGCTTGTGAGTATGGTGGTTCAAAGCTGTGTTGAGGAGGTGGTTTATAGACGTATGATGGGTCTTGTCGGTAATTACAAGGGGGTCCACCATAACTATTGTCTCGACATGCATTGGTAAATGGTCGTTGTCCATGGTAGTTTGGAAGGTGTTGTTGCCTAAAGGGTTGATCAGATCCTCGTGGCTCCATCCATCTCTGATTGTTCTGACCTTGATGCATGTTCCTGTTATAGCTTCCATTCCTTACAACAGCATTAGAACCAAACTCAAAGCGATGGGGGTGAGAACTCATAATAACAAATAAAAATTAAAAATGAAAATAAAAACAATTTTAAATTAAAAGGTCATTGAAATTTAAATTTTAAAAATTAAATTTTGAATTTTAAATTTGAATTTTTAAATTTTAAAATTTGAATTTTGAAAAAGTCAACAATATGAGATAAAAATTTGAAAAAGATTTAAATTTTGAAAAGGTTTGATTTTTAAAATTTTAAATTTAAAATTTAAAATTTGGATTTTGAATTTTGGAATTTAAATATTGAAATTTGAAATTTGATTTTGAAATAAGATAAGATAAGATTTTGAAAAAGATATGATTTTTGAAAAA
>NC_029787.2:78571960-78605755 GCF_000816755.2 Arachis ipaensis
GTCTAGAAATTTGCAGATAAATCCTCGTTGCAGGTATAGCTTCTAAACCAACAAAAGTCCTTTCTTACAAAAGTTTTGGTTGTCACAAGTAACAAACCCCTTTAAAAATTGATAATCGAAGTATTCAAACCTCGGGTCGTCTTCTCAAGGAATTGGGGAGAGAACCTCTCTCTCTAAAAACTACATCTAAATCCTAAGATTATGAATTATGAAAAGCGAATAATTGGAAGGCTTCCCATGAATGGATGCATTCCCCCACTTTATAGCCTCTAATTTGTGTTTTTCTGGGCTGAAAACTGGGTCAAAAACAGCCCAAAAATCGCTGGGGCGATTTCTGTTACGTTCTGGTCGCGGCAAAGTGACGCGGATGCATCGTCCACGCGTTTGCTTGGATTGCATATTTGCCAGGTCACGCGTCTGCGTGATCTACGCATTCGCATCGCCTGACATCGGGGAAGCTATAGCAAATTATATATCGTTGCGAAGCCCTGTACGTTAGCTTTCCAACGCAACTGAAACCGTGTCGTTTGGACCTCTGTAGCTCAAGTTATGATTGTTTAATTGCGAAGAGGTCAGGCTGGACAGCTTAGCAATTTCTTCAACTTCTTGTATTCCTTCCACTTTTGAATGCTTCCTTTCCATCCTCTGAGCCATTTCTACCCTGTAATCTCTGAAATCACTTAACACACATATCACGGCATCGAATGATAATAAAAGAGGATTAAAGTTAGTAATTTAAAGGCCGAAGAAGCATGTTTTCAATCATAGCACAAAATAAGGAATGAAAATGTAAAACATGCGAATAGTATGAATAAGTGGGTAAAGAGTTGATAAAAACCACTCAATTAAGCACAAGATAAACCATAAAATAGTGGTTTATCACTCATCTAAACCGGAGGACTCTGGAAGAGGGGGCAGCTCAAAGCCCTAGGCCACAAACATCTGGTCAATCCGGTCTAGGCGACGCACGAGCTGACGCTTGCTGCGCTCCATGAACCGGAAAAGATGCTGAACCAGTAAGTAGGTCGGCTGGGGCGTTGGTGGTGGTGGTAAAGGAATAGCTGTTGCTGCTAATGTAGATGCTCCTGCTGGGGCTGATGACGAAAAGGGTCCAGCTCCCTCAACTGCTGCCCTAGCCCGAGATCGGCACCGGGAAGGAGGCTTTTCGGTCACCCAGGACCCCCATGGAATGGTTACCGGCTCCTTCTCAGGGAGCGGCGGGGGTGGTGATACGTCCTCCGGTAGCCACTGGACACCGGCCCGCTGAGCCATCAGTGTGACAAGGACGGGAAATGGAAAGGATCCTCTGATGTGGGCCCACCACATGAACTTCCTGATCAGCCGGGGGAAATAGACCTCCTTCCCCTCTAGCACACAGCTGATCAGGATCAACATAGCAATGGGGATCTCCGAGAAGTGAGTAGTCGGCATGAGGTAGTGGGCGAAAATCTGTTGCCATGTCTTGGCCTCTTTGCTCAGATAGGTAAAGCGCATCCCCTTGGGTGCCTTGTTTTCCACATCCATAACCCAGGGAGCCTCCGGGGTAGCTACCATTGCCCTCAAAGCATCAAAGTCGAAGGTCATGCAGTGGAGCTCCATCTCGGCCTGCTCAAAGGCATCAGTATCACCTGCCTTGGGCCTACAAGTAAGGGCGTCCTCAATGGCCTGCTCAGTGATGGGCACCTGAATACCTTGAATAAGCACCGAGTCAAGGGTGTGGCGGAAGAAGTTGCAATAGAATTCTTACACCCAAGACCGGTTCACCCGTCTAAGTTCCCGATCCACAAAGTCTAAACCCATCCTCTCAATGCAGTTATGAATCGTTTGCCTCAAATCGGATGGGATGACCAAGTTCTTTTCAATGTTCAAGTTCTTTTTGTTGTAACTTGGGAACCGAAGTTCACAGTAGAGATTAGGGAACTTGACTGCATCCTGGGCAGGCAGTGATTGATTTGTCCTCTCCTCATCATTAATAAGATTTTTAGAATAATCCACAAAAGGAGAGAAAGTAGAATCTGGGGTCCTTTTCCTCTTTTTGGAGGCGGCCTTGCCTTTTCTCTTATCCGACATCCTGAAAAATAGAAAAGAGTAGAATATAAGTAATTAAACACGTAGCAGGAAGCAAGAAAGAACATGTTCATGGTGTAAGATGAATGACAAGTAATCATGATGTGAACTAAAATTGAAAACTTGGGATGCAAGTAAGCGCAGAAAATATATTCATAAACCAAGAATCAAGCATTTCAAACAATATAACACAATGCTCATGTATTAGGCACATTAATCATCATAACTCAAAAGAATGGTTAAAGAAATAAGTAAAATGGGAAATGAAGTCAGTAGGTTAGACAAGTTAGTGGGTTAAAAAGTGAGATTGATAGTTAGTGGTATGATGGAGAATGGCTTGATTAAAAGAAAATCGCAAAATGTGTACGACAATCATATTCACATCATGAGAATGTAGAAATGCCAAAAGCATGTGATAATGGACTCGCAATAATTGGTGTTACAAGCAATAGAGTGCATTGGTGTAACTATGAAAAGGTGAAAACCAAATAGAGTGAAAAAAGAGAGTTACACCATGGGGGTACACCAATTATTGTTAAAGAATGAACATCGTGTAAGGAAATTGCAAATTATGGTGCAATAAAATGTTTAGGCAATTCCTTAAGTTCATTTAGTCACTGCTAATCACGGGGAACAAAATAAGAGCGGAAAAGCTAGCCCAAATGTCCCGGGAATTGAACTCGGTGTGAGTTAGGCAAATGTTAGTTTGAAAATGCCAAGTTCAATCCTAGGCACGATTTGAAGGTTAAAATAGATTTGGGAAAATCGGGCAGCATCCCGACTGTAATTTGGATGTTCCCGGATAGGCAAAAATAGCAGGAGAGGCATATGAATCCAAAAAGCAAGAAGCATAGCCAATCAGTAGCAAAAAGCAATAATCACGATGACAAGTGGAAGGAACATAACTAGGCAACAACAACATAATCACAGAATGAGAAATGCAACAAGCAGCAGAGTATGAAGAATGTATCATAGCAAAACATGATCAATACCACGCAGCAATCAATCAACATGTGCTCAATTAGGTAAAAAAATATGGCGTAATTATCAGGCTTAGAATTCTCTATCCAGAACCTAACTACCTAACAGCAGATATCTCTATCTATCCTAACATGCAAAAAAATCAAATTCTAACTAACTAAAACTAACAGTAAACTAAAGGAGAATAAAATGAAATAAAAGACAAAGTGGTGCAGGTTATAGAAAACCTGGAAGCAGAGGTGCAGAGCAAAAAGGAGCGGAAATAGGAGAGCAAAAATGGTTGCCCTGGGAGGTGGTGGCGCAAAGACTCGCGGCGGAGGGTGGTTCGCTGGTGGTGGCTACGGCAGAGAGAGAGAGGAAGTGAGAGAAGAGGGATGGGTGAGAAAGAGAGAGGGAGAATGGGGGTGATGGTGAGAGGAGAAAGGGGCGACGGCGGCGGCGCGGCCGGCGCAGTGGTCAGAGACGTGACTGGGGAGAAAGAAGGGGATAGGAGAAGGGGATTGGAGAAGAGGGAGGGTTGGGCGGTGCGTCTGCGCGAGTGTTCGTCGTGCCCTAGGGTTATCCCATTTTTGGAATCGACGTGTGATAAACCCCTATTTTATCAATTCTTCACCCACTTATTCATATGAATTGCATGATTTTACAATTCCTTCCTTATTTTATGTATATGTGAAAATGTGTTTCCTATGCTTTAAAAATATTAAATTTAATTATCCTTTATTACCATTCGATGCCGTGATTTGTGTGTTGAGTATTTTCAGGGTTCATAGGGCAGGAATGGCTTGGAGGACAGAAAGGAAACATACAAAAATGGAAGGAAAGCACAAAAATGGAGTTTTGAAGAAAAGGCAGCGACGCGTACGCGTGGACGACGCGGACGTGTGCCTTGAGCAGAACGCAAATGATGTGTACGCGTGACTGACGCGTACGCGTGACAAAGAAAAAATCCAAACCACGCGAACGCGTGACCCACGCGCACGCGTGGCGGACGCCACATGCAGGAATCTGCAGAAAATGCCCTTAGCGATTTCTGGGCCCTTTTTCGGCCCAAATCCAAGCCCAGAAACACAGAATATAAGCCGGAGAATGGGAGAATCAACAACAACAATTCATACAACTGTCATAGTTTACAATTTTAGGTTTAGATGTAGCTTTTAGAGAGAGAGAGGCTCTCTCCTCTCTCTTAGAATTTAGGATTAGGATTAGGATTTAGGATTTCTATTATGATTAGGCTACTTCTCTTCAATCACAGGTTCAATGTTCTTTTAATTTATTTTCTACTTTTATTTATTCTATTACTTTAATTGTTATTTATCTTTTCAATTTGGTTTATGAACTCCATGTTAGGATTGATTTTCTTAATTAATACATATTGAGGTATTTCAGATTTATGAATGCTTTCTTTAATTTATGTTATTGATGCTTCTAATTAATCCAAATTATTTTCATTCGAGTAGATTTTCTTCCCTTTTGGCTTTGGTTGAGTAATTGGTGACACTTGAGTTATCAAACTCAGCAGTTGATTGGAAATTGGGATTGCTGATTGATTTGGATCCCTCTAAAGTTAGTCTTTCCACAGGAGTTGACTAGGACTTGAGGAATCAAGTTAATTAGTCCACTTGACTTTCCTTTATTTAGTAAGGATTAACTAAGTGGGAGCAAAATCCAATTCTCATCACACCTGATAAGGATAACTAGGATAGGATTTTCAGCTCTCATACCTTGCCAAGAGATTTTCTAATTATAAATTTATTTTTCTTATCATTTAAATTACTTGTTCCTTATTTTAAAAACCCAAAACAATATATACTTTTTCCATAACCAATAATAAATCATATATCCCTGCAATTCCTTGAGAGACGACCGAAGTTTAAATTTTATTGGGTTTTGTTACTTGTGACAACCAAAGTTTTTGTACGAAAGGATTCTTTGTTGGTTTAGAAACTATATCTACAATGCGATTAATTTTATAAAAATTTCTTTACTAGCAGTTAATCCCGATCGTCAAAATGGTCACCTCCATATGACCCTAACCCTTACCCACCCCAATTCCAATCCAATTACTACTAAGAACCATGACTTCCATATGCACCATGTCCATACCCATCAACCCGAGAATCACAGGAGCGTCTCAAGGAAACAGTGAATAAATTTCATGCAACCCTTCACCAATTAGATTAAGCGATCAATCGACTAGCTTCCTGACGTTCGGACACTCAAGGAACCTCCATGGCTTCATGTGGATTATCTAAAGAAGAACGAAGCATGAAGGAGATACTAGAAACTCCAGTGGACAGTATAGAGCATGACTTTGTACTGGAACAAGTAGAGGAAGCCATAATTATCGAAGAAGAAGAATTGGTTGAAGACTTAGGAGATGCTGAACCTCCATGGGAATCCAGAATTGTGGAGAATTTCGTCAAGAAATTTGCAATTAATGCTGAGGAGGATAGTGCACAACCCCCAAAGCATGTACCTTATGAAGAACTGGACGGAACAACTCAAGAAGCAAGTCCCCTTGGTACTGAAAATCATGAATCAAGTTCTCCTAGTAATGACCTTGCATCTGCAAGTGAATTCTTTGAGACTGAAGAATCTTCTCCAAGTGAATACGAAGATGATGCGGAGGTAGACTTTTCCCAACCTCCAATTTATGACTTGAGTGATGAGGAAGATATCAAAGACTTTGATCAAGACGTGGTTGCAGTTGAAGAAGGTTGCAAAGAAGTGGAGGAATTCACAGAAGAATACAAGGGAGTAGAGCTTGCAAAACCACTGGAAACACCTATCCCAAGGCCATTACCGCCCAATACAAATTGCAAGTGGGTAAAATCCTTAGCCTTTATCTTTACTTTTCCACTTGAATATGGGTTGCTTGAAACAGATGGCCAGCTTAGAGCTCTTTGCGGCTTTAAGAGTAAGAGGGAAATGGCTCGCACTCCAAGCTGGTATGCAAGATTCAATAGAGCTCCACGCTTTAATTTGAGGCACAAGGATTGGTTTCGAGTTTGATTGAATGGGTCTCGGAAGATGTTTGGTCATCTTAGTGAGAATTCAAATTCCGTGCTACCCGGCTGGAAAAATGTAGATCAAGACAAAGATGGGTACAAAAGCAAGGTTCGGGATCCTGGAATCTATTCTGACATTCAACACCCCGGGAGCCTGAAAACCTGCTTTGATTTGCTCGAAGGCTTTACATGCCTAGTCTGGGACCCCGGAGGATATTGGAATTGCAAAAGTTGGTGGAGATTTCTAGATGAGTTCAAACACAACCACCATGACAAGAAGCTCACCAGAATGTCCAACTTAAGGACTCTAACTAAAAGTGCTAGGTGGGAGACAACCCACCATGGTATGATCGTTCCTTTTTCAATTTTAATTTTATTTTGTTTTGTTTGTTTTTAAGTTTTATTTTATTCTATATTATTGAACCTGGAATTATTCATAACATCCATATCAGCATTGCATTTTGCATCCTGCATAAAAAAAATGCACCTCACGCGTGCGCATAGGCCACGCGTGGGCGTCGATTCAAAATCGACGTAACAATCCAACGCCTAGAAAGTTGGGCTGGAATCGTGTGGCTGGTATGCGTTAGGCACAATATGGGCCACACGATCGCGTCAACGACGCAAACACGTCGCTTTCAGTTCACACACACCACGCGAAAGCGTGGGCAACGCGTACGCGTCGCGTAGTAATCATTGCCCCCAAAATGGAAACAGAGAGTTGTGCCAAAACGACAATGGAATCGTGCGTTTAGCACAATTCTAAGCGACGCGTACACGTGCCTCACGCGTACGCGTCACTTGCATTATCCCTCAATCACGCAATCGCGTCAATGACGCGTTCGCGTCATTTCCTTTACGCCCTAACCACACGTTTGCGTAACCCACGCGTCCGCGTGGATTTAAATACACTTACCCCCTTCGACGTGGAACCCTAACCATTTCGCGTCCTCTTTTCCCCCCAACCCCTCAGCACCTCTCCTTCTCCAAACTGCCTCCGTGCCGCCTCCCAGCGCCGCCGCGTCACCACCGCTACTACCACAACCACCACCATCTCTCTGAGCTCAATTTTTTCCTCTGCCCACCAGGTTCCGCCGAACACCGATTCTTTTTCCCGTTAATTAGTTAGTTGCATTTTTTTTCAAAATTAGGATAGTTAGAGATGCATGATCGTAGTAGATTTTAGGTGGTTAGGTAGCTAGGATGTGGTTAGTGGATTTAGGCTTGATAATTGGGCTGTTCTTGTTAATTGTTTTATCTGTTTCGCAATTTTGAATTTGCTGTGATGATAATGCTGTTCATATGCTGCTCTTTACTATTCCTTAATGCAGATTGAGTTTGTTTATTCTGAATTCATGTGAATTACTATTTGTTACTCTTTTTTGCCTTACTTTATTACCATATGAACTGTTTCTGCTGCTATTTATTACCCGAGAATGTCCAATTTTTAGACGAAATGCTGCCCAATTTTTTTCAGCAAATTATTTCACACAACTCCTATTCATGAATTAGTTTTGGTAAATTCAGGTTTTGCACTAATTAGTTTAAACCAAAACACTTCATGAATGCACAGGCTAGCTTTCTTATTCTTTCTGATTCCCTTATTCATTAAATCGCATTATTGATGATTCCACTTTCATTTTGAAATTCTTTTATATGAATTATCATCAATAATCTGCAATATTTACTTGAATGTGAGTTACTTGTTATTCAAGTTTGTGCAATTTTAGTTAATTGGAAACCACAACAACATGCCACTTACTTTAACTTCATTTTTAACTCTTAACTACTTTAACTTTCTAACTTTTCTATTAGCTTTCAACTAACCACCTTCAAACCATTTCAAGGCATGTTTCTTGTTTTTCCTGATTATCAAGAATTCCGCATATCAGAGATTATGGATTGTGATTTTCATTCTCCAACTATTAACTTCCATACAATCCATAATTTTACATCTATTTAACTCAATTCATGCTTATATTGCCACTTTATTCCTCTTTTGCCACTCTATGCTTATTGGTGCACGAATTGTAAATCAAACTTTTCACAACTCGTACCACTAACCAGCAAGTACACTGGGTCGTCCAAGTAATACCTTACGTGAGTAAGGGTCGATCCCAGGGAGATTGTCGGCTTGAAGCAAGCTATGGTTATTTTGTAATTCTTAGTCAGGAAATTAATAATAAAAATGGTTGGGTTTATGAAAAGTAATTAACATAAAATAAATAATACTTGTTATGCAGTAATGGAGAACAGGTTGAGGTTTTGGAGATGCTCTGTCTTCTGAATCTCTGCTTTCCTACTGTCGTCTTCTTCACGCACGCAAGGCTCCTTCCACGGCAAGCTATATGTTGGTGGATCACCGTTGTCAATGGCTACCATCCATCCTCTTACTGAAAATGGTCCAAATGCGCTGTCACCGTACGGCTAATCATCTGTCGGTTCTCACTCATGTTGGAATAGAATCCATTGATTCTTTTGCGTCTGTCACTACGTCCAACACTCGCGAGTTTGAAGCTCGTCACAGTCATCCCTTCCCAGATCCTACTCGGAATACCACAGACAAGGTTTAGACTTGCTGGATCTCAGAAATGGCCACCAATAATTCTAGCCTATACCACGAAGACTCTGATCGTGAACCAGGAGGCTAAGAGATACACACTCAAGCTAATACAGATAGAACGGAGGTGGTTATCAGGCACGTGTTCATAGGTGAGAATGGTGATGAGTGTCACGGATCATCACATTCATCAGGGTGAAGTGCGAGTGAATATCTTAGAATAGAAACAAGCGTGATTGAATGGAAAACAGTAGTAATCGCATTGATTCATCGAAACACAACAGAGCTCCTCACCCCCAACCATGGGGTTTAGAGACTCATGCCGTCAGAAATACAATATAAAACGTGTAAAATATCATGAGATACATAGTAAGTCTCTGAAAGTTGTATTTATACTAAACTAGTAGCTAGGGTTTACAGAAAATGAGTAAACTAAGATGGATAGTGTAGAAATCCACTTCTGGGGCCCACTTAGTGTGTGTTTGGGCTGAGCATTGACCTTTACACGTGTAGAGGCTTCTTTTGGAGTTAAATTCCAGGTTGTAGCTTGTTTGTGGCATTTAACCCTGGTTTGTAACTTGTTTCTGGCGTTTAACTTCAGAATAGGGCAGGAAGTTGGCGTTAAACGCCAGTTTGCGTCGTCAAAACTCGGAAAAAGTATGAACTATTATATATTTCTGGAAAGCCCTGGATGTCTACTTTCCAACGCAATTGAAAGTGTGCCAATTGGGTTTTTGTAGTTCGAGAAAATCCATTTCGCGTGAAGCAGGGTCAGAATCCAACAGCATCTGCAGTCCTTTTTCAGCCTCTGAATCAGATTAAAGCTCAGATCCCTCAATTTCAGCCAGAAAATACCTGAAATCACAGAAAAACACACAAACTCATAGTAAAGTCCAGAAATATGATTTTTAAATAAAAACTAATAAAATTATACCAAAAATTAGCTAAATCCGACTAAAAGTATAATGAAAATACCCCCAAAAAGCGTATAAAATATCCGCTCATCACAACACCAAACTTAAACTGTTGCTTATCTTCAAGCAACTAGATAAATAAAACAGGATAGAAAGAAGGTCAAGAGGCAATAACATCTCAGAGTTTTGCATGAAGCTCAAATTCTCATTAGATGAGCGGGACTAGTTGCTTTTTGCTTCTGAACAGTTTTGGCATCTCCATTCATCCTTTGAAGTTCAGAATGATTGGCATCTATAGGAATTCAGAATTTAGATAGTGTTATTGATTCTCCTAGTTTAGTATGTTGATTCTTGAACACAGCTACTTTATGAGTCTTGGCCGTGGCCCTAAGTACTTTGTTTTCTAGTATTACCACCGGATACATAAATGCCACAGACACATAATTGGGTGAACCTTTTCAGATTGTAACTCAGCTTTGCTAGAGTCCCCAATTAGAGGTCTCCAGAGTTCTTAAGCACACTCTTTTTGCTTTGGATCATGACTTTAACCGCTCAGTCTCAAGCTTTTCACTTGACACCTTCACGCCACAAGCACATGGTTAGGGACAGCTTGGTTTAGCCGCTTAGGCCGGGATTTTATTCCTCTCAATTTCATGATTTTTCAGATTATCAATAACATTTCTCTTTTTCATCATTCTTCAAGAGCCAACAGTTTTAACATTCATAAACATCAAATTCAAAAGACATATGCACTGTTCGGGCATTCATTCAGAGAACAAAAAGTATTGCCACCACATATAAATAATTTGAATTTTTTCTTATTAAACTCGAAAATAAAATTGCCTCCTTATTCTAAACCCTAAACCCTAAACCCTAAACCCTAAACCCTAAACCCTAAACTCTAAACCCTAAACAAAATATTCTAAATTATAACTTATTTGGGGATAGAAAAATAAAATAAATAAAAAATAAAGATAAAGGTACTAATTACTACTACTCATATAACTTCTAAGGCAGATTTCTAATAGTAAAATTTATCATAGATTTAAGGCTAAGATTAGGACTCCACAACCTTTATTTTGGGAGATGGATGCTCCTTTAGTCTGTGGGGTGCTTGGCCTTTCAAGAGATAGCTTCTGGCGTTTCAGCTCCTGTAGCTCACGCCCTTGCTCCTCTTGTTCTTTCAGCAGTTTGCAGAGCATATTATTTTGAACTTGCTATTCTTCTTTTAGTTGATCCATAGCTTCTTGCAGCTTGGTGACAGAGGCCTCTAGGCGGGTCCAGTAGTCAATCTGAGGAATTTCTGGGAGGAACTCCGGTGCCCTCCTTTTGATGGGGTTGTCTTGCACCTGTTGTCCTTCCATTGATTTTTTTGTGATTGGGTGCTCGACTGAGATATATTCATCCACTCCCATCTTTACCCCAGCATCCTTGCATAGCAGAGATATTAAGCTTGGGTAAGCCAATTTAGGTTCTTTGGAGTTCTTGTTTGCAATTGCGTAGAGCTCACTCGAAATCAGATCTTCAACCTCCACTTCGTTTCCCTGCATAATACAATGGATCATGACTGCTCTTTTGAGGGTAACCTTAGAGCAGTTACTAGTGGGCAATATGGAACGCCCAATGAAGTCTAGCCAGTCTCTGGTGACTGGTTTGAGATCCCCTCTCTTGAGTTGATTTGGGACACCTTTTGTGTTGGTTGTCCACTTGGTCCAAGCGCTTATCTGATCTCACCATTCTCTTACTGAAGGAATCCGGATCATCTTGTAGTTGCTGCAGCTTGAAGATCTCTCTTATTTTGTCAATGTGGAAGTAAATAGCTTTCCCTCTAACCATGGTTCGAAAGGTGTAAAAGGCGATTCCTGAACCATTTGCGTAGAATTCCTGAATCATGTTTCTTCCCACCTTTGTCTCAGGATTAGCTAGGATTTTCCAGCCCCTGTTTCGAATTTTCTCTTAGATCTCAGATATTCATCTTCTTTCAGATCGAATTTAACTTCCAGGATCACTGAACTTAGACCCATTATTCTGTAGTAATGGTCTGAATGTTCTTTTGTTAAGAACTTCTCCTGATTCTAAAGTGGTTTTGGAATATTCTCTTTCTTTCCTCTTGAAGTGATTTATTTTCCTCTAGGGGCCATGATCTCAGTGAGTGTTAGCTCAGTGATCACGTAAAACACAACACACCAAACTTAGAGGTTTGCTTGTCCTCAAGCAAAAGAAAGGAAAGGAGAGGAATAGAAAAAGAGGCAAGTTCGAGTTGTGGAGGAGAGGGGAGGCCGAGTTTAGATTTATAAAGGAGGGGGTGGGTTTGAAAATTTTGAAAAAGATATGATTTATAAAAAGATAATTATGATATGCAAAAGATGAAATTTTAAATTTGAAAAGATAATAGGGGGATTTGAAAAAGATAGATTAAATTTTGAAAAGATAATATGATAGTTTGAAAAATATTTGAAAAGAATTTAAGAGATATATGGATTCTGAAAAAGATTTTAAGAGGGGTTTTAAGAAAAATGAAGAAAGATTTTTAGGATAAAGATTTTTTTGAATTTGAAATTGAAAGATGAGAGTTTGTAACATGTTTATGCAAGAAATTGTGGAGGAAATCATGAAAATTTAAAAAAAATTAGATTTGGAAAACAAAACTTCCTTCTCTCCACAATCTTGGCGTTAAACGCCCAACTGCTGCATGTTTTGGGCGTTTAACGCCCCTCTGTAGCCTCTTTTGGGCGTTTAACGCCCAGCTGTTGCTTCTGGCTGGCGTTAAATGCCAGAATCCTTTGTCACTAGGCATTTTTCTGAACGCCCAGGATGCTGTATGTGTGGCGTTAAACGCCCAGAATGGTACCCATTCTGGCGTTTAATGCCCAGAAAGGTATCATTACTGGTGTTAAACGCCCAGTGGATGCTTCTTTTGGGCGTTTAACGCCCAAATATACCTCTTACTGGCGTTTTCTTGCCAGTGAGCTCCTTCTCCCTGTTTTGTACTCTGAATCCTTCTGTAACCCTATGAACTTATGCAATTAATTCTTTACCTTGAAGATTATTTATATTAAACTCGTATAATTATTATTTAAATAAAAATAGGCTTTGCTAATGGCTGGGTTGCCTCCCAACAAGCGATTCTTTATTGTCTTTAGCTGGAGCTTGCTGAGCTTTTAATCTAGCCTTAGCTTTGAGCACTCTTGCTCAACATTGCCTTCAAGATAATGCTTGATTCTCTGTCCATTAACAATGAACTTCTTATTAGAATCAATGTCTTGAAGCTCCACAGAGCCATATGGTGACTCACTTGTAATCACATATGGTCCCCTCCTCCGGGATTTCAATTTCCCGGGGAATAGCCTGAGCCTAGAGTTAAATAGCAGAACCTTCTGTCCTGGTTCAAAGACTCTAGATGACAGCTTTCTGTCATGCCACCTTTTTGCTTTCTCTTTGTAAAGCTTGGCATTTTCGAAAGCAGTGAGTCTGAATTCCTCTAGCTCATTCAGCTGGAGCAATCTTTTTTCTCCAGCTAATTTGGCATCAAAGTTTAGGAATCTGGTTGCCCAGTAGGCCTTATGCTCCAGTTCTACGGGCAGATGACATGCCTTACGATACATAAGCTGGTATGGAGAGGTCCCTATAGGAGTCTTGAATGCTGTTCTGTATGCCCACGGGGCATCATCCAAGCTTCTTGCCCAACCTTTTCTACGGGTACTTACAGTCCGTTCCAGGAAGACTCTGATCGTGAACCACGAGGCTAAGAGATACACACTCAAGCTAATGCAGATAGAACGGAGGTGGTTGTCACGCACGCGTTCATAGGTGAGAATGGTGATGAGTGTCACGGATCATCACATTCATCAGGGTGAAGTGCGAGTGAATATCTTAGAATAGAAACAAGCGTGATTGAATGAAAAACAGTAGTAATTGCATTAATTCATCTAAACACAGCAGAGCTCCTCACCCCCAACCATGGGGTTTAGAGACTCATGCCGTCAGAAATACAATATGAAATGTGTAAAATATCATGAGGTACATAGTAAGTCTCTGAAAGTTGTATTTATACTAAACTAGTAGCTAGGGTTTACAGAAAATGAGTAAACTAAGATGGATAGTGTAGAAATCCACTTCTGGGGCCCACTTAGTGTGTGTTTGGACTGAGCATTGATCTTTACACGTGTAGAGGCTTCTTTTGAAGTTAAATGCCAGGTTGCAGCTTGTTTGTGGCGTTTAACTTCAGAATAGGGCAGGAAGTTGGCGTTAAACGCCAGTTTGCCTCGTCAAAACTTGGGAAAAGTATGGACTATTATATATTGCTGAAAAGCCCTGGATGTCTACTTTCCAACGCAATTGAAAGCGCGCCAATTGGGTTTTGTAGCTCGAGAAAATCCATTTCGCGTGAAGCAGGGTCAGAATCCAACAGCATTTGCAGTCCTTTTTCAGCCTCTGAATCAGATTAAAGCTCAGGTCCCTCAATTTCAGCCAGAAAATACCTGAAATCATAGAAAAATACACAAACTCATAGTAAAGTCCAGAAATATAATTTTTAAATAAAAACTAATAAAATTATACTAAAAAGTAGCTAAATCCTACTAAAACTATAATGAAAATACCCCCAAAAAGCGTATAAAATATCCGCTCATCACTTATATTGATAAAATCCTATTTGCTTACCTGTTTTCCTGCTTTAGTTCTTAAACTGTATTCTGGAACTTCTGCCTTTCAGGATGTCTGACCCTAAAAGCAAAGGAAAGGGCAAGGCAACCACAGGCAAAAGGAAAAGAGGAGAATCCTCTACCTCTATTTTGGATATCCTCCATGACGATTCCTGGCAGGAAAAGAATTTTACCCCGCAGGAAAAGGCTGATCAGTTGGTGCCTGCCACTGACCCAGTAAAGTTTGCCAACAGATACTGTGAGCTGAAGTATCCGGTCTTTCAAACTTCCAGGAATTTATACCTGGAAAAGACCCAGAAAATTCCAGAAGAACTCAAACAATACACCTCAGAACAAATTAAACAGAGAGGCTGGTTCTTCTTGGAGAGGAACTTGACTGAAGTCAACTCATCTTGGGTCAGAGAATTCTACTGCAACTACTTCAAAACGTCCCTGGATGTAGTACAGCTTAGAGGGAAGCAGATTCTGGTTACTGAAGAAGCAATTGAAGAAATCCTCCAACTCCTACCTAAATTAGATCAGCCATATGGTTACCAGAAGGCTAAAGAGGATATGAGATTCATGAGATTTGACTAGGACGCAGTAAAGCAGAGAATAGCTATTGATCCCACTGTCTCCTGGGTCATGGGCAAGTCAACAGTGACCCCAAAGGGGATAAAGATGATCTATTTGAATGATGAGGCTCGGCTTTGAAAGCAGATTCTGAGTAACTACGTGATGTCGAGCACTCATGAGACAGAGGTGCCGGCTGCTATGATTACCCTCATTTGGTGTGTGATGGAGGGCAAGGACCTATATCTTCCCTGCTTTATCTGATATTACATGGCCAGGGTCCATGTCAGAGGTACTCTGCTTTTCCCATACTTGATCACTCAGCTAGGCTGCCGAGCTTAGGTGCCATGGGAGCTCGCAGATGAGAAGCCAACTGCCGCCAACTGCAAGAAGATTATCCCTCAAAGCAGGAAGTTCCAGGCTTTGGGCTACCGACCACCTTTTCTCATTAACTCTGCTGAGGTAGCCACATCTTCTGCTGCTCCTTCAGCCCCTGCTGCACCAGCCACCACCACGGCACCTTCACCTGCTTCAGAGCCTATTTATCACCTCGTGCACCGACTCTTCACACGCCTGGATCGTATGGAGCATCGCAACAAGTGACGCTATGAGCACTTAAAGTTGATGATCCGATCCGACAGTGACATCCCTCCGAGCCTGACACACCATCTGAACCATCTGAGGAGGAGGCAGACAATCATGAGGCAGAGGCACGCGCAGAGGCTGAGCAGGTAGGACCTGAGCAGGCTACACCACATCATGAGGAGCCTAATCAGATACAGCCAGCAGATCCAGAGGTCCCTCTACAGACAGAACCTCTGCTTCAACAGGTGGATCCTCCGACACTCATAGCGGCTGCAGACCCTCAGGCCACCACCGACACACTAGCAGCACATCCTTCCGGAGATGACTCTTCTTCACACCCAGCTTGATTGAGCATCGAGGACGATGCTTTTATTTAAGTGTGGGGAGGTCGCCATCTCTGGCGAATCTTTTTGGTGAACCACTTTCAGACTCTCTTTATCCTATTTTGTTTATTTTCTGTATTTTTTTATTTTATCTTATCATATTTATCTTTTAGTACTTGCATATTTTTCTTTTGTTGTATTTTTACTTTATTTCTGTATTCTGCACTTGGGGGTTTATATATATATCTTAGATATTTAGTTTAGTTTGCACTTTTAGCTTATTAAGTTGTGATATAGAAAATAAGGATTAATTAGCTTAGTTTACCCTTTTAGCATATGATAAATTGGTTTAATTAAAAATAAAGAGTAAACTAGGAACTTTAGTATAACAAAATCACAACAATCCACACACTGTATATATATAGCAATAAATGTTGGTTAATTGACAACATTTTTCAAAGAAAATACTTATTTTTATAAGAGCCATTCAAAGATTCACATTGAGAATAATGGAAACTCTTGATTTCTACTTGCATAACATACATAACTGATACATGGTTTTTTGAGCCAGAGAACACACAATCCGTGAGTTTTTGAGCTTAATTGTATGGTTACATTTAACCATAAATTTCTTTCCTGTGTGTTTCGCACTTCTTTTCTATGCTTGCAATCTTTACTTTGTTTCAATCTATATGTCCAAATATAGAATGTAGTTACATACCTGCATATGATTGAGGTCATTATTTGAATTTTTGCTCACTTATCCCAAATAAGCCTACCTCCTACATCACCCTTATTAGCCCCCTTGAGCCTTTTAATCCCCTTTTGTTCTATAACCACATCACTAGCCTTAAGCGGAAAAACAAACTAAAAATCTCAAGTTGAATCCTTGATTAGCTTAGGATAGAGATTGTGTATCCACTAAGTGTGGGGAAACTATGGGAACATGGGTTGATAGGAAAAGATTAAATTAATAAAATAAGCAGAAATTTGGGAGCATGCTCATGTAAAACCAAAATAATTAAAATACCATGTGCATTGAAAATATTGTGTTTATGTTTCAAAAAAAGTTCTTTTTAATTATATAAATGAATAAGGGGACAGAATCACCCCAATAGTAAGTTAGTAAGAGAATCAATGCACATGGAAGAAAAATTAAATCAAATTGGTACCTGAGTATGTAATACAAAAGTGGGAAAATTGGGTAGCTAGGCAAATTTTCAAAATTATGAAAGAGTATGTATATGTTAGGTGAGATCTTAGACTAATCAAGGATTCAATTTATAGCTCACTTAGCCTTATATATATATACCCTCACCTTTACCTTAGCCCCATTACAACCTTGAAAAGACCTCATGATGTTTGTATGTATACATTATATATTTTTTGATTGGTTAGATGAATAACAAAGTTTTAGAAAGCATGAATAGGAAAGAATAGAGTGATTAACCCCAAACACTGAGTGATTAGAGAGTAAACACAAATCCAGTGAGGGTTCAATAGCTCAATTCCATATATCCATGTTTAATTGTTAATTGTCTTGCAAGTTTGTGAAATATTTTAACCCAACTCAATTATGAATGTGTTTTAATATGATTTGGCCTTAAATGTACATATATGATTCCTTGAAAATATGAGTCAATTTAATCACATGTAATCTTTATATATATATATATATATGAGAATAGTAATTAGAATTGCATGATTCATTTAGGTAGCTTGCATTTAGAATAGATTGCATTGCATAAGATTCCACCATTCTACCTTTACTCTTTTTTCTCTTGGATTTAGCATGAGGACATGCTATTGTTTAAGTGTGGAGAGGTTGATAAACCCCTATTTTATGATTCATCTTGCGTTCAATTAAGTGTTTTTATCAATTCTTCACCCACTTATTCATATGAATTGCATGATTTTATAATTCCTTCTTTATTTTATGATATATGTAAAAACGTGTTTCCTATGCTTTAAAAATATTAAATTTAATTATCCTTTATTACCATTCGATGCCATGATTTGTGTGTTGAGTATTTTCAGGGTTCATAGGACAGGAATGGCTTAGATGACAAAAAGGAAACATACAAAAATAGAAGGAAAGCACAAAAATGGAGTTTTAAAGAAAAGGCAGCGACGCGTACGCGTGGACGATGCGGACGCGTGCCTTGAGTAGAATGCAAATGATGCGTACGCGTGACTGACGGATACGCGTGACAAAGAAAAACTCCAAACCACGCGAACGCGTGACCCACGCGCATGCGTGGCGGACGCCACGTGCAGGAATCTGCAGAAAACGCCCTCAGCAATTTCTAGGCCCTTTTTCGGCCTAAATCCAAGCCTAGAAACACAAAATATAAGCCGGAGAATGGGGAAATCAACAACAACAATTTATACAACTGTCATAATTTACAATTTTAGGTTTAGATGTAGCTTTTTGAGAGAGAGGCTCTCTCCTCTCTCTTAGGATTTAGGATTAGGATAAGAATTTAGGATTTCTATTATGATTAGCCTACTTCTCTTCAATCACAGGTTCAATGTTCTTTTAATTTATTTTCTACTTTTATTTATTCTATTACTTTAATTGTTATTTATCTTTTCAATTTGGTTTATGAACTCCATGTTAGGATTGATTTTCTTAATTAATACATATTGAGGTATTTCAGATTTATGATTGCTTTCTTTAATTTATGTTATTGATGCTTCTAATTAATCCAAATTATTTTCATTCGAGTAGATTTTCTTCCCTTTTGGCTTTGGTTGAGTAATTGGTGACACTTGAGTTATCAAACCCAGCAGTTGATTGGAAATTGGGATTGCTGATTGATTTGGATCCCTATAAAGCTATTCTTTCCATAGGAGTTGACTAGGACTTGAGGAATCTAGTTAATTAGTCCACTTGAATTTCCTTTATTTAGTAAGGGTTACCTAAGTGAGAGCAAAATCCAATTCTCATCACACCTGATAAGGATAACTAGGATAGGATTTCCAACTCTCATACCTTGCCAAGAAATTTTCTAATTATTAATTTATTTTTCTTATCATTTAAATTACTTGTTCCTTATTTTAAAAACCCAAAACAAAATATACTTTTTTCATAACCAATAATAAATCATACTTCCCTGTAATTCCTTGAGAGACGACCCGAGGTTTAAATACTTCGGCTATAAATTTTATTGGGTTTTGTTACTTGTGACAACCAAAGTTTAAATACTTCTTTGTTGGTTTAGAAACTATACCTACAACGTGATTAATTTTATAAAAATTTCTTTACTAGCAGTTAATCCCGATCGTCAACTCGGGCACGCACAGTGCGCGTTCGTGTGCATTGAAGAATTTAGCGATGGACGCGGGAGCGTCCCGTGTGCTCACGCGTGACTGGGAAAATTAGTTAGAACTCGTATGCGTACTATACGCGTCCGCGTGCTACGAGTTGGGCTGAAGGCTTAGTGCTTGCCCAACGCCATCATAACTCTCTGGAGAACGTATGGGCTGGTGCTAGCAGCTTAGGGATGTGTACGCGGTACATGCGCGTCCTCGTGCATGGCCATCTAGTCTAATGGCGCGGAAGCGCGATGTGCACCTTCGCGTGCCTTCCCTTGAAGGTGCATGGACGCGCACGCACGCTGTGCGCGTCTGCGTGGGACGAGTTGGGCTAAAAGCTTAACGTTCGCACAAGAGAGGCCCAACTCTCTGGAAAGTATATGGGTTGCATCCGCTCATGGACGCGTGCGCGTACAGTGTGCGCGCGCGTCTTCCCCTCCCCCCCCCTTTTTTTTAAAGGCTCAGAATACCCAAAAACTCCCTAACATCACCTACAACTTCTAACCAATCAAAAAGTACACAATTCACAAAGATTTTTCCTTCAACTACTAACAAGCACAACATACATGTTAAAATGCTAACAATCAATTTATTAAAACAACCAAAATGAAATGGAAAGTTACCTACAATGGTAACTCAAATCACTTATTAATGAAATCTATAAGAGAGTGGAAAGAGTATACCATGGTGGGGTGTCTCCCACCTAGCACTTTAAGTTTAAGTCCTTAAATTGGATGTTTGGGGAGCTCTTCGTCATGGTGGCTTATGCTTGTACTCATCCTTGATTCTCCAAGGATCTTTGTGCCTCTTATGGTTGACAGAAATTCCAACCTTCTTCACCAAGTTTGGATGGAGTTCCACCCAAAATATGAGCTCCCTAAGTTGGTCTTTATGCATCAATCTGGGCTCCCATATCTTATTCTCGCACCCGTCTTCTAGTTGAGCTTCCTGGACTTTCCGTTTGGGTGGTTAGCAAGTAGAACAAGAAGAACTTTCTCTAGCATAGCACGCCTTCTTCCTAGACCCATTTAAAGTAGCATCCATCCACTCATAGTTCCCATGTCTTGAGATCTTGACCTTAATGAGCTTAATTCCTAACTTCCAACCACTACATAACTCCTTTCTACTCCTAATTTCACAAAGAGCTCTAAGTTGTCCATCATTTTCAATCAAGCCATATTCAAGTGAGGAAGTAAAGCTTAAAGGTAAGAGTTTTACCCACTTGAACGGTGCGTTGGATGGTGGTTTAGGGAGGGAGACCTCCCCACACTTAGACAATGCAAGGTCGAACTCCTTATGCTATTCTTTGGGTATTTCCACCTCTTGACAACTTCTTTCATTTCCGTCATGCTTGTTGCTTTCTTCCAATTCCTCCTTATCATCAATCACATCGAACTTAAGAGGTTGTGTGAAGTCTATTTCCATATCAATTTCACATTTGATGGAAGAGTCTTCAATGAGATCACCAACATCATTTGGTGTTGAGTTGTCTTCAAGGGCTTCAATCTCATGTCCCATGGGAGAGGATTCAATATTTGATAGAAAATCATTGATGATTGAATCCGTCTCTTGATCAACTTCTTCGTATTCTTCAATTTTGATATGTTCCGGAGATTGTTGAGATATCCATGGTGGTTCCGCATCCCCTAGATCTTCAACCACTTCTTCCATTTCTTCAATGACCCTAGGCTTCTCCAATTGCTCCAATACAAAACTTGATTCTTCCTTCTTCTCCACTGGATTTTCTAATTTTTCCTTCATACTTTGCTCTTCTTTTGGTTTTCCACATGTGGCTATGGAGACACCTTGAGTGTTCAAACATTGGTAGGCTAAAGTGTGCACCACCTTGGTCAAATTAGTCACAAACTCTAGAGTGTTCCTTTGCATGTCCGCTTGGCCTTGAAGTAGCAAGGTGAGAGAGTCATATTGGGGCTTGGGGTGGATAAGAGGGTTCATTATGTTCGAGAAGGGGTTCATAATGAGAAGGTGGTTGTTCATAGTAAGGGTATGGAGATGGTGTGCATTGAGGTGGTTCTTCATAGTAGTCATGGTAAGGTTGTGGTGGTTCCAAAGGTTCTTGCTCATAACGGTCACAAGGAAATGGCATGGATGATTGGTAATATGATGGATGTGGATCATAGAAAGATGTTTGGTAATGAGAGGCTTGCGAGAATGGTTGAGGTTCATGTTGAGGATAATAGTCATAGGCATATGGTAGTGGTTGATTTTCATAAAAAGATTCACCATAGCCATTGAGTTGACATATATTAGAATGGTGATTATACCTATAAGCATCCAGAGGTTGTTGCCAATAGGAGTGATCAATTCCTTGAAGCTCCTCCCATCTTTGTTGGTTCCATCCATAATGAGTATCATCATTGAAGTGCACATTTCCTACAACACAATTTGAACTATACTCATAGCCAAAGTGAGAATTCATGATAGCAAGAGAAAATGAAAACAAAATCAAATAAGAAGCAAGAAAATCAAATCCTAAAACTAGTAAGAGCTAACAAGAAACAAAAGGCAAACCCATTTACAATATCCACATATATACAATAACCAATAACACAACACCATTGCAAAATCCCCGGCAACGGCGCCATTTTGACAAACGAGACTTTTGACGGTTTAGAATTCACAATAAATCCTCGTTGTAAAGTATAGTTTCTAAACCAACAATAGTCTTTTCATACAAAAATTTTGTTTGTCACAAGTAACAAACCCCTAATAATCCTAATAACCGAAGTATTTAAACCTCGGGTCGTTCTCCCTAGGAATTGCAATAAAGTGTCTTGTTATTGGTTATGAGATATTTTGGGGTTTGTGATTTTTGACAAGGAATATAAATGGCAATGAAAGTAAACTAATAACTATAAAAGGCCCTTGGCAAGGATATGAGAACTAGAAGTCCTATCCTAGTTATCTTCCTCAATTGTGATTACAAATTGTCCATTGCTACCACTTCGTTAACCTCTAACCATGGAGGAAAGTCAAGTGGATGAATCAACTTGATTCCACAAGTCCTAGCCAACTCCCAAGGGAAAGACTAGCGTCAGTGGTATCCAAATCAATTAGCAACTTCTAATTATCGATCAACAAAGGAATTAGATAACTCAAGCGTCACTAATTACTCCACCTATGCCGAGAGGAATAAAAATCTATACTAAAATCCAACCAAGCATTTCATCAAACACTTGGGCGGCACAAAAGAAAAGTATAGTAAATTGATAACAAGAATAGAATCTAGCAACAATTGAATGTAAGAAATAAACAACAATAATCAAAGAAAACAAGATCTACATGAATTACCTCAAATTGCATTAAAAGAAAATAGAGTGAACAAAAGTAGATCTACAAACAAAGTAGAATAAAGCAATAACAACAATAGAAGAATGATAAAATGTAACAACAAGGAATTAGGAAGAAGAAGTAGAAGAGAGCATGAATTAAAATCTAGATCTAAGAACTAAACCTAATCCTAATCCTAATTCTAGAGAGAAGTGAGAGCTTCTCTCTCTAAACTAAACTAGCCTAATGTGTGTATATGAATCTAAGATCCCCTCCTGCCTTCCCCCTTCATTCTTTGGTCTTTTTTAGCCATTTTCCCGTCAAAGCCCAACACCAAATGGGGTTGGAAACTCTCCAAAATTGCCAGGCACGTGTTCTATTAAAAAATCATATATCAGCACCGATGCGTACGCCCACAGCACGCGTACGCGTCCATGGGTGACTTCGCAAGGTGCGCGTAAGCGCCTGGTGTGCGCGCGCGTCCATGGACGAGTTCAATTCTTTGGCTTTTCATGATCTTCTCCACTTGCATGCTTCCTTCCTTGCTCCCTTGATCCATTCCTAGCCTTATCCAATTCTGAGATCACTAACAAATACATCAAGGCATCTAGTGGAATCAAAGGAAGATCAAAACTATCAAATTAAAGGTCTAAAAGCATATTTTCACATCTAAGCTTAAATACAGAGAAGATCACAAAATCATGCTATTTTATTGAATAAATGTGAGGAAAGGTTATCAAAATGCTCTAAATGCAACACGAGATAAACCCTACGAAGGGGGTTTATCAACGCATGAGTAGAGGTTTTGGCCAGCCACGAGCACGCGTCACCCATGCGTACGCATGATGCTTGGCACGTGACCCACTTAAAGTGAAATCGCTGGG
Organism: Arachis ipaensis; assembly: GCF_000816755.2. NCBI lineage: Eukaryota > Viridiplantae > Streptophyta > Magnoliopsida > Fabales > Fabaceae > Arachis > Arachis ipaensis. Next base: position 78,595,108 of record NC_029787.2, read on the forward strand.
GGTAATTTCTGAGCTACCCAGGCCCAAATCCAACTCGTTTCTGAGGGTATTTCATGCAGAATTCGAGCTTGAGCAAAGGGGGAGCACTTAGTTAGTCATGATGAGCCTTTAGTTAGTTTTCTAGAGAGAGAAGCTCCCTCTTCTCTCTAGAATTAGGTTAGGATTAGGTTAATTTCTCTTAGATTTAGATTTGATTACTTGATTTCATCTTGTTTCCTCTACAATTCCTTGTTTTAATACTTCAATCTTCTTGGTGCTTTTGTTAATTTCCATTTTCATGCTCTCTTTTATGTTGATGAACCATTGTTGGATCTTGATTTCTTCTAATGCAATTTTATGTTTCCATGTCTTCTTTTATGTTTATTTTCATTGCTATTGTTAATTTCTTGCTCGTGATGATTATGGATCTTGTTAATTCTTGCATTTTGTGAGGTTTATTTTTATTGCACACTAGGTTGTACATTAGGTGTTTGATAGAATGTTTCCTCTAGTTTTTGAGTAGGTTTTCTTTACTCTTGGCCTAGGCTAAGGGAATTGAGTGACCTTGAGTCATTGGGTCTCATTGAATTGCTAATTTGAGAACCCTTAGTGGTCAATTTGATAACCATTGACTCTAGCCGACTACTAAGTTAATTAGTAGCTAGGTTAGGACTTATGGATTGATGTTGATAAAGCCATTTGACGTACTTCAAGCCTAGGAGTAGATATTACGTACTTAAGAATTTTGTAAGTAGACTTAATGAGCTTGGTTCCTCATAATTGTAAATACATGGTTTGTAGACAAGGATGGTGATCTCAATTACCTATGTCTAGTCAAGAGTTCTTTACCTTGCCTTTATTAATTCGTGATTTACTCTTCTTGTCATTTAAATTCTTGCCCATTAATTTCTTGCCCTTTTATAAATCAAACCCCTTGTTCCTTCATAGCCAATAATTGAACACTTCATTGCAATTCCTTGTGAGATAACCCGGAGTCTAAATACTTCGGTTAATTTTTATTGGGATTTGTACTTATGACAACTCAAATTTTTTATGTGAGAATTGTTTGTTGGTTTAGAGCTATACTTGGAACGAGATTTCATTTGTGAAATTATAAACCATACAAGAATTCCTCACTATCAAAATGGCACCGTTGCTGGGGAATTGTAATGGTGCTATGTTATTGGCTATTGTATATATTGTGAATATGTTTGCCTTTTTCTTCTTTGTTAGTTATTGCTAGTTGTAGGACTTTGCTTTCTTTATTTAGTTTTTGTTTTTATTTTCTCTAGTCACCATGAATTCTCATCACTTTGACTATGAGTTGGGTTCAAACTATGTTGTAGGAAATGGAAGTCTCAATGAGGATGTGCATCAAGGATTTGGAAACCAACGGTGGGAGGAGCCCCAAGCTTATGAACAACTTTCTTGGCAACAACCTTGATAAACCACTATTTTATGGTTTATCTTGTGCTTAATTGAGTGGTTTTTATCAAGTCTTTGCACACTTATTCATACACTTTGCATGATTTTACAATTCCTTCCTAGTTTTGTTCTATAATTGAAAATTTGCTTCCTAAGCCTTTAAATTATGTATTTCTAATTCCCTTTATACCATTCGATGCCGTGATATGTGCGTTAAGTATTTTCAGACTTTATAGGGTAGGAATGGCTTAGAGGATGGAGAGGAAGCTTGCAAAAATGGAAGGAGCACAAGAAATAAAGGAGACAACCAGCGAGGAGCGACGCGCACACATGGCTCACGCGTGCGCGTGAAATTGGAGTTCGCACGGCGATGCGTGCGTGACAAGGAAAATCGCCAAACGACGCGCACATGTGACTTACGCGTATGCGTGACATGCGCTACCTGCAGAAATTGCAGAAAATGCTGGGGGCAATTTTGGGCTGAGTTTGGACCCAGTTTTCGGCCCAGAAACACAGATTAGAGCCAAGGGACAAGCAGAGACTAAACACACATTCTCATTCGCATAGTTTTAGATTTTAGATTAGAATCTTAGAGAGAAAATACACACTTCCTCTAGGTTTCTTCATATTCATAGTTTTAGAGTTCTATGCTTTTGCTTTAGATATTGAGAAGAATCACTACCTCCGTTGAAGTTACTATTATTCTAGTTTGTTTTCTTATCCCTTTACTCTTTTGATTACTTATTAACCTTGTTCAGATAAGTATGTTGCATTTTGGGATTTATTAATGCGCAGAATTACTTTTACCTTCAATTAATTTTCAGTTCCTATTTTATTTAATTTATCATGTCTTTTTCTTATATGTTTGTGAACGTTATATTCATGTCAATGGAGTAGACTCCCAACTTGACTTGGGGGTTGATTAAAAGGAGACCCTTGAGTTGGAATACTCAAGTGATTAGTTCAATTGGAAGTTGTTGGCTAACTCTCTATTTACTAACGCTAATCCTTCCCAAGGGAGAGGGTTAGGACTTGCGAATAAGAATTAGCTCAATCACTTGACTTTTCTTTATTTAGTAAGGTTTAACTAAGTGAAAATAACAACCTCTTGATACTACACTTAGGAAAATCCAACAAGGATAGAACTTTCAATTAATCATTCCCTCGGTCAAGGCTTTTTATTCTGATTATATAAATTCTCTTTTAATTTACATTGCTTTAAATTACAATAATTTATTTTCCTGTTCTCTAACTCTCAAAATTTCTCAAGAAACCCCTGACTAATAAGATAGCACCCTTTTGTTAGCTTGTTGGGAGACGACCTGGGATTTTTACTCCCAGTATTTTTTATTCTAAATTTGTGACAACCCTTCTAAATTGATAAGTGGATTTTCGTCAGTTAAGAACTATACTTGCAACGCTATTCTTATCATAATTTTTTAATTGGCTAATTTCCGCCTGCATCAAACCTCCTTCCGAGTCAAGTTTGACAAGAGTGCTTGGGGACATGACTATTCTCCTCACGGAGATGCGCAAGGACCAAAAGGCATTTTATTCCATCCAAGCCGTTCAAGCATCACCCCAACATGACTACTCTCTGGATTCTTATGGGTATTATCCAAATTCTAATGCATACCAATCTAATGTATGTGATGACCCTTATTGTGATTGTCAACCACAACCACCACATACATATGACTCCTTCCCTCAACATAGCCCTCAACAACCATACTCACAAGCCTCATACCACTATCCACCTCCATATAGCCCTAACCCATATCCACCATACCAACCACCATATGAACCATATCCAGAGCCACCACCACTCCAACACCAATACTTCCAAGAACCACAAATTCCATATACACCACCTCAAGACTTTCACCAATATGAACCACCTTCCAATTACAATATATTTCCCTCAAACAATGAACCCTCTCTTCCACCACCGCCCTCCAATGAAGCCCTCATGCTAAAACAAGGATATCTTAGATCTTATATTCTAAGGGAACAAGAGGGGACGAAAAGGGAGTTTAAGGAGCTAGAAGCCAAGATGGCTATCATAGTGGAAGCCGTTAGCAACATGGTCTCATCCCGCCTAAGCCTATGCGATCAAAGCACTCCCATTGTTAAATGTGGAGAAGCACTAACGTGGCGAAAATTGGCGAGTTAAGAAATTATTATAAGAGATACGTTGCAAGTACAGTTCTTAACCAACCGAAAATCCATTTATCAATTTAGAAGGGTTGTCACAAAATTAAAATTAAAATACTGGGAGTATGAATCCCAAGTCGTCTCCGAACGAGTTGCAGAAAGATGTGCTACTTTATTAATCAGATGTTTTCAAAAATGGTTTGAGTTGATAAATAGGAAATTAAATTAGAGAATTTATGTAATTTTAAATAAAAACCTTGACTGGGAGTAGATTAGTTGGAAGCCCTATTCTTGTTGGAGTACTCTCAAGATTAATTGATAATTGAAGGTTGTTCTGCTTAGTTATCCCTTACTAGGTAGAGGAAAGTCAAGCAAGTTGGAGAGCTATTTCTATTCACAAGTTCCAATCCTCTCCATTTGAAAGGATTAGTGTCAGTGACTAGAGGACAATCCAATAATAAATCCAATTACAATTTTTCTCTTGAGCATTTCAACTCAAGGTCCACCTTTCAATCAACTCCCAATCAAGTTATGGAACTACTCGCCCATTATGAATGTAAACTTCACAACATAAGAAAGGAAAATAAAGAAAGATATGATAAATAATAATCAAAAAGATCAATTAAAAATAAAAGTAGTTCTTGTATTAATAAATTCTAAAAATAATCCAATAATAATTCTGAATAAATTGAAGACATGGAAGAATAAGAGACAAGTAAGGAAACAAACTAGAATGATGAAGTTCTGACGGAGGTAATAACTCTTCTCAATATCCCAATCCAAAAGAGCAATAAAATCAATTCCTAAGAACTATGAATGTGTAGAGAGAAAACCTAGAGGAGAGGAAAAATCATATCTAAAACTAAAATTATGCGGAATGAATGTTTTTCTTTGTCTCTGTATGTTCCCTGGCTCTAATATGCTTTTCTGGGCCGAAAACTGGGTCAAAACAGGGCCCAAAATTGCCCCCAGCAAATTCTGCAGATTCTGCAGATCGCGCATGTCACGCGATCGTGTCATTTAGGCGTTCGCATCATCCAGCGTTTTGCCTTGCCACGCGTGCGCGTCGTCCACGCCTTTGCATCACTTGTGTAGTTTCCAATCCGCGCGGTCGCGTGAGCCATGCGTCCGCGTCACTGCAATTTCCTCTATGTCGCGCGGTCGCGTGAGCCATGCGTCCGTGTCACTTCTTGCTGGTTATCTCCTTAATTTCTTGTGTTCCTTCCATTTTTGCAAGCTTCTTTTCTAATCTCCAAGTCATTCATTCCCTATAAAGCCTGAAACACTTAACACACAGATCACGGCATCGAATGGAATAAAGGAGAATTAAAATACAAAATTAAAAGTCTCTAGGAAGCAAGTTTTCAACCATAAAGCATTTTTAGGAAGGAATTATAAATGCATGCTTATTTAATGAATAAGTGGGTAAAGATTTGATAAAACCACACAATTAAACACAATATAAACCATAAAATAATGGTTTATCAACCTCCCCACACTTAGATATTAGCATGTCCTCATGCTTAGTTGAAGGAGATAAAATAAATGAGTAGGAACATGTAAAGCTCATGCAATGCAATGCAACCTATATATGTGAATGCAACTATACGATTTTTGTCCACTTGGTCAAAAGTAAATAAGCTCTTCAAGATAATCACAAATCAAATTCCACTAATTCAATTCTTATACAGTAACAACAGATAAAAATGCAAGAAGGTAGCTCATGAAAGCAGGGAACATAGAATTTAAGCATTGAACCCTCACTGATGATGTATGTATGCTCTAATCATGCTTTCTAATTTTTGTTCTTCACCTAACCAATCAACAACAATTAATATACTAATGCAAACATCATGAGGTCTTTTCAAGGTTGTAATGGGGCCAAGGTATGGGTAAGGGTACATATATGGCTAAGTAAGCTTATAAATTGAATCTTTAATTAACCTAAGCTTTAACCCACACATGTGTACATTCTATATAACTTAAATTTCATACCTAGCTACCCAAAATTTTCCTTTCACATTTCTTACTCATGTATCAACTTTTATTTTAATTTTATCATACATGCATTGATCTTTGAATTCTTAACTTAACATTGGGGTGATTTTGTCCCCTTATTTAATTATTGAATATTTTTAGGTTTTTGGATTTTTTTTTAAACATAACATAAAAATAAACATAGCTTATCAATGCACATAGATTTTTTATTCTTATAGTTTCACATGAGTAGGTACCCAAATTCCCATTATATCATCATGACACATTCCCTTATTATCTCTTGTTCCCACAATTTTCCCATACTTAATTAACACACAATTCTATCTTAAGCTAACCAAAGATTCAATTGGGATATAAAATTGTTTTTCCGCTTAAGGCTAGTAATGTGGTAAAATAAAGAACAATTGGGATTTAAAGGCTCAAAATGGCTAACAAAGGTAATTGCAAGGGTAGGCCTATTTGGGATAAGTGAGCTAAACAAATAATGGCCTCAATCATATGCAGGCATATAAATATATTAACATTGGACATATAGGATGAAACAAAATATAAATTACAATCATAGAGAAGTAAACACACAAGAATGAAATAATTATGGTTAAATAATGTAACCATGTATAAAGGCTCAAAGTCTCACAGGTTGTGTGTTCTTTAGCTCAAAAACCATGTTCCGAATATAACTTCAAGCAAATTTAACACAAAAGTTTTAATTGAAATTAGTGAAATTTTGTTCTAAAAATAGAGTCTTAAAAGAAACTTATTGTCTTTTCAATCAAGTAGAACATGCATACAACTATCCTATTACTATGCAATTTATCCTATTCTACAAAAGAAAAACTAACTAAATATCCTATTTTATTGGTGTTAGGGAAGAGAAATTACCTCCGGAAGTCAGGTACTGACCGACCTCCCCACACTTAGGACTTTGCACCGTCCTCGGTGCCATCTGTTGGGAACAAAGGTGGGCTGGTAGCAGTATCTCCACAGTCGGGACTATCATGGCTCCCTGTGCTGGTAAAGGAAGTGGAGTCCGGGGTGTCTGAGTCTCTGTATTTTCCCTTACGTAGCTTCTTGAGGTATGTGAATCGGCGCTTGTTATGGCGCTCTCTTAGTTTTGCTTTGTGTTCCTGCCGATCCAACCTTTCAAGTATCTGATGGAGCAGGTGATTTGTTGTAGGTGCTTGTGGTGATGAAGGAGGAATATCTTTAGCCGGTTCAGTAGGCTGGCTTGTAGTGGCTGCTGGAGGTCTGATATATTTCCCGTTAGGGACATACTGATCATCCCGTGGAAGCATGGCTTTAGTGTCCCCAGCTCTGTAGGAGACTTCAGCTGCAGAGATAAGATCTGAGACCAAGGCGGGAAAAGGTAAGTTACCCGCAATTTGTACGTGTCCCATGGCATTCCAGATGTGTCTTGGTAGGTTCAGAGGCTGGTCTGTAAGGATGCACCATAGTAGAACGGCCATGTCTGCAGTGAAGGAGGACTCGTGGGTACTCAGAAAGATGTAATGGGACATAATCTGTTCCCATACTCGAGACTCCAAGGTAAGTGTGGAAGCCAATATTCCCTTAGGACGAGAACGATGGTATCCATAGATCCATCTGCTGCCAGGTAGTGCGATAACTCTGAGAACAGCGTCCCAGTCAAATTGGTACATCTGGCGCTTGAGTGCGGCTTCTTGAAATGCGTCCAGTCCTTCTAGAGTAGGGAGAAGATCTAAAGCTCGTTGAATGGCCTCTTCTGTGATTGGGATTTGCTTCTGACGGACATAAACAGACTGCAGGGTCGGCAGGTGAAAGTTGGAGTAGAACTCGACAACCCAAGAAAGATTAACCTGCCGTGGCAGTCTCTGGAGGAAACCCCATTGTCTTCGTGCAATTTGTGGCTCAACAAATTCAGCAATATGGTTTGGGAGGATAAGAAAGTATTCGTTGTTGTAACTCCTTTCTGCCAGGATGGAGAACATCTGCTCACAGTAGCAATTAGGAAATCGCGCAGTGTCCTTTGCTGGGAAGGCTTTCTCTTTATCATCAACCTTTATAATCCTCTTAATTCTTTTTGTTGAGGGTTTAACTACAGTTGAAGATGGCTCTGCCACTAATGCTCATTTTGTTCCTCTTCTTGCTGGTGGTTTGGGAGTAGCTTTCTCTTTTCCTTTCTTGGTGGCCATCCTGAAAGGGAGAAAAGAGAAAGTATGTCAAAATGTCAAGGGATAGAGCAAGGAAGAGAGCGGGAAAAGTGGTAATCAATGCACATTAAAAGATGAATGATGTTAACACATGGTCATGACAACATGTGGAAAATCATCAAGGGAAATATAACGAGTGCATAGGGGACAATTAAATGCAAGATGTTTATTGGCATGCAGGCAAAGGCATGAGTAGCATAGATCAAGCATTTAATGTCCAAGTTAGATTACCAAGCCTTTCAAACTGATAATTTGTTTGTAATGACAATGAGATTAAATTAATATGATATGAAAAAGGGTTTTGTGAAAAGCAAGCATTTAGAGTAGGAGAATAAAAGAATGCAAAAATAGTGCACAATGCCATACGGTCTTTTTCACAAACATATAGCATGCATGGGAAAAAAGCTATGGAAAGTATTAAATTGAACATGCAAGCAACCCTTTTAAAAAGTAAAATATAATTGTCAAACAATTCCTGAATAATCCACAAGCAAACCATAAGGAATAATAATGACCCTAATAAACATCCACACCAATTAAAAGAAAAAGAAAGAAAAGGAATACATGGATAATGCAAGTAAAAAGAAAAAAGAAAAGGAGAAGAAAACATAAATTAAGAAGAAGAATAGAAAAGTAAAGAAGGAAGAAGAAAAGAAAAACCTTGTTAATGGTGGTGAGAGAGAGAGTAGAAAGTGAGAAAGAATGAAGGAGAAGGGAAAGATAAGATATTTGGCAAAAGAAAAAGTAGGATTTGGGAAAGGGAAAGATAAGATATTTGGCAAATTAGGATAAGTTGTGCGGCGCAAGTGACGCGGACGCGTGGGGGACGCGTTCGCGCGACTTGCGCTAAAATTAATCGACGCGGTCGCGTCGGTCACGTGGACGCGTGACGCGTTTTGTGCTACTGGCGCGAGGGCAGCCTCGCGCTCATACAATTCTCTGTTCAAAACTTAGTATTGCCAAAATCCAGGATGACGCGGTCGCGTGGTCGACGCGATTGTGTGAGTGGCCATTAGAGGGATATGACGCGGACGCGTGAGCCATGCGTCCGCATGGTAAGGCTTGTGCGTTCAGCACCAGTCCAGCACCACTCTAGCACAACTTTCGGTCGTGCACCCTATCTTACGTCGATTTTCAGGGCACGTGTCCTTGTGGGAGACGCGGACGTGTGGGAGGCATGTTTCCCATGTGACGCGGGCGCGTCAGCGACGCGGGCGCGTCAGCGACGCGGTCACGTGGGGTGATTTATGCCAAAGGCACGCCTCCAGCCACGCTCTCTCATGACTCTCTGTTCGATTGCTTTTTCTTCCTGAGGCACATACGACGCGGACGCGTCGACGATGCGGTCACGTCGCGTGCGAATATTTGAAATTTTTTTATTTTTAATAAAAATATGTAAATGCAGATGCAAACTAAATGTGCTAATAATGAGAAGAGTTATTGAAAAAGAAAACTAAGAATAAAGAAAGGAACGATCATACCATGGTGGGTTGTCTCCCACCTAGCACTTTGCTTTAACGTCCTTAAGTTGGACGCTCTACTAGCTCAGTCTTCTACTGTGAGTGGATCCTCCAAGAGGAAGATTTCTAACTCCTTTTTTTTTGTCACCTTCTCACCATGATATAGCTTCAAATGATGTCCATTAACTTTGATGAGTTCAGAACTTGAAGGATGACTTAGGTGAAAAACTCCGTATGGCTCAGCTTTCTCTACTCTATATGGACCTTCCCATCTTGATCTCAACTTGCCTGTCATGAGCCTCAGTCTGGATTTGTAAAGGAGGACTAAGTCCCCAGGTTGGAACTCTCTCCTCTTGATGTGCTGATCATGTACAGCCTTCATCTTTTCCTTGTATAGCCTTGAGTTCTCATAAGCTTCCAGGCGAAGGCTTTCCAATTCTTGCAGTTGTAACTTCCTTTCTGCTCCGGCTTTCTCAAATCCCATGTTGTACTCCTTTACTACCAAAAAGGCTTTGTGCTCTACTTCAACTGGGAGATGACAGGCTTTTCCATAAACTAAGCGAAAGGGACTCATCCCAATGGGTGTCTTGTATGCTGTTCTGTATGCCAAAGTGCATCTTGTAGCCTGGTGCTCCAGTCTCTTCTATGAGGTTTGACTATTGATGCACGAAAAACTTGTCTCGCAACAAATTTCCTTCGGCAAGTGTACCGAATTTGTCGTCAAGTAAAAACTCACAATAGAGTGAGGTCGAATCCCACAAGGATTGATTGATCAAGCAACTTTAATTAGAGGAATGTTCTAGTTGAGCAAATCTAGGATTTGAGTTTAGAATTACAGAAAATAAAATGGCGGAAAGGTAAATGACAGAAAAAGTAAATGCTAGAATTAAAGAACTAAAAGTAAATGACTGAAGTAAATTACAGAATTGTAAATGGGAATGGGGGAATTGCTCATAAAAGTAAGTAACAGAAAATAAAGAGAATGGGTAAGGTCAGAAATGGGGAGTTCATTGGGCTCAGGAGATGTTGCATTCTCCGGATCAATTTCATTTTCATCTCTTCCTCAATCAATGCACTAATTGATCTCCTTGGCAATCTTAAGTGATTGAATTACAATTTCTTGTAATCCAATCTCTCAAATCTTGATCAATAGCCAATTCCTTGGTCAATTGCTCATGAGAAGAGATGAAGTATGGTCACTAATTATACCACATGCATTTCCCAAATCAAGTGTTGAGAGGATTATAGTCACATATCCATCCAAACCCAATTTGGTCCAGCATGAGAAAGCATTTCTAGCTTGATCTCTTCATTCCTCTTTCAAGGTTCAGAAGAGATCCAAGTATGAATAGCTTCTTTTCCAAGATAACTACCCAATTGGATGAAGATCGAAAGCTTTCAAGTAAAATCAAGAGAAAAGATAGAAGAAGAATAATGAAAACT
>NC_029787.2:78605987-78646190 GCF_000816755.2 Arachis ipaensis
TTTCCAAGATAACTACCCAATTAGATGAAGATCGAAAGCTTTCAAGTAAAATCAAGAGAAAAGATAGAAGAAGAATAATGATAACTAGTATTGATCCATCAAATTACAACAGAGCTCCCTAACCCAATGAAAGGGGTTTAGTTGTTCATAGCTCTGGAAAATAAAAACAAAGATGGAGAATACATAATGAAACTAGAAGTGCAGAGAAAGTAAATACAGAGAGTAATTCTATACCCAGAGGCTCCCTCTATTTTCCAACTCCCCGATTAATTCAAAGCTACTCCTATATATACTACTCTTCTACTCTTCTAGTTGGTTCTTCAAGTCTTGGGTATGGGCCTTTGGATCTTGAGTTTGAAGCAGTTATCTTCTTCATTGGGCTTGGCTTTACTTGCAGAGAGAAATTGTGAAGTGGGCAGAGACTTTTGCTCAGGACGTTAGTGGTGTTAACGTTTAGTGAAAATATGGGTTCGAGAACGTTAGTGACATTCAACTTTTTCACTAACGTTCCTTACCCAAGTAAGAACCACGTTAACCTCAACGTTAGTGGCACAAACGTTGCCACTAACGTTGCCTCTTTGTCCTTCACGCACGTTATTGGGACTCAACTTTCCCAATAACGTTGAGAAACCTCCCCCTTCCCAACGTTAGAGTCCACGTTAACTTAGTTAACGTGGCTCTTTTAACGTAGGCTTGCCAACCTTCGAGAACGTTAGTGACACTTAACATTGTCACTAACGTTCCAATGTGCCCCTTAGCTCCCACATTAGACTCCACGTTAACTAGGTTAACGTGGCTTCTAACGTGGCTTATGCTAGCCATCTCCAACGTTAGTGATAAAGTTGAGTGTCACTAACGTTGGCTCAACATTCCCTTATCCACGTTAGCTTCAGTTAACGTGGGAGTTAACAAAAGGTCAGTGAAACTGGCCAAAATACCCTGGTATCACAACACCAAACTTAAAGCTTGCTTGTCCCTAAGCAAGTACTGGAACAAGAGAATGATGAAAGGAATGCTAAGAGAAATGAGTCATTCTTGTGGAAATCATGTCCCTGGTTTTATGGTGGTTTCATGCATAGCAACTTAGGTTCATTCCTGGCTTTCAGACCTTTATCATGTCCTAGAATACTCACTGTGATTGGATCCCATGAAACTTTTAGTTATTGATCCTTTTGTTGTTATTTCAGGGCTTATTTGTGTTCTTAGGCTAAGTGTTCTGTAAGGGGGCAACTCTTTAAAATAAGCTTTCAGCCAACACTCCCGAACTAGTTGGTTCAAGGTGCTAGGTGTTGAAGCACTCCTAAGGACTTACTTGCTCAAGTCTCTCCCCCATACATACACACCACAGGCATATAGTTTATTTTTTTTTTCTTGAGACCTTGGTGTCCAGCACCTCTTTGGGTTACTAAATGCTTTGTAGTGAGGGTTACTCTTGATAGTGGATTTTCAGCTGATAATCCCGAGTTAGTTAACCCAAGTTACCAAGTGATAAGGCACCCCTAAGAGCTTATTCATCCAAGTAGATCCCTCACACAGGAGCACCACAGACACATGCCTCAAGATTAAAACCATTGGTGCCTATCCTTATTGCTTACTCTTTTTCTTTTATTCCTCAACTTTGATTGTTCTTTCCCTTTTTCTTATCAGGATCTTCTTATTTAGCTAGTCTCATGGGGTGTGTCTCAAGCATAGTATTCATGACAGACAGTTGTCCTCCCACCTTATGGTTGAACCAACTTAGCTAACTTATGACTATACCATAAACTCATGAACTTATTCCATAGTATGAACTCTACTCTGGTCTCTTAAAAATACTCATTCTCTTTTCATTTGATTCAAAGGGACAGGCATACAAGTAAGTGAGGAGATGATGTAGTAACATAAAGACTAGCAAGCATAGACCTATTCGGAAAGAAAACTTTAAAGACAGAATTTAAAAAGTTCAACTAACATGGAAGCATGTTCTATTTCATACAAGATCTTCCTTATTTAAAGCATAGAAAAAGATGGACCAAAGAAGGAACTCCACCACCTTTTACTCTTGTGGATGCCCATGCTTTCCTCTTTGTTTGTCTTCTTTGTGTCCTCTTGCATTCCCTCTCATCCGTGCCAATCTTGCTTGCTTCCAATCCTCAAGTGCCTTCCTCACTGATTCATGACTCTCTTCCACCCTTTGTCTTTCTTCTCGTGCTAATTCATCCCTCATTTCTTCATACCTTGTGATTCCTGGATGCAATATAGGCAGCTGTCCTACCAGGTAACCGAGCCTGGCTTGAGTATTTATATGATGCCCAGTCTCGCTCATGTAAACTCCTTCTGCAAATGCCCTTTGCTCGTCCAATAGTTCTGCCTGTTCTATTTGTCTTCGATGCATCTCATGTATATGTGCACCTTGATGTGCTTGGATGTTGATTAGCCTCTGGATGGATTTTTGTTGTTCATTTTGCCTTTGTTCCATCCTGTAGAATGTTTCACTCCATTGTTGTCCTTGACTCAGTTGCTGATCCATCATTTGCTTTTGCCAATCCCCTTGTTGAGTCATCCATCTTGAGAGTGACTCCTCTTGCTGCCCCATCATCTGTAGTTGAAGTTCTCTCTGTGCCCCTTGGCTTTCCAAATATTGTCAAGATAGTCCACTAATGGCCTCCTGTAATTGGTGCATATCCAAGGTGGCTGGTGCTTGCCCTTCTACGGCTTGTCCTTCTACTACTTGAGGGGCTGCCCTCTTCCTTTGCTTCCGTTGAGGCAGGGGGTATGCAGTGGCATGCATTCATTGAACGGTTATTGGAATGCTCTCTTTTATCCACACGGGGTCCTCATCTTCAAACACTACCCCAGCTTTCTTGCACAGTCGGTAGATAGTGCTAGGGTAACCTAACGTTCCCCTTGAGTTACTTTTCTCTGCCATTTTTCTAATCCCTTTTGCTATGAGTTCATGAACCTTGATCTCTCCACCTTTGAGTATACAGTGCACCAGTGTGGCTCTCTTGAGATTCACCTCCGAGTTGTTTGCTGCTGAGAGGATGGACCTCCTTACAATTTCAAACCACCCTTTTGCTTCCGGGGTGAGATTTGCTCTTTTGATGAACCTTGGTTTCCTATCTGCATATCTTTCCCAGTCAGCTCCTGGTACACAAATGTTTTGCACAATCTGGTCATGATCAGGGTTGTTGTCCATTCTTGAATGATAATTCTCTTCTTCAAACGGTATGGACCGCAGCTTTAATGCCCTCATGACACTCATGGGACCAAAATCCACAATCTTTCCTCTCACAAAGCTTGTATATGACTCATCTGCCTTATCATATCGGACCGCATTTGCATAAAACTCTCTTATAAGATTTGCATTCACCCTAATGACCGGATCAGTAAGGAGCTCCCATCTTTTCTTTTCTACCTTCTTTGTGATTTCGGGACACTCATTTTTCCTAACTTGAAATCCCAGCTCATAAATGATCTCCTTATCCACCATCCATCTGTGTTGCAATGCATGGTGCAAGCTTCTAAATCTCTTTTCATCATACGGGTGTTGCTCCAAAGGTTCCTTTTCCTTCCTTCTTTTAGAGCTCGAAGATGCCATGAATGAAAATTAATGTGTGAAGTTAGCAGGGGTGTGGAGACTTTTGGTGTTTAGGGTTGAGTGCAATGAAGGGAGTGAAGGGGAACCTGAAATGGAGAGGTGTGAAGAGTGGGGTACGGAACAAGGATCACTTATATAGAGAGGTTGTGAGTGAATGGAGGGTGTGGATTGATGGAGTGGTTGTTTGATGGATGGTTGGGGTTGTGCATGTAGAAAGGACAAGGATCATCACTTTATGATGGAGATTGCTCGGTCTCCAAGGGTCCCATTTTTTCCAATATTGCATGGCAACATTTTCCAATGACTTCCCTTTTTAAAACAAGTGTATATTCCTTCCTTTTGTGGTGTCTGAACCTTCTTCCTTTAATTGTCCAATCTATCTCCTTCAATGCTCCTTTCCTTTTCCCTATAAAAATAAAATAAGAAAAATCAATATCATAAAAAGTTTTTAAACTTTTCGGCTAGAATGATAAAGAGAAGAAAAGATTTTGTTTATTCATGAACTCCAACTAACTAACTAACTGTGTATCCTTATATGCACATTGGTGGCACCATGGGGTGACACCAAACTTAGTTTGGAATACTGTGATGAAAAATTCTGTTCAAAGCTCCAAGACTAGCATGCTCTCTGTTGCATTCATGCTTTCTTGGCACGCTTTGAACACCAAACTTGTTCTTCACTATATACTAAAATATAAGGACTTCACCAAGTTTGGGTTGGAATTCATGAATATTGACTTATTCACTAGTAAAAGCTAATAAAACATGGGTTGCCTCCCATGAAGCGCTTCTTTAGCGTCACTAGCTTGAGGTTTCTCCTTCATCAGGGAGGTCGATAATGCTTCAAGTCCTCCCCTCTTGCCTTTGACTTATATCCATTGGTTGTATCAATGATCTCTACATGTTCCAAGGAGAGAACTCTGTTGATAGTGAAGACCTTAGGTAGCTGAGATGGTACAGTAGGGAGATTAGGGGGGATATCTGGGAAGTAAGCTGAGATCACTTTATCTCCTGGAGAGAAGCCTTCCGTAGGGATCTTCTTGTTCCTCCACCCCCTTGGTACCTTTTTCTTTGTCCCTTTTGATGCTGCCTTGCTCTTGGCGACTTCTTCTTCTAAGGGAATTTTGTTGTTGTCTTCACATGCCTCAGGTGGTTTAGGTTCCTCCAGCTTCTCCTTGAGTTGTGACAATTGCTGTTTGCCTTGTTCATCATTCAGTGGAGTTCTCAAATGTGTTGGTTGTGCTTCAGTGCTTGTTTCCTCTGTCAGCATCTCATTATGGTCATTGCTTGGTTCTTTGTTTTCTTGGTCTGCTTCTTGTGAGAGTTTGAAGACATTAAAGCTGAGTCGTTCATCATGGATCCTCAATATTAGCTCCCCTCGCTCCACATCTATGAGTGCTCTGGCTGTAGCTAGGAATGGTCTTTCCAATATGATTGGGTGAGTGTGACTCTCTTCCATGTCCAAGATGACAAAGTCTGTGGGAAGAAAGTATTTCCCCACCTTTAACAACACGTTTTCCACCACCACTCTTGCTTGTTTTTGAGTTTTGTCAGCCAGCTTGATGACTACATCTGTGGGCAATATCTCATTGATCTGCAGCCTCTTCACCAGGGACAAGGGCATTAAGTTGATGCTTGCTTCTAAATCGCAGAGTGCTCTATCAAACATTGTTTCCCCTATGGCACAGGGGACATGAAAACTCCCTGGATCTTTTCTTTTCGTAGGCAACTGCGGTTGAATAAGGGCATTGCACTCCTTGTTCATCACTATAGTTTGGCCTCCCTTGAATGAGCTTTTCCTGGGAAGCAGCTCCTTCATATACTTGATGTATGCAGGCATTTGTTGGATAGTCTTGATGAATAGTATGTTCACATGCAAAGATGCAAACAAGTCACGGAATCTTGAGTATATTCTCTTCTCCACAGCACCATTGAGTAGTTGGGGAAAAGGTGCATAGAGTCTCAGCAGCTCCTGTTTTGAGATTTCTGGTTCTTGGTAATCTTTTTCCTTCTTCTCTACTGAGGTATCTTCAGGTTGTTCTGACAGCTTGCTTGGCTTGTCCTCAGTCTCCTTATCACTTATAGTGACCATCTTGCAATCTTCCCATCTTACTTTCTTTGTTTCACCTCTCGGATTCTTCTCTGTGTCACTTGGGAATCCATCTGTGGGTTTGGGAATTTGTTCAGAGAGATACCCCACTTGAGATTCCAACCTCTTGATTGTGTCTCCCTGGTTCTTGAAACTGGCTCGCACTTCCTCCTTGAACACCTTGTTGTCTTGAATCTCCTTGCTTATGCCTTCAAGTAGATTCTCAATCCTTGAGATTCTTTCATCAAATGATGATAGGTCAGACTGAGGAGGGTTATTCTGGCCTTGATATGAATGTGGAGAGGTGTTGTTATGGGGGTGTTGATATGGTCTAGATGTGAAGTGTTGGGTGGCTGCATTGTTTGGATTTGGGCGTCTTTGATCAAGGCTTTGGTCTTGTTGGTTTCCCCACCCAAAGTTTGGGTGATTCCTCCATCCAGGGTTGTAGGTTTTGGAGTATGGATCATGATTTTGCCTAGGTGAATTCCCAATGTAGTTGGCTTGCTCCTGACTACCCTCTGCTTCTTCATTCACTCCTTCTTGGGTTGTTGATGAAGTGGAGATTACTGCTACTTGGTTCCTCTCCATCTTCTTGGTGAGGTCAGCCAGCTGCTGGGTAATGAGCTTGTTTTGGGCCAGCAGAGCATCTACATTGTTTAGCTCCATTACTCCTCTTGTGTTCCCGCTTTCAGAAGCATAGAAGTAGTCGTTCTCTGCTACTGTTTCAATGACATCTATGGCCTCCTCAATGGTCTTCTTCTTGTTCAAAGATCCTCCGGATGAATGGTCTACGGCCTTCTTTGACTCATAAGAGAGCCCTTCATAGAAAATGTGCAGCTATACCCATTCATTGAACATATCGGGTGGGCACCTCCTTGTTAGGTCTTTAAACCTCTCCCATGCTTCATATAGAGTCTCACCATCTTGTTGGCTGAAAGTTTGGACCTCAACTCTCAGCCTATTGATTCGTTGAGGAGGGTAAAATCTTGCTAAGAATTTGTTCACCATATCTTCCCAAGTTGTCAAGCTCTCCCTTGGGAAAGACTCCAGCCATTTGGCTGCCTTATCCTTGAATGATAATGGAAATAAGAGCAGTCTATAGGCGTCAGGATGAAACACCATTAGACTTCACTGTGTCACATATTCTCAGGAAGGTGGTTAGATGTTGATTTGGGTCCTCTTGGACACTTCTTCCGAACGAACAGTTGTTCTAAACAAGGGTGATGAGCTGTGGTTTTAGTTCAAAATTGTTGGTATGGATGGTTGGCTTTTGAATGCTACTTCCACAGTTTCCCGGGTTTGGATTGATGTAAGAGCCTAAAACTCTTCTATCCTCCCCAGCATGATTTGCTCAACCTCTTCCGCCATGGTTGTGAGCTTCTTCTTCACGATGGTTCTCCATGTTCTCTTCCATGTTTGGTTCAAAGTATTCCTCAAAGTGTTCCTCCTCTTCTTCAGCACCAACTACACGTTTTTCTCTTGCCTCCCTTCTTAGTCTAAGGAAGGTTCTCTCAGGTTCAAAATCAAAGGAAGTTGAAGCCCCGCTTCTTCTCCTTGTCATACAACCAACAAGTACAAGCAAAGAGAATAGGTGCAGAAAGTATATCTGTCAGAATTACTGTTAGTGTGAGTGATGCAATATATCAAACAGTTAGTGGGTTCGTGAGATGAATGGTAAATAACAAAGAAAAAGTGGGGGGAAGGGAAGAAATTAACTAAAACAGGAAGTAAGTGACTCAAACAGAAAATTAAATCAAACAAAAATAAAATGCTCAATCTAGTTATCCTCTAATCTAATCATTGTTGATGCACATTCAATCCCCGGCAACGGCGCCATAAACTTGATGCACGAAAAACTTGTCTCCCAACAAATTTCCTTCGGCAAGTGTACCGAATTTGTCGTCAAGTAAAAAGTCACAATAGAGTGAGGTCGAATCCCACAAGGATTGATTGATCAAGCAACTTTAATTAAAGGAATGTTCTAGTTGAGCGAATCCAGGATTTGAGTTTAGAATTACAGAAAATAAAATGGCGGGAAGGTAAATGACAGAAAAAGTAAATGCTAGAATTAAAGAACTGAAAGTAAATGACTGAAGTAAATTGCAGAATTGTAAATGGGAATGGGGGAATTGCTCATAAAAGTAAGTAACAGAAAATAAAGAGAATGGGTAAGGTCAGAAATGGGGAGTTCATTGGGCTCAGGAGATGTTGCATTCTCCGGATCAATATCATTTTCATCTCTTCCTCAATCAATGCACTCATTGATCTCCTTGGCAATCTTAAGTGATTGAATTACAATTTCTTGTAATTCAATCTCTCAAATCTTGATCAATAGCCAATTCCTTGGTCAATTGCTCATGAGAAGAGATGAAGTATGGTCACTGATTATACCACATGCATTTCCCAAATCAAGTGTTGAGAGGATTATAGTCACATATCCATCCAAACCCAATTTGGTCCAGCATGAGAAAGCATTTCTAGCTTGATCTCTTCTTTCCTCTTTCAAGGTTTAGAAGAGATCCAAGTATGAATAGCTTCTTTTCCAAGATAACTACCCAATTGGATGAAGATCGAAAGCTTTCAAGTAAAATCAAGAGAAAAGATAGAAGAAGAATAATGATAACTAGTATTGATCCATCAAATTACAATAGAGCTCCCTAACCCAATGAAAGGGGTTTAGTTGTTCATAGCTCTAGAAAATAAAAACAAAGATGGAGAATACATAATGAAACTAAAAGTGTAGAGAAAGTAAATACAGAGAGTAATTCTATGCCCAGAGGCTCCCTCTATTTTCCAACTCCCCAATTAATTCAAAGCTACTCCTATATATACTACTCTTCTACTCTTCTAGTTGGTTCTTCAAGTCTTGGGTATGGGCCTTTGGATCTTGAGTTTGAAGCAGTTATCTTCTTCATTGGGCTTGGCTTTACTTGCAGAGAGAAATTGTGAAGTGGGCAGAGACTTTTTCTCAGGACGTTAGTGGTGTTAACGTTCAGTGAAAATATGGGTTCGAGAACGTTAGTGACATTCAACTTTTTCACTAACATTCCTTACCCAAGTAAGAGCCACGTTAACCTCAACGTTAGTGGCACAAACGTTGCCACTAACGTTGCCTGTTTGTCCTTTGCGCACGTTATTGGGACTCAACTTTCCCAATAACGTTGAGAAACCTCCCCCTTCCCAACGTTAGAGTCCACGTTAGCTTAGTTAACGTGGCTCTTTTAATGTAGGCTTGCTAACCTTCGAGAACGTTAGTGACACTCAACTCTGTCACTAACGTTGGCGTCTCCTCCCTTCCTCACGTGAGCTTCCATGTTAACTAAGTTAACGTGGGAGTTAACGTGGCCTAGAGTGACTTGGCCAACGTTGGTGATAATGTTGAATGTCACTAACGTTGGCTTCCCCCCTTTCTTCTTAACGTTAGAGGCCACGTTAACTAAGCTAACGTGGACTCTAACGTGGCCACTTATAGCTTGGTCCAACGTTAGTGATAACGTTAAGTGTCACTAACGTTGGCTCCATTTCCTTTCTTCCACGTTAGAGTTCACGTTAACTTAGTTAACGTGACTCTTAACGTGGGCAATGATGGCTTCGAGACCGTTATTGGCAATCACTTTTCTCATTAACTTTGCAAGTTACTCCCATTCCACGTTAGTGTTAACGTTAGTGTAACTAACTTAGCCACTAATGTGATTCTTCTTTGCTTCCTTTGTCCTGAAATCAAGCAATAAAGTGCATCAAAGTTCTAGTCCAAGTCATGGAAAATGCAACATCCAATTTGTCCTTAAATTCATGCAAAATCCTCATGAAATCATGTAAAGTGCACAATATATGCTTGAATCAAGATGTAAGTGAATATCTACCCAAAACTAGCTTATTTCCTAAGGAAATGCATGAAACTACCCTAAAAACAGTAAAGAAAAGGTCAGTGAAACTGGCCAAAATGCCCTGGCATCAACTATCTTCTGTAATATGCGCTTTATCTCTCTCTTAGACACCTCGGCTTGCCCATTCGTCTGAGGGTGGTAGGCTGTTGCTACTTTATGAATTATCTCATGCTTCTTCAGTAATCCTGTTAGTCTCCTGTTACAAAAATGGGTGCCTTGATCGCTCACGATTGCTCGCGGTGATCCAAAGCGGCAAATAATATGGTTTCTGACAAAGGAAACAACAGTGTTAGCATCATCAGTGCGAGTAGGAATTGCTTCCACCCATTTGGAAATGTAATCTACAGCTAACAATATATAAAAATAACCATTAATATTTGGAAATGGACCCATGAAGTCAATGTCCCAAACATAAAAAATTTCACAGAAAAGTATAATTTGTTGAGGCATCTCATCTCTCCTGGATATATTACCAAATTTTTGGCATGGAAAACAAGTTTTACAAAATTCAGCAGCGTCTTTAAAAAGAGTAGGCCACCAGAATCCACAGTCTAAGATTTTTCTAGCTGTTCTTTGAGGGCCAAAATGTCCTCCACTCTCAGATGAGTGATAGGCCTCTAAAATGGACTGGAATTCTGATTGAGGCACACACAGTCTAATTACCTGGTCAGCGCCACATCTCCATAAATACGGGTCATCCCATATATAATATTTAGACTCGCTTTTCAGCTTGTCTCTTTGATGCTTAGTAAAGTTTGGAGAAAAAGTGCGGCTAACTAGATAATTAGCTACAGGTGCATACCAAGGGACTACCTCAGATACTGCTTGCAGGTTATCAAATGGGAAATTATCAGCTATAGGAGTGGAGTTATCCTTAATGTGCTCAAGGCGACTCAAGTGGTCTGCCACTAGATTCTGGTTACCACTCCTATCCTTTATTTCTAAATCAAATTCTTGTAGTAGCAGTATCCAACGTATAAGCCTTGGTTTGGATTCCTTTTTAGCTAATAAATACTTTAGAGCTGCTTGTTCTGAGTACACTACTACTTTAGTACCAAGTAAATAGGCTCGGAATTTATCCAGAGCAAAAACAATAGCAAGAAGCTCTTTCTCATGCATAAGCAATTACAAAGGGGTCCTTACCTTCATGCTGAGCCAGCGCTGCTCCTACTGCATGGTTAGAAGCATCGCACATGATCTCAAATGGCTGGCTCCAGTCAGGTCCTCTCACAATTGGAGCTTGAGTCAGGGCAGTCTTCAGCTTATCAAACGCTTGTTTGCAATCCTCACTGAACTCGAACCAATATCTTTCTGCAGTAATCTAGATAAGGGAAGTGCTACCTTACTAAAGTCTTTAATGAATCTTCGGTAAAAACCCGCATGGCCAAGGAACGAACGGACTTCCCTCACAGAGGAGGGGTTAGGTAAACTAGAAATAACATCCACCTTTGCTGGATCTACAGAAATGCCAGTATTAGACACAACATGTCTGAGTACAATACCTTGTTTAACCATAAAGTGACATTTTTCAAAATTCAATACAAGGTTTGTACCGACACATCTATCTAATACTCTAGATAAACTATCTAGCAAAGGCTAAAAGAATCACTATAAATGCTAAAATCAACCATAAAAACCTCCATACAGTCCTCAATGAGGTCAGAGAAAAGACTCATTATGCACCTTTAAAAAGTAGCTGGTGCATTGCACAAGCCAAAGGGCATTCTTTTATAAGCATAAGTCCCAAAAGGACATGTAAAAGTGGTCTTCTCCTGATCTTCAGGAGCTATATGAATCTGGAAATAACCTGACAGGCGATCCAGCATTTGATCAATGAATGGAAGAGGATAGTGATCCTTGCGAGTGGCCTGGTTTAAGCGCCTGTAATCAATGCAGACCCTCCAGGCGTTCTGTACTCTGGTTGCTATGAGCTCTCCATGCTCATTCTTCATTGTGGTGACTCCAGACTTCTTGGACACCACTTGTACTGGTCTTACCCATTCACTGTCTGAGATGGGATAGATGATATCCGCCTTAAGTAGTCTGGTCACTTCCTTTTTAACAACCTCCAAGATAGTGGAATTCAGTCTTCTCTGGGGATGACGAACAGGCCTAGCTCCCTCTTCTAAAAATATTCTGTGCTCACAAACTTGAGGGTTGATGCCTACTATGTCTGCCAAACTCCACCCAATTGTCTTCTTGTGCCTCCGCAGCACACTAAGTAACTGCTCTTCTTGTTGAGAAGTGAGTTTCCTTGCAATGATAACTGGAAACTTCTGCTTGTCCTCAAGGTAAGCATATTTAAGGTGTGGAGGGAGGGGTTTTAATTCTAACTTCTGCTCATGGCCAGGCTCTGGATTGTCTGGAGTTGGTGACAATGGTAAAGTACTTTCATTGTCCTCAGAAAGTGTCCCCACACTCGGACCTTGTCCTATGTACTTCTCTTCTAACTCCTCCTGGTGAACTTTAGCCACGGTTTCATCTATGATGTCACACTGAAGGATAGAGTGATCTTCCGGAGGATGCTTCATAACTCCATTCAGATTGAAGCTTACTACTCGGCCGTCTATTTTAAAAGAGTATGTTCCTAAAAAAGCATCCAATTTGAACTTCGAGGTCTTCAGGAATGGTCTTCCGAGTAGGATTGATGATGGCTTTTCTGAGTCATTTTGGGGCATCTCCAGGATATAAAAATCAATGGGAAATGTGAGTCCCTTAAAGCCCACTAATACATCTTCAGCAATTCCAACCACTGTAATAATACTTTTATCTGCTAACACAAAACGAGCTGCAGACCTTTTTAAGGGAGGGAGCCTCAAAATATCATATATAGACAAAGGCATTATACTCACACATGCTCTTAAATCACACATGCAGTCAGAAAATACCATACCACTAATAGTACAATTAACCATACATGGACTTGGATCACTACACTTTTCAGGTATACCTCCCATTAAAGCAGATATGGAACTACCTAAAGGAATAGTTTCCAATTCATTAATTTTGTCTTTATGTATGCATAAATCTTTTAGAAACTTTGCGTATTTAGGTACCTGTTGAATAACATCAAAAAGGGGAACAGTTACCTCAACCTTTTTGAATATTTCTACCATTTTGAGATCAGGTTCCAACTGCTTCTTGGGCTTCCTTGCAAGTTGTGGAAAAGGAATAGGAATGGTATTTTCTACAGTGTTTGCGCCCTTTGGTGCTTCTTCCTGTGATTGAGCTTCTTCTTCTTCAGCCATGTCCTGTATATCCTCTTCCTCCTCAACATCTTCTATTTCCACTACC
The DNA here is from genome assembly GCF_000816755.2 of Arachis ipaensis. Taxonomy (NCBI): domain Eukaryota; kingdom Viridiplantae; phylum Streptophyta; class Magnoliopsida; order Fabales; family Fabaceae; genus Arachis; species Arachis ipaensis. The sequence continues at coordinate 78,618,838 of NC_029787.2, forward strand.
TCTTCAGCTGAGGCGTGTTCTGGTGGGTTTGGCTCTTCCTGATTCCTCTCTTGCAATGTGGTTTCGGACCTTATGGTGATGGCATTAATTCTACCCTTTAGATTGGGTAATGTTTGAGAGGGGATTCCACTAGAGCTCAAAGGCTGGTTATTGGAGTTATTCATTGATCCAATCTGTGAGACAAGAGCTTGCAAGGTCGAGTTTAGACCATTTAGAGTAGAAGTAAGGTTGTTTTCCAGGGCTTGTTGTCTCCGATCAATAGATTGTAGTAACTCATCATTAGACGATGAAGAAGGACAAGTGATCTGAGAGGTCTGCTATTGGTTGTGTTGTGATCCTTGGAATTGCCTCAGGTGAGTTGCTCTGTAAGGCTGGTTCTGGTTCTGCTGCCTGTTGTTGTTATTATTCCACCTCTGATTTCCCTGATTGTCTTTGCCTCCTCTGTTATTATTGTCCCTCCAACCTTGGTTAGAATTATCTCTCCAACCTTGGTTCGAATTGTCCTGCCATCCATGGTTGTAGCTACCACCTTGATTGTATCCTTGATTGGGACGATCATAGAAGTTATGAGTGGCTGCCACAGTATTGTCTTCTTGCTGGAGCTGCGGGCATTCATCTGTATAATGGCTATAATCAGTACAGATTCCGCATACTCTCTGTGGGACTAACTGTTGGCTTTGCTGTGGTGGAGAAGGTTGAGCTTGCTGAACTTGTTGTTGATTCAATTGCATCTGCTTCAGTAAGTTGGTCATTTCACAGATACTCTGAGTTAGAGTAGCAGTCTCTCTGCTAGAGGATACTTCTGCAATAGCTTTTGAACGGCCTTGTTTTTGCCTGTGATTCCGAGTAGATTCAGCTAAGTCGCTGATCAATTGCCATGCCTCATCGGTGGTCTTGTACTTTTTCATAGACCCATTGCTAGCACTTTCCAATGTGGTCTTATCATGGGGCCTCATGTCCTGTGTGACGTAGCCGAGCAACACTATCTTGTCAATCATATGGTGGGGACATGCTTCAAGAAGATTGTTGAAGCACTCCCAATATTCATAGAGAGTCTCGGACTCGTCCTGAACAATCATGGAAATGTCTTTCCTTAGTTTATCAGTAACTTTAGCTGAAAAAATTTTTTCCAAAAATTCTCTTCTAAGCGTATCCCAGTCAGAAACAGTTGCTGCGGGTTGAGTGTAGTACCACTCTCTCGCATTTCCCTCAAGAGAGAATGGGAAGGCTTTCAATAGAATAGAAGTTTCATCTGCACTATCACGCCTGACAGTAGAATAGGCTGCTTGGAAATCTCTCAGGTGCTTGATAGGCTCTTGAGCAGGTAAGCCATAAAACTTAGGCATCAAGTTGAGCAGTGCAGTCTTTATTTCAAAGTCTGTAGCCACTGTTGGGTGATGCGCTTGAAACGGTTGCATTGTAAAATCAGGGGCTCCAGCCTCCTGGATAGTAATTCTCCTAGGTACTGCCATGTCACCTATACGTAAATCAACCGAATCAGCAGAAAGGGAGCTTATTTCTTCCTCAAGTGACGTTTCAGATTCGCCCTCGGAGAGGACTAACCGACGCCGAGCTTACCTTATTCGTGAGATAGTTCTTTCAATCTCAGGATCAAATACTGGCAAGCTTAGATCAGGAAGTGAATACGTCATTTAACAAAAGAAACATGTAGCTCACAGTAGCAAAAATAAAATAAAATACAAATAAAAAAATTCCAATCAATAACTTAGCACTCTATTGCAAGTCCGCGGCAACGGCGCCAAAAATTGACGTGGCGAAAATTGGCGAGTTAAGAAATTATTATAAGAGATACGTTGCAAGTACAGTTCTTAACCAACCGAAAATCCGTTTATCAATTTAGAAGGGTTGTCACAAAATTAAAATTAAAATATTAGGAGTATGAATCCCAGGTCGTCTCCCAACGAGTTGCAGAAAGATGTGCTACTTTATTAATCAGATGTTTTCAAAAATGGTTTGAGTTGATAAACAGGAAATTAAATTAGAGAATTTATGTAATTTTAAATAAAAACCTTGACTGGGAGTAGATTAGTTGGAAGCCCTATTCTTGTTGGAGTACTCTCAAGATTAATTGATAATTGATGGTTGTTCTGCTTAGTTATCCCTTACTAGGTAGAGGAAAGTCAAGCAAGTTGGAGAGCTATTTCTATTCACAAGTTCCAATCCTCTCCATTGGAAAGGATTAGTGTCAATGACTAGAGGACAATCCAACAATAAACCCAATTACAATTTTTCTCTTGAGCATTTCAACTCAAGGTCCACCTTTCAATCAACTCCCAATCAAGTTATGGAACTACTTGCTCATTATGAATGTAAACTTCACAACATGAGAAAGGGAAATAAAGAAAGACATGATAAATAATAATCAAAAAGATCAATTAAAAATAAAACTAGTTCTTGTATTAATAAATTCTAAAAATAATCCAATAATAATTCTGAATAAATTGAAGACATGGAAGAATAAGAGACAAGTAAGGAAACAAACTAGAATGATGAAGTTCTGACGGAGGTAATAACTCTTCTCAATATCTCAATCCAAAAAAGCAATAAAATCAAATCCTAAGAACTATGAATGTGTAGAGAGAAAACCTAGAGGAGAGGAAAAATCAGATCTAAAACTAAAATTATGCAGAATGAATGTTTTTCTTTGTCTCTGCATGTTCCCTGGCTCTAATTTGCTTTTCTGGCCGAAAATTGGGTCAAAACAGGGCCCAAAATCGCCCCCAGCAATTTCTGCAGATTCTGCATAATAATTCTGAATAAATTCAATAATAATAAAAATAATCCAATAATAATTCTGAATAAATTAAAGACATGGAAGAATAAGAGACAAGTAAGGAAACAAACTAGAATGATGAAGTTCTGACGGAGGTAATAACTCTTCTCAATATCCCAATCCAAAAAAGCAATAAAATCAAATCCTAAGAACTATGAATGTGTAGAGAGAAAACCTAGAGGAGAGGAAAAATCAGATCTAAAACTAAAATTATGCGGAATGAATGTTTTTCTTTGTCTCTGTATGTTCCCTGGCTCTAATTTGCTTTTCTGGGCCGAAAATTGGGTCAAAACAGGGCCCAAAATCGCCCCCAGCAAATTCTGCAGATTCTGCAGATCGCGCATGTCACGTGATCGTGTCATCCAGGCGTTCGCGTCATCCAGCGTTTTGCCTTGCCACACGTGCGCGTCATCCACGCCTTCCCGTCACTTGTGTAGTTTCCAATCCTCGCGGTCGCGTGAGCCATGCGTCCGCGTCACTGCAATTTCCTCTATGTTGCGCGGTCGCGTGAGCCATGCGTCCGCGTCACTTCTCGCTGATTATCTCCTTAATTTCTTGTGTTCCTTCCATTTTTGTAAGCTTCTTTTCTAATTTCCAAGTCATTCATGCCCTATAAAGTCTGAAACACTTAACATACAGGTCACGTCATCGAATGGAATAAAGGAGAATTAAAATACAAAATTAAAAGTCTCTAGGAAGCAAGTTTCAACCATAAAGCATTTTTAGGAAGGAATTATAATTGCATGCTTATTTAATGAATAAGTGGGTAAAGATTTGATAAAACCACACAATTAAACACAATATAAACCATAAAATAATGGTTTATCAAGCACCCAAAGAGCTTAGTGAGGGAATGGACTTGAAGCTCCAAGGTGAGGAAGAGGAGTTAAAGCAAGAAGTACAACAAGAGGAGGGGGTAGAGATTATTGAACAAGAGAAAGTAGTGATTGGGTGTCTAGGATATGTTGAGCACATAGAGGAATCTCAAGTTGAAGAGCCTTCTTCCACAGAGTTTGGAAGGGATGTTAAAGTGGATAGTGATGTTAAGGAAGTGGATAGAGAGTTGTGGGAAATTGATCAAGAAGTAGATTCCATCATTAGTGATTTTTTGTCCACATTGATCAATCCCCTTGATGATCTTGTTGAGCCTTCTTCCATTGGATTAGAAAGCAATGTTGAGGAGGATGTGCAACCTCCAAGGTATATTGTAAGTGAAGAATTGGAAGAAGTGTTCCAAGCAACAAGCCCTCCTATCTATGATGATTTCGCATCAACATATGATCCTTTTGAGCATGATGAGTCTTTCCCCACTATGCTTAAAACTAATGATGAGGTGGACTTCACTAAACCTCCTATTTATGATTTGAGTGATGGGGAAGAGATAGAAGAATTTGGTGAAGAAGAATGTGTACTTGAGGAAGCTTGGCAAGAGGTAGAGCTTGAAGAACCTTGCCAAGTGGTGGAAGCCTCTAGAAGAGGATGGACAGGAGTGGAATGCGCTTTATCAAGAATGTTGGGAACTCTTTCACCTAGGTTGCCATCTAACCCTTCATTTGAGTGGGTAAAACTCCTAACTCTTAGCTTTATTATCCCACTTGAATTTGGTTTGCTTGAAACGGATGGCCAACTTAGGGCGCTTTGTGGAATTAAGCGTAAGAGGAGGATGTTTAGTGGTTGGCGTTGTAAGTCTAGACTCATTATGGTGGGAAGCTCAAAATTGAGGAGCATGGATTGGTGTAGTGCTCAAATAGATGGGTCTAGGAGGGTAGTTTGGTACCCTCATAAGAATTTGGCTTTTTTACCACCCGGAGGGAATCACCATGACCAATTTGAAGATGGTGTGAAAACAAAGTATGGGATCCCGGATTACAAGGAGAGGATCAACTTTGGGAGCCTATGGTTTGTGGAGAACTCCATCAAAGCTTGGAGGTATCATTGAATGATGGAGCTTATTAGAAGTCCAAGCATTGGTGGATGTTCAAGGATGGATTCAAGCACAAGCCACCTTGATGAAGAGGAGCTCCCCATAAGTCCAACTTAAGCACAATAAATAAAAGTGCTAGGTGGGAGACACTCCACCATAGTAAAATCTTTCCTTTTTTCTCTTTTGTAAATATTGGTAAAATAAGTTTAATTTTATGCTTTGTTTAGTTTCTTGAGTTTATTTGGGAGTCTAGTAGGTTAAATAAGGTTTTATAGTGTTTTGGTAGCTGCTTGGAGGTTTGTATGCTTGGCTTGGTAAAAAACATGAAAAATTTTGAAAAAAAACAGGGCACCAACCCACACGTATGCGTGACTCAAGCATTTTCAACCATCCACATGCACGCGTCACCCACGCGTACGCATGGATGCAATTTTCTCACCCCCAAGCCATTTTCCCGAGAGTCACGCGAACGTCACGCGCACACTGTGCGAAACGCGCACGCCAACCCACGCGTAAGCATAAGGGACGCGTATGCGTTGACTCTCTGATCTGCCAGGCACACGTACGCGTCGCCTTCATTTCACCGCTTCCACGCGCACGCACAGTGGACGTGTACGCATGGATTACCTTCCTTCATCCATCTTCTTTTCTCACCTTCTTTCCACTTCTTCTTTCTTCTCCTTTTTTTTCCACCCTTCAAACATCATCCAACACTACCAAACACCATGTAACACCATTTCTTTTAGTTAGTTTGTTAGTTTAATTTTTGTTTAACTTTTGTTTTCCATTATAAGTGTTGGATTACTAATCTTGTTTACTGTTTACTGCTGCTGACTATTAATAGGATGTTATCTTAACATTAATTTTGTTTATATTCCTTGTTGGATCCTTTGTTGAGGTTATATTTGGTTACTTGGTTTGGAACTTTTCATGCTTAATGTTTTTGAATACCAAGCACATGTTACATTGCCTTCATGCATCTTAACTCTTTGAATTGCATGTTTTGGCCACCATGCGTTCATCATCTATTGTTAGGCAATTGTACATTATCGATGCATTGTTTCTTAGGTGTTGCTTATTCATGATTGAACCTTATTTACCTCACCTATTTCATGCATTGAGATTGTGAAATTGTGAAATTGGATCGAAAGCTTACCTAAGTGACATATTTTTGAGCTCTCTAAGCTTTGTGGACCATGCTTTCTATGTGATCGATTTTCACTTTTATATTCTCTTTCTTAAGTTCCATAGCATCCATGTGCTCCAGTTCTATGTCACTTAGGTGTTGCAAATAAACTTCAATATGTGTCATCGTTTGATGTGTAAGTTTCACATTCCATCGTGTTCATTAAATTTACCTTGCACATCAATCAATGTCCATCCATTATCCAATTCACAATTGCTTGACTTTGCTTAAATGCTTTTATGCTTCCTTATTGCTTGTCTGGTTGTCTTAACCTACAAGTTCTCTTCAAAGTATCTCAAGCACACTAGAATGAATGACGTGCATACTTTCTTTGCGTAATTGTGACATATCTCTCTATGTAGTGTGTATGTTCTAAAGGGCGCCTAATTTAGAATTCACACACCTATTTTTCACTAATGTCATACTAATTCACTTACTCCATTCTAGTGATTCACCTCATTCCAACAATGCACGGTTCCTTGCTTTTGTATTTTCTCATCTTACGGTGTTATTTTCTATTTTTCATGACCGATGCACCATAAAACAAAAATGGAAGCGGGAAGAAAGAACACGCAGCACCGATTAATCCGCTAGCTGAAGGTGGCAATTCGGAAAGTCGCCATACCCGCTTGCTCATCTTTGAATGCACCGAGAACGGTGCAAACTTTTAAGTGTGGGGAGGTCGTCCGACCAGTCGGCATTCTTGGGTGACGGATTTCTAATCCCAACATTTTTGCATCTCATTTTAGGTCTTCTAGAAATTTTAGTTGCATTTTATTATTTTGCATAATAAGCTCAGTCAAAATAATGAGATTTTTCAAGAAATTTATCTATAGGGCACCCCAATTGATTGAAAAAGGAAAAAAATTTAGAACTTGCTTGAATTACATATATTGTGGAACATGTTTTGAGCTAAGAACACAAGCATGTGAGTTTTGAGCCTAATTGTGTGGTTACATCATTCAACCACTTATTTTCATTCTTGTGTGTATTATTCTCTTTCTATGATTGTCTAATTGCGTACGCGTGGAGTGGATTTTCGGCGATGCGTAAGCAACAGTTCATGCGTGCGCGTAAGGAGTAAAAAGCATGTCCACACGTACGTGTGACCCACGCGTACGTGTGACCCATGCATACGCGTGACATGACGGTTTCACCTACGCGTACGCATGACGAGGGATGCGCGCGCGAGCTGCGTTTTTGCAATCCCACGCGTACGCGTGAGCCATGCGTATGCGTGGCACCTTTTTTAGCAAACATGATTTTTAATGTTTTAAACTAAATTTCAAACCTCTAAACCTCTATTTTCATTCCTTTAGTCATAAATATTAGTGTTAAACTCGACAATTAGATGAAGCTAGGAAATGAGGATAACTTGAAGGTGAAGTAAAGTCAAAAAGTGACGAATTGATTATGAGATGTTATGGATGAGTCATATATGATACTTGATTGGATGTTCTGATGAAAGATTATGTATGAGATTTGGCTTGAATGATTTAATGATCTGAGATACGAGATTCCCTGGATAAAGTGTCGTGGCTTGCCACCACGTGTACCAAGTTTAAAACTCGATACTCTGTTGACTCTACGACGTAAGTGTGACTGGGCACTATATAAATTCCCGGGTATGTTACCCCCATTGAGCAATATTGATTATTTGAGATAAATCTATGCATAGACTCTTGGGGATGCATGTCGGGGGACAGTCTATGTACAATTCAGACTTGTCGGGTTGGCTGGATAACCGACAGATGAGCCTCATCAGCCATAGGACAGGCATGCATCATATGCATAATACTTGAATTACTTGCTTGTGTTTTAATTGGGTGTGCCTATGTGTACTTGCCATGCTAAATGTGTATTTGTTACCTGCAGTAACTGTAACCTTCTTGTGTTTGCCTTTATCTGTTTATTTGTCTATGAAAATAAATGATGGAGTTGGAGGTATGGAGGAATGGCAGTATGGGACTTAGATTTTAAGGTTAAGTTAAGTTAGGATTAAATATTCTTAGAAAACCACCTTTTTATGGCTCCTGTTTAATACTTTAAGCTCTATAATCTGAGTATCGGTGTTCTAGGATTGCCTCTGGCATTCCCAGAACCTTATATAGTATGTGTGTGGCACCTTTACCATACTGATAACCTCCGGTTCTCATTCCATACGATGTTGTTGTTTTTCAGATGCAGGTCGAGAGGCGTCTTGTTGGGCGTCTGGACTCTTGAAGCAGAGTGGTTACTGGGTAGTTTTGCTGTACAGTGATGTATATATATGTACTTAGTTTTCTCTCCGCATAACTTGTTCTTTTGATCCTCTTAGAGGTTTATGGAGAGGCAAGACTGTGTATATGAACTTTTGGATTTTGGATATGTATGTATATATGTGCAAATATTCTCCGGCTAGTCTTGACTTCACAGGCTGAGTTAGGAGCTTGTTACTTTGTATCTTTGGCACTCTATTCCTACTTATGTTATCTTATGTTTAATAATTATGGTTTTCTTAGCACGCAAGTTAACTCGTACCTTGAGCGTTGCACTTTTATTTCGCGATTTTTATTTCCTCTATTCTTCAAGGCTCCTAGCATATTATAATTCTTCTGCTATTATATATACTCATTTTATTATAGAGGTCGTAATACCACACCACTTCTGTTTTACGACTTAAGCGTAAAGCTTAGTGTGGTAGGGTGTTACATTATCCACTAGGATCCCAAGCTTCAGGCGCAAAGAGTGGCTGCTATTAAGGTTAGCAATACAAGGATTTATATTTCATTGAAATTTGGTGTCTTAAAATATACATCTCCCAATATTAAATATTAATAAATGTTTGCATGCTTCATATTATATTCCAAATTGTGTGCTCGGATAGAAATACAAAAGTATGTATCAAGTGCATGTGTTACTTAATGCATGAGTATTGGCACAAGACTTCATTTCATGCTAGGAGAAAATTGTCCAGTACTTAATGCACAAGATATTTGGCACACTGAAGATTCGTTATAATTAATATTTTCTTTAATAATGGATGTAAAGAGCCAAGGGAACTATTGAAGCAAGAAAGCATACTTCCAAGACTATGAAAGCTTTCTTTAGTGATTTGATAATCGTCAGAAAAGGAGCATGACCATGAAGGGTTTGTCTTAAATGTAATTTTTTTAAATGTATATTTTAGAAGTTGAATTTATTTTTTTTAAATGTTTCATTCATATTTTATTATGTACATAATTCATATAAATCAATGAAAGATTAATTTTTTAGTATTTTATTTTATTTTAAAGATTAACTTATTAATATTTCTATTTTATTTTCTAATTTTTCTATTTTTTTAATTTGAAAAGTATTAGACCACGCTTTGAAAGTATAACAACAAGTTTTCATTTTTCGGCACGCTTTAAATACATGTCTGTATAGCCACTTTTCGGCATGCTTAAAAAGCGTGGCTGTATGTCTACTTTTTGGCACGTTTTAAAAGTGTGGCTATAGGGTTACATGTAAGAACCGGAGTTTTCACGAATAAAATCATTTAAATGCCCAAATTAGATTCCGAAAAGTTAAGATGAGAATTTGGGGATTTAAATATGATTTTTGGACTCAATGGCTTTTTCTGAGTCAGAAAATGTGTTTTCTGCGAAAAACCGTAAAAAATTGTGAACCGACAATTGAACCGGTTCAAGTCTGCCTGGTACCGCACGAGAAAAGTGAAAACTGTCAAAAATCTTAGAAAAATATTAGAAATGGAAAACTGGGCGTTAATTTTAAAGGTTTGGCCCAAAGTTGGGCCAAACGGGCTAAAAACGCTAACGGGTTGGACCGGGCCCAAGTTGGGCCCAAGCCCAACATATAAAAGGTTCATTAATGAACCCATTTCCAGCACACACACACATAAATACAACACACCATGCTGAAATAGAAAAGGGAGAAGAGGAAGAAGAAGACACTATTCACTTCAATTTTCTTTTCGTGATATCTTGAGCTACAGAGCTCCGATCGCCGCACCGTTTATGGCTACACGTTCCTTGTGAAGAGCTCTATAAAATACATATAAGAAACTGGTAAGGTAAGCTCGAAATTCTCCCAGTTATTCCCCTCAAAATTTTGGGTATATAGGGCTTTGGATTAAGTGAGTTTTTGTGATTTTGGATGTTTAGGTTCACTTTAATCCTTGCTTAGCATTGAGTTTTGGCTTTCAAAGCTATTGGGAAAGGTAATAGCTCTTGAACCCTTTGTGAGATTATGTTTATGTTGAACCCTAGGTTGATTTGTGGTGATTTATATGTAAATAGCTTGATTATTGTGACTTTGGGAGCTATTGGAACATATTAGTGCTTGTTGAAGTAGAATTGAAGCTTGGTTTGGAGTTGAGAGCTTGCTTGTGCTCATCTTGGGTTTTGGTGCATATAGGGAATTGGCTAAGGTATGGTTTCGGTTTCTTCTATGTAGTATATAATATTCATGGACACATAGGCTAGTGACCCATAGGATAGGTTTGGAAATTTTATGTTGTTGATGATTGTTTGTGTTGATGAAGTATAACAATTTGATGTTGTTGTTGTGGTTAAATGATGAGGTTGAGATATGATGGATGTGGATGAATGAGAAGTGTTAAATATTAATGTGAATCATGGTTGAGTTGATGATGAGAATTGATAATGATATAATGATGGTTGCTGGATATGTTGTATATGTGATAATTGAGGTTGTGGATAATGAAATGTGAAATAAATATGGTATGATTGATGTAATATGATACAAAGGATATATTTTGATGAGAAATGGAATTTGGAATGGTTTAGTATGGTTTTGGGTTGTGTTTTACAAGCATTTATGGAAATTGTGAAGTTTGGTAAAATTGGATTTTTGGTGAACTTTGTCTGATCATAACTTTTGCCTTGATTTTCAAAATCGGTTGAAATTAGCTTAGAATTAAATTTTATTGAAAACTCTTCGAAACGATATAAAGTTTGAAAGATTTGGAATTTTGTAGAGGAAGTTATGATTATTCAAAGTTGGTGTTGAAAATCTAAAATTTTGCTAAGTTGCAGAATTTCAGGATTTCTGATATGTGCGCACGCACAGCCTTGTGCGGACGCACAACCCTGCAAAAATTTTGACCTGCACGGACGGACAGACCTGTGCAGACGCACAGGCAGATAAATGCGTTCTGCTTGCAGCGTTAGCACAGCTAGTGCGCGCACACATCAATGAAGAATTGCGACCTGTGCGTACGCACAGCCCTGTGCGCACGCACAAGTCAGGAAGGGTAGTCTGTTGGGGGCGCTAGCACACCCTGTGCGAGTGAACAGACTTTGTAAATTTTGACACCTGTGCGTACGCACACCCCTGTGCGTACGCACACGTTTTAAAACTCTCCGGAGCGTGCGCACGCACACACTTGTAAAGACGCACACGCCCTATTTTTCAAATTTTTTTTTATTTTCAACTATTCTACCTTCCCAACAAGGTTGTAAGCTTCTCTAACACCATTTTAGGACTCTTCGGCCTAGTTTTAGACATTTAAAACATTGGGAAAGAATTTAGGGGTTTTAGATGATATTATTTGGAAAACTTAGAAAATGGAGCCCTAGGTTTCTGGTGTACTGAGGATGGGTTTGGTTGAGAGAGAAGGAAGAGTAATGAATTGATGATTATTAAAAGTAAATTGAGAAAATTGATGAACTGATGAGTTCAAAATGGAAATTATGAATTTGATGATGGTTGTGATGAGCTGAGGATTCGAAAAGGAATGAATGACCTCGATGGATGTTGAGAGTGTGCCAGGCACTATATCCTTGGGTTAAGTATGAGAGTGTACAGGGTATTATATCCCTTGGATTGACTATGATTGATAATCTTTTCTGCTACAAGAGTGATGACTGGAATTCACTACCCACATATAATGAATCCGTTCTTTGGCAAGCGCACCAAATTTTGTCAAGTAATAACCCACTAGGAGTGGGGTCGAATCCCACAGAGATTAACGGATTAAAGCAAACAATAGTTAGTTGATTATTCTAGTTAGACTATTCATATTGAAGTGATAAGCAAACAAGAAATGTAAAATGCATGAGAGTAAAGGAAAGCAATAAAGTGCAAGAACGTAAATGGCAAGGAAAGTGAAGTGCTGGAAATGTAAAGTACAGAAAATGTAAATAAGCATAAAGTAAATAAAAGAAAGAAAGATAAAATAAACATTGGGATCAAGAGATATTGCATCCTCCAGATTAATTGATTTCATCTCATCTTCAATCATACAACTCATTGACCTCTTGGCAATCATGATTGATTGAACCCCAATCCCTTGGTTATTCAATCTCTCAAATCTTGATCAATAGCCAATTCTTTGGTCTAATTCCTCATGAGAAGAGATGAAGAATGGTCTCTGATTATACCACACACTTTCCTAGATCCAAATAGTGGGTAGATTATGTGTCACCATATCCAATCACCAAAACCCAAATCTATTCAAGTGTGAGAAAGAATTTCAAGCATGGTTTTATGTTTCCTCTTCCAAGGTTCCCATAAAACCCAATTACATTCAATATCTTTTCCAAGATAATTGAATGCTAGAATGAAGAACGAAATTCTTTCTAGTAAATCAAAGTGAGATGAATAGAAGAAGAAGAATAAAAACAATCAATCCATCAAAGATAATTACAAAAGTAAGAAAGAAAAGAAAGGAAGCTGATGGTGAACAGAGAGGGTCTGAAGACTTCCCCAATCAGGAAACTAAGGCCTTTATATAGGCTCTCCTAAATTACAAACTTAAATGAAATTAAAAGCAAAATACAATGAAATGAAAATAAACTATTCTAGATGCTTCTTGTGGCCTTGATTGGTTGACAATTGTGGCTTGAATGAGAGTTGGAGTGGGCTTAGTTGAAGGTTGTAGGCTGCAGGGAGAAGTTGTCGTGTGGTTTCAAGTGCCACTCCCACTTAATTTTGCTCTTTGGATTGTGACCCATTTGACACGCTGAAAAGATGGAGTTGTTTGGGACTCAATTAAATGTCTACTATGAAGTATTATATATTGTTGGAAAGCCCTGGATGTTATCTCTCTAATGCCACTGGAATCAACTCATTTGGACCTCTGTAGCTCAAATTATGCTCATTTGAAGGTGGGTATGTCAGTCTGTCAAGTAGCCCGGCATGCCACGCCCACTCCTTGGCGTACCACGACTTCAATGATGGACAAAATCTTGCTCTCTGGCTATTAGAACTGGCGTGCCACACCTTCGATATCAAGTGGCACGCCCAGCTTTTGCAACGCTGAAAAAATAGCCTTTTTCATGTCCACCCTAAAGTGTTATATATCGTTGGAAAGCTCTTGATGTCATCTTTCCAACGCCATAAAAATCAGATCATTTGAATCTCTACAACTCAAGTTATGTTCCTTTGAAAATGAAGAGGTCAGGCTAGTAACTCTGCAATGACATGTTTTTCTTCTTGTGTTTTCGGGGTCAATATCTTCCTTAATTCTAGTGTCCATCATAAAGTGTTATATACAGTTGGAAAGCCCTGGATGTCTACTATCTAATGGCGCTGAAATCACCCCATATGAAGTTGTGTAGCTCAAGATATCTTCATTTAAATGAGAGGATGTCAGGCTAGCATATGCCCCGGCGTGCCATGCCCATAGTGGGGCTCAAAATTACTCCTCTGGAACTTAAGCCTGGTGTGCTACACCCAAAATACCAAGTGGCATGCCCTCTTTGAGACTTGGCTTCAAAAACATGGCGTGCCACGCCCATAGCACCAAGTGGCATGCCCTCTTTGAGACTTGTCTTCACAAACTTGGCGTGCCACGCCCATAGCACCAAGTGGCATGCCCTCTTTGAGATTTGGCTTCAAAAGCTTGGCGTGCCACGCCCAGAGTTTCAAGTGGCATGCCCAGCTTCACACTCCCAGCTTTATTTGTTGTTTCCTTCCCCTTTTTTGCTCTTTTCACCTAAAATTCAACACAAACCCATTTCAAAGTAATGTACCATAATATATATCATTTGGTTCATGAAATTGCATTGATTAATGAGATTATGCTCTTTTTATGGTCCTTTTATATAAGAAAAAGGGGGTCGATAATGCAAGTCATCACAACACCAAACTTAAACTTTGCTTGTCCTCAAGCAAACAAAGAATCATGCAATAAAGTTTGACAAACCAAGGTGAGAAGAGTAGCAATTTTTATGTTCATGGTTGGCTTGTTTCTTATGCATGCTACAATCACAAAAGAGATTCAAATGATTGATGCTTCTATCTAGCTCATTTTATGAAATATTTTTCTTTATGTTCCTTCCTTGAAGCAAGATTTTAACTCTTTTCTTATCTTAGCTTCTTGGGTGCTTTGCACCGTGTGTTGAAAGCTACGACTCTAAATGCTTTGTTTTCAAGTATTACCACTTGATACATAAGCACTACAAGCATTTAATTAGAGGACTCTTTTTAGCTCAATTGTTTCTTTTCTTCACTCGCTAATCATTGATTCTCAGAGCCTTGAGCTTTGAGGGAGTGCTTTGCACTTGAGCCTAGCCTTGACTCTAAGTGTTTTGTTTTCAAGATTTTTGCTTGATACATAAACAGCACAAGTACTTAACAAATGAATTGTCATTGGTACTCAGAGCCTTCAGCTTTCTCATTCTTTCCCTTTTCTTTTCTTGCCTTATTTGTATTTACTTCTTCAAGGTTTTGATAATTTCAAAAATTTCATAAAATGTCCTAGATGAAAACTTCAATTAAATAAATTCAAATGCAATTGAGCAACAATAGTCATGCTACCTTCCCAATACTTATAAGCTCATGCTAACTTCTTCTTTAATGACCTTGTTTGTTTATGATCATGAAACTAAATTGCTTTGAACTCACAAAATTTAAGATGGTAATTATGATATCATAGCACATATTACAATTCAACAATCAAGCTATGCTTATTCACAACACACATGCATACAGAGAAAATAGAAGACAATCATGCAATTTAAATGTATTAGAAATAAGTAAGAGGAAAAGGAACTTTACCACCTTGTAGTTCATCTTCATTATTGTTGTCAACTTCCTCATATTCTTCCCCTTCCCACACCAAACTTAGAATGATTGCTTGCCCTCAAGCAACAAATAAAACAGTGGTGATGGGGTTTATGATGGGTCATGAGTGTCTTACAAAATGAAATATGAGTAATGCATGTGCTCAAGCAAGTAAAGATAAGGATACAATAAGGGCACAAGAAGTAAAAATAGAGACAATGTGATTACATTAACAAGTGGTGTGTGCATGGTACTTTGCATGAAAGGTAAGTGACAACACCAAACTTAGTATGACACTTTCATTTTAGAATGAAGCAAGTACCCAGTGAAAAATGAAAATCAAATTTTAGAATGAAAATTTTTGAACTGCTGCTTCTCCTGGGCGTTCAACGCCCAGCTGTTGCTTCTTTCTGGCGTTGAACGCCAGGAACTCCTTTGTCACTTGGCGTTTTTCTGAACGCCCAGGACGCTGTAAATCTGGCGTTAAATGCCCAGAAGGAGCTTCTTTCTGGCGTTCAACGCCCAGAAGATGCTTCTTTCTAGCGTTTAACACCCAGATGGCTATCCTTACTGGCGTTTTCTTGCCAGTGAGCTCTTTTTCTCTGTTTTGTGTGCAGAATCCTTCTGTAACCCTGTAAACTTATACAATTGACTCTTTACCTTAGTATCAATGAACTTTATATAAACAAATAAAATCAAGAATAGGGCAAAATGCTTAGAGGAAGTGATGCCCCATGGCTAGGTTGCCTCCCAGCAAGCGCTTCTTTATTGTCTTTAGCTGGACCTTGCTGAGTTTTTAATCTAGCCTCAGCCTTGAGCACTCTTGCTCAACATTGCCTTCAAGATAGTGCTTGATTCTCTGTCCATTAACAATGAACTTCTTATCAGAATCAATATCTTGAAGCTCCACATAACGATATGGTGATACACTTATAATCACATATGGTCCTCTCCACCGGGACTTCAGTTTCTCGGGAAATAGCTTGAGCCTAGAGTTAAACAACAGAACCTTTTGTCCTGGTTCAAAGATTCTAGATGACAGCTTTCTGTCATGCCACCTTTTTTATTTCTCTTTGTAAAGCTTGGCATTTTCGAAAGCAGTGAATCTGAATTCCTCTAGCTCATTTAGCTGGAGCAATCTTTTCTCTCCAGCTAATTTGGCATCAAAGTTAAGGAATCTGGTTGCCCAGTAGGCCTTATGTTCCAGTTCCACGGGCAGGTGACAAGCCTTACCATACACAAGTTGGTAAGGAGAGGTCCCTATGGGAGTCTTGAATGCTGTTCTGTAAGCCCACAAAGCATCATCCAAGCTTCGTGCCCAATCCTTTCTACGGGTACTTACAGTCCGTTCCAGGATTCTTTTTAGTTCTCTGTTAGAGACTTCAGCTTGCCCATTTATCTGTGGATGATATGAAGTTGCCACCTTATGGCGAATCCTATACCGGACCATGGCAGAGTAAAGCTGTTTGTTGCAGAAGTGAGTGCTCCCATCACTGATTAGTACCCTAGGGACACTAAATCTGCTGAATATGTGTTTCTGGAGGAACTTTAGTACTGTTTTAGTATCATTGGTGGGTGTGGCAATGGCCTCTACCCATTTTGATACATAGTCAACTGCCACCAGAATATAAATGTTTGAGTATGATGGTGGGAAAGGCCCCATGAAATCAATTCCCCATACATCAAACAACTCAATCTCCAAGATTCCTTGTTGAGGCATGGCATAACTATGAGGCAAATTACCAGCTCTCTGGCAACTATCACAGTTACGTACAAACTCTCGGGAATCTCTATAGAGTGTAGGCCAGTAGAAACCACATTGGAGGACCTTGGTGGCTGTTCGCTCACCTCCGAAATAGCCTCCATATTGTGATCCATGGCAATGCCATAGGATCCTCTGCGCTTTTTCTCTAGGCACACACCTACGGATTATTCCGTCTACATATCTCTTAAAGAGATAGGGTTCATCTCACAAGTAGTACTTTGCATCAGTAATTAATTTTTTCTTTTGTTGCCTGCTGTACTCCTTGGGAATGAACCTTGCAGCTTTGTAGTTTGCAATGTCTGCAAACCATGGTAATTCCTGAATGGCGAACAAATGCTCATTCGGAAAGGTTTCAGAGATCTCAATAGAGGGGGAGGACGTCCCTTCCACTGGTTTTATCCGGGACAGATGGTCAGCCACTTGGTTTTCTGTCCCTTTTCTGTCTCTTATTTCTATATCAAACTCTTGCAGAAGTAACACCCATCTTATGAGTCTGGGTTTTGAATCCTGCTTTGTGAGTAGATATTTAAGAGCAGCATGATCTGTGTACACAATCACTTTTGATCCTACTAAGTATGATCTAAACTTGTCAATGGCATAAACCACTGCAAGCAATTCTTTTTCTGTGGTTGTGTAATTTTTCTGGGCATCATTCAAAACACGGCTAGCATAATAAATGACATGCAGAAGCTTGTCATGCCTCTACCCCAGTACTGCACCAATGGCGTGATCACTGGCATCACACATTAATTCGAACGGTAATGTCTAGTCTGGTGCAGAGATAACTGGTGCTGTGACCAGCTTAGCTTTCAGAGTTTCAAATGCCTGCAGACACTCTGTGTCAAACACAAATGGTGTGTCAGCAGCTAGCAGGTTGCTTAGAGGTTTTGCAATTTTTGAAAAATCCTTTATAAATCTCCTATAAAATCCTGCATGCCCCAGAAAGCTTCTGATTGCCTTAACATTGGCAGGTGGTGATAATTTTTCAATTACCTCTATTTTAGCTTGATCCACCTCTATTCCCTTGTTTGAAATTTTATGCCCAAGGACAATCCCTTCAGTCACCATAAAGTGACATTTTTCCCAGTTTAAAACCAGGTTGGTCTCTTGGCATCTTTTCAAAACCAGTGTCAGGTGATCAAGACAGGAGCTGAATGAGTCTCCATATACTGAGAAGTCATCCATGAAGACTTTCAGAAATTTTTCAACCATATCAGAGAAAATAGAGAGCATGCATCTCTGAAAGGTTGCAGGCGCATTACACAGCCCAAAAGGCATCCTTCTGTAAGCAAATACTCCAGATGGACATGTGAATGCTGTTTTCTCTTGATCCTGGGGATCTACTGCAATTTGGTTGTAGCCTGAATAGCCATCTAAAAATCAGTAATAATTATGACCTGCTAGTCTTTCTAGCATCTGGTCTATGAATGGTAAAGGAAAATGATCCTTTCTGGTGGCTGTATTGAGCCTTCTGTAATCAATACAAATGCACCACCCTGTAACTGTTCTTGTAGGAACCAGTTCATTTTTTTCATTATGAACCACTGTCATGCCTCCCTTTTTAAGGAAAACTTGAATAGGACTCACCCAGGGGCTATCTGAAATAGGATAAATAATCCCAGCCTCCAGTAATTTAGTGACCTCTTTCTGCACCACTTCCTTCATGGTTGGATTTAGCCGCCTCTGTGGTTGAACCACTAGCTTAGCATTGTCTTCCAATAAGATCTTGTGCATGCATCTAGCTGGGCTTATGCCCTTAAGGTCACTTATGGACCACCCAAGAGCTGTCTTGTGTGTCCTTAGCACTTGAATTAGTGCTTCCTCTTCCTGTGGATTTAAAGCAGAGCTTATGATCACTGGAAAAGTATCACCTTCTCCCAGAAATGCATATTTTAGGGATGGTGGTAATGGTTTGAGCTCGGATTTAGGAGGTTTTTCCTCTTCCTGAGGAAATTTCAGAGACTCTTTCAATTCCTCTGAATCCTCTAGATCAGGTGGAACATCTTTAAAGATGTTTTCCAGCTTTGATTCGAGACTCTCAGCCATGTTGATCTCTTCTACCAAAGAGTCAATAAGATCAACTTTCATGCAGTCTTTTGGTGTGTCTGGATGCTGCATGGCATTGACAGCATTCAACTTAAACTCATCTTCATTGACTCTCAGAGTGACTTTCCCCTTTTGGACATCAATGAGAGTTCGTCCAGTTGCTAGGAAAGGTCTTCCTAGAATGAGAGTAGCACTCTTGTGCTCCTCCATCTCCAGCACTACGAAGTCAGTGGGAAAGGCAAATGGCCCAACCCTGACAATCATGTCCTCAATCACGCCTGATGGGTATTTAATGGAGCCATCAGCAAGTTGGAGACATATCCGGGTTGGTTTAACTTCTTCAGTTAAACCAAGCTTTCTGATAGTGGATGCAGGTATTAAGTTGATGCTTGCCTCAAGATCGCATAAAGCTGTCCTGGTGCAATTTCCCTCTAATGTGCATGGTATTAGAAAGCTTCTGGGATCTTTAAGCTTTTCAGGAAAGCTTTTCAGAATGACTGCATTGCATTCTTCAGTGAGAAGAACTCTTTCAGTTTCTCTCCAATCCTTCTTATGACTCAAGATCTCTTTCATGAACTTGGCATAAGAAGGTATTTGCTCAAGTGCCTCTGTAAACGGAATCTTAATTTCAAGAGTCCTGAGATAATCTGCAAAGCGAGCAAATTGCTTATCCTGCTCCTCTTGGTGGAGTTTTTGAGAATAAGGTATCTTGGCTTTATATTCCTCAACCTTGGTTGCTGTAGGTTTATTTCCTACATAAATAGTTGAAGAAGCCTTTTTAGAGGGGTTGTCATCAGCACTTGTGTGTGTCTGATCCCTCTCTGGCATTTGAGGGCCAGAGTTAGAAGCTGGAGGGATGTTAGACGCCAATTCCTCATCTGTTCCTGGCGTCTAAACGCCAGAACTGTGCTTCCTTTGGGCGTTCAACGCCAGTTCCTTGCTTGTTTCTGGCGTTGAACGCCAGTCCTGAGCATCGTCTGGGCGTTCAGCGCCAGCCTTCCACCCAATTTCTGGCGTTTTAATGCCCGAATTATTTTTCCCCGGGCTCTTACTGTCCTCAGATGGATTGATAATGAGCTGAGGATTCAACTCAAAGCTACTGACTCCAATGGAGGGTATGCAGATATTACTCCCATATGAAGCAGTAGATGGGTTAGCATATGACCCCAGAGTCCTTCTGGACTGTTCATTTCCACTTAGATCCATGATGGAGAAAGGGAGATGATGTAATAAAAAATTTATTTTTATTTATTTATTTATTTATTTATTTATTTATTTATTTCGAAAATAAAATAAATAAAAATGGGTGAAGATTTTCGAAAAAATGAGGAGAGAGAAAGTGGTTAGGAAGTTTTGAAAAGGATATGATGATTTTTGAAAAATATTTTAAATTTTGAAATGAAAATCTGAATTTTAAAGGTAAATTTCGAAAATTTGCTTTAAAATAGAGAGAAAAGATATTTTTGAATTTAAAGAGGAGAGAGAAAAACAATAAGATAGCACAAGATTTAAAATTTTTAGATCTAATGCTCCTTATTTTTGAAAATTTTGGAGGGAAAATACCAAGGAACACCAAACTTAAAAATTTTAAGATCAAGACACAAGGAAAACTCAAGAACACTTTGAAGATTCACAAGAACACAAGAACATGAAGAAAGAACATCAAACTTAAAATTTTTAGAAAACCAAAATAAGATTTTTTCGAAAACCAAAGAAAAATCAACAAGAAAACACCAAACTTAAAGTTTGGCACAAGATTTAATGTAAAACTTATTTTTGAAAAAAAATTTTAAAAAGAAGGTACCCAATTTACCAAGAACACAGACCAACGCTCTAGCCGGAAAACAGAAATACTTGCATTAATTCATCGAGACACAGCAGAGCTCCTCACCCCCAACAATGGAGTTTAGAGACTCATGCTGTCAAAGAGTACAAAATTTAGATCTAAAAATGTCATGAGATACAAAATAAGTCTCTAAAAGTTGTTTAAATACTAAACTAGTAACCTAGTTTTACAGAAAATGAGTAAACTATGATAGATAGTGTAGAAATCCACTTATGGGGCCCACTTGTTGTGTGCTGGGGCTGAGACTAAAGTTTCTCACGTGCCTGGGCTGTTTTGGGCATTCAACGCCAGGCTGTAACCTGTTTCTGGCGTTGAACTCCAACTTGTAACGTGTTTCTGGCGCTGGACGCCAGACTGCAACATGGAACTGGCGTTGAACGCCAGTTTATGTCATCTATCCTTGAGAAAAGTATAAACTATTATATATTGTTGGAAAGCTCTGAATGTCTACTTTCCAACGCAATTGGAAGCGCGTCAATTGGACTCCTGTAGCTCCAGAAATTTCATTCCGAGTGCAGAGAGGTCAGGATCCAACAGCATCAGCAGTCCTTTTTCAGCCTGAATCAAATTTTTGCTCAGCTCCCTCAATTTCAGCCAGAAAATACCTGAAATTACAGAAAAACACACAAACTCATAGTAAATTCCAGAAATATGAATTTTGCCTAGAAACTAATGAAAATAAACTAAAAACTAACTAAAACATACTAAAAACTATATGAAATTAACCCCAAAAAGCGTATAAAATATCCGCTCATCACATGGCAACACCAAACTTAGAATGCAATCATATGTCAAGTTATTGAAAGTAAACTAAGTAAAGAAAGAAAATGTTACCTACGGTTGGGTTGCCTCCCAACAAGCACTCTTTTAATGTCATTAGCTTGACATGTTATTCTCAACTTTCTTCCTCTTCTTCCAGTTTGTTAAGAGGGATGACCTCAAGAGGAAAGATGAGCCAGTTGATGTCCCCTGTTTTGAGTGCCTCCCAACAAGCTTTCTTTTGTTGTTAGCTTGAGTGGACTTGCTTGTTGGGGTAGGGGTGGGAAGCCTTTTGGTTGACCTCTTCTTCATGGATATTATCCTTTTTTTCTTGGTCATCATCCTCTTTTTAGTGCTTTTTTTGATTGCCTTCACTTCTTTGTTTTCAGAACTTGGTTGTTGTGGGATGGTTGGAGTGTCCTCTTCATCAAGAGCTTCTTGGAATGGTGGCTCACTTGGTAAAAAGCTCTCTTCTTCTTGCTCTACCAATTCCTCATTTTCACCCTCATTAAGCACTTCTCCACTCCTTAGACTGATGGCATGATATTCTTCCCCTGGCCAAGGGAAGACATTGGTTGGTTCATCAATAAAATGTTGTGCCAATTGTCTCATTTGCTCTTCTTGATTTCTCCTTGAGATTTTCATATCTTCAATCACCTCTCTTACATTTTGCCTTAAAAACTCACTGAGTTGGGCAATAAAGAGATATCTCTTGGAGAGTTCTTCTATTGAAAATTCTAGAAGATTTTGTGGAGGTGCATAGGTTGTACAATTACGGGATGATAGTCCTTGAAGAATGGGGTATGCAGCATTAAAATTCCTTCCAAAGCCAAAATTTCTGTAGTTGTCATAACAATATGAACTATTTTGTGGCTCTAGAAGGTATTCCATTTCATTGATTGCTCATACTCTATCATTCCTTGGTGATATTCCCAGCCACCATTAGGATAATGACTTGAATCATTTTGTGGTGGTGGGCAATATCCCGTATGACATGATTGATCAAAATGTGAGGTAGACTCCATTTTTACTTGCAAAATGCTTTGTCTCAAACAATATTCACCAAAAGAAATTGGAATCCCCATTGTCACAGATGAGGGATTCTTAGTGAGGTAATAACACAAACACCTTACTAGCAAGAGAAAATTAAAAGAAATTAAATGACAAAAACAAAAAAGAAAAAAAAAGTGTCTAATCTAGGTAATCAACCAACTGGTAGTTTGTTAATCACAATTAATCCTCGGCAATGGCGCCATAAAACTTGTTGACTGAAATTCACTACCCACATATAATGAATCTGTTCTTTGGCAAGCGCACCAAATTTCGTCAAGTAATAACCCACTAGGAGTGGGGCCGAATCCCACAGAGATTAACGGATTAAAGCAAACAATAGTTAGTTGATTATTCTAGTTAGACTATTCATATTGAAGTGATAAGCAAACAAGAAATGTAAATTGCATGAAAGTAAAGGAAAGCAATAAAGTGCAAGAAAGTAAATGGCAAGGAAAGTAAAGTACAAGAAAGTAAAGTGCTGGAAATATAAAGCACAGAAAATGTAAATAACCATAAAGTAAATAAAAGAAAGAAAGATAAAATAAACATTGGGATCAAGAGATATTGCATTCTCCAGATTAATTGATTTCATCTCATCTTCAATCATGCAACTCATTGACCTCTTGGCAATCATGATTGATTGAACCCCAATCCCTTGGTGATTCAATCTCTCAAATCTTGATCAATAGCCAATTCTTTGGTCTAATTGCTCATGAGAAGAGATGAAGAATGGTCCCTGATTATACCACACACTTTCCTAGATCCAAATAGTGGGTGGATTATATTTCACCATATCCAATCACCAAAACCCAAATCTATTCAAGTGTGAGAAAGAATTTCAAGCATGGTTTTATGTTTCCTCTTCCAAGGTTCCCATAAAACCCAATTACATTCAATCTCTTTTCCAAGATAATTGAATTCTAGAATCAAGAACAAAATTCTTTCAAGTAAATCAAAGGGAGATGAATAGGAGAAGAAGAATAAAAATAATCAATCCATCAAATAGCAATAGAGCTCTCTTTCCCAATGGAAAGAGTTAGTAATTCATAACTAAAAGATATTTACAAAAGTAATAAAGAAAAGAAAGGAAGCTGATGGTGAACAAAAAGGGTCCGAAGACTCCCCCAATCTAGCATACCTAATTCTAGGAAACTAAGGCCTTTATATAGACTCTCCTAAATTACAAACTTAAATGAAATTAAAAGCAAATTACAATGAAATGAAAATAAACTATTCTAAATGCTTCTTGTAGCCTTGATTGGTTGACAATTGTGGCTTGAATGAGAGTTGGAGTGGGCTTGGTTGAAGGTTGTAGGCTGTAGGGAGAAGTTGGCGTGTGGTTTCAAGTGCCACTCCCACTTGATTTTGCTCTTTGGATTGTGTCCCGTTTGACACGCTAAAAATATGGAGTTGTTTGGGCCTCAAATTGAATGTCCACTATGAATTATTATATATTTTTGGAAAGCCCTGGATTTTAGCTTTCCAACACCACTAGAATCAACTCATTTGGACCCCTGTAGCTCAAGTTATGACCATTTGAATGTGGGTAGGTCAGTCTGTCAAGTACCTCGGCGTGCCACACCCACTTCTTGGCGTGCCACACCCACTTCTTGGCGTGCCACGCCCATATGTTATGAAACTGGCATACCACACCCACTCTTTGGCATGCCACACTTTTAATGATGCACAAAATCTTGCTCTCTGGCCATTAGAACTGGCGTGCCACGCCCATTATGAAAATAGAGCTGGCGTGCCACGCCTTCGATATCAAGTGGCACGCCCAAGTTTTGCAACGCTGAAATAATGGCCTTTTTCACGTCCACCCTAGAGTGTTATATATCGTTGGAAAGCCCCTGATGTCAGCTTTCCAACTCCACCAAAATCAGATCATTTGGACCTCTACAACTCAAGTTATGTTCCTTTGAAAATGAAGAGGTCAGGCTGGTAACTCTGCAGTGACGTGTTTTTATCTTTATGTTTTGCGGGTCAATATCTTCTCCAATTCCAGTGACCATAATAAATTGTTATATATGGTTGGAAAGCCCTGGATGTCTACTTTCTAATGGCACTAAAATCACTCCATTTGGAGTTGTGTAGCTCAAGATATCCTCATTTAAATGAGAGGAGGTCAGGCTGGCATATGCCCCGGCGTGCTACGCCCACTTTTTGGCGTGCCACGCCCATAGTGGGGCTCAAAATTACTCCTCTGAAACTTAAGCCTAGCGTGCCACACCTAAAACACCAAGTGGCATGTCCTCTTTGAGACTTGGCTTCAAAAACATGGGGTGCCACGCCCATAGTACCAAGTGGCACGCCCTCTTTGAGACTTGTCTTCACAAACTTGGCGTGCCACGCCCATAGCACCAAGTGCCACGCCCTCTTTGAGACTTGTCTTCACAAACTTGGCGTGCCACGCCCATAGCACCAAGTGCCATGCCCTCTTTGAGATTTGGCTTCAAAAGCTTGGCGTGCTACGCCCAGTGTTTCAAGTGGCATGCCCAGCTTTATTTATTGTTTCCTTCCCCTTTTTTTGCTCTTTTCACCTGAAATTCAACACAAACCTATTTCAAAGTAATGTACTATAATATATATCATTTGGTTCATGAAATTGCATTGATTAATGAGATTATGCTCTTTTTATGGTCCTTTTATATAAGAAAAAAGGGTCGATAATGCAAGTCATCAAAGAGTGTGCCAGGCACTATATCCTTGGGTTACGCAGGCAAGTGTGCCCGACACTATATCCGTGGGTGAACAGAGTGTGCCTGGAACTATACCCATGGGAGTGGCAAAAAAGCTACATCTGAAAGGATGTGTCGGGTTGGCATT
Organism: Arachis ipaensis; assembly: GCF_000816755.2. Lineage (NCBI taxonomy): Eukaryota > Viridiplantae > Streptophyta > Magnoliopsida > Fabales > Fabaceae > Arachis > Arachis ipaensis. Next base: position 78,644,052 of record NC_029787.2, read on the forward strand.
CATGGACCGACAAGTGATATCACGAGCCAATGGGATAGACATTCATCATATGCATCTCTTATGTGCTTGTTTGCTTTGATTACTTGAGTTTGCCTAAATGTATAATATGCTTACTTGCTTCTTGAATTACTTGCTATATATTTGAATATTATCTGTGTTTTACTTGCTTGTATTATCTGTGTTTGTATGGACTTTGAGGAGGTTAGGTAGGCGGTGGTGATAGGATCACACGGAGGGTTGGATGGCATAGGCTGTGGGATAGCGGTGAATAGTTTAGTTAGTAATCCCCTAAGTTAGATTTCCCTTTATATGCTATTAATGTTTTAAGTCATGATAAGACTTATGTATATATGCTTTATGGTTTTAGTATGCTTTAAGATGAAATATTGTGATGGATATGGAGCTTAGGATTGCCTTTGGCGTCCCGGGGTCTTATATCCTACATCACTGGGTACTGTTACCATGCTGAGAACCTCCGATTCTCATACCATATTTCTATTGTGTTTTTCAGATGTAGGTCGTAACCCACCTCGATGAGTTGCTCTGATGGTGACAGAAGTGGAGGATCATGATACCTTTTGGAGTCTTTTTGGTTTATTTTGTTTATATATATATATCTCACTTTTGTATTTTATTTTGCCTAGAGGCATGTATTGAGATAGCAAAACATGTACAAACTATGTTTACTGTCTGGTTCTGTATGTCTGTATATGGCTAGTAGGCTGATGAGTCCATATTTGATGGTATATTTTGACTCAAATTGGATAGATTCTAGCACATGAACTCACACTTAAGCATCAAATAGCATACTTTTGTGTTTTGCCCCTAATTTGATCCTAAATGTGAAAACATGCAATTTTGTGCTTTAATAGAGCAATTTAATCCCACTTTTATGTCATTCGATACCGTGATATGGTTTGTGAGTGATTTCAGGCCTTGGAGGCAAGAATAGTTAGGCAAAAGTGGAAGAAAGCATGCACAAGGGAGAAAACATGAAGAAAACAAGGAAAAGCACACACAGCAAAGTGTGCGTGCGCACAGCCTTGCGTGCGCGCGCACAAGCGAGAATTTCTATGTGTGCGTACACACAGGTCAACTTTCAGCCGAGTGTGCGAACGCACACGTCTGTGCATCCACACAGGTCCCTGCACGTGATTGCATTAATGAAACATGTGCTGTGCGAATTTGGAGGTGTCTTGGCCCATTTTGGAAGGCTTGAAGGCTGATATGAAAGTGCTATATAAGGGGAGAATCAACACATTAGGTTAGAGCTCACTTAGATAGTTTTGGAGAGTAATTAGGAGTAGGAGTAGGAGTATTGTAGCTTTGCTCTCTGATGAGCGGATAATTTGTACGCTTTTTGGCATTATTTTTAGTATGTTTTTAGTAGGATCTAGTTACTTTTAGTGATGTTTTCACTAGTTTTTATGTTAATTCTGGACTTTACTATGGGTTTGTGTGTTTTTCTATGATTTCAGGTATTTTCTGGCTGAAATTGAGGGACTTGAGCAAAAATCATATTCAGAGGTTGAAGAAGGACTGCTGATGCTGTTGGATTCTGACCTCCCTATACTCAAAGTGGATTTTCTGAAGCTACAGAACTCAAAATGGCGCGCTTCCAATTGCGCTGGAAAGTAGACATCCAGGGCTTTCCATCAATGGATAATAGTCCATACTTTGGCCGAGTTTAGACGACGTAAAAGGGCGTTGAACGCCAGTTCTATGCTGCTGTCTGGAGTTGAACGCCAGAAACAAGTCACAAACCAGAGTTGAACGCCAGAAATACGTTACAACCTGGCGTTCAACTCCAGAAAGAGCCTCTGCACGTGTAACATTCAAGCTCAGCCCAAGCACACACCAAGTGGGCCCCGGAAGTGGATTTATGCATCAATTACTTACTTCTGTAAACCCTAGTAGCTAGTTTAATATAAATAGAACTTTTTACTATTGTATTAGACATCCTGGATTGTATTCCGATCCTGTGATCACGTTCTAGGGGGTTGGCCATTCGGCCATGCCTGGACCTTTCACTTATGTATTTTCAACGGTAGAGTTTCTACACTTCATAGATTAAGGTGTGGAGCTATGCTGTTCCTCAAAGATTAATGCAAAGTACTACTGTTTTCTATTCAATTCATC
>NC_029787.2:78646280-78648883 GCF_000816755.2 Arachis ipaensis
CCGTTGCCGGGGATTGTTCGAGTTTGGACAACTGACGGTTCATCTTGTTGCTCAGATTAGGTAATTTTCTTCTTATTTTGTTTTTAAAAAGTTTTCAAAAATTTTTCAAAAATATTTTCTTCTTTTTCGTTTTTTCCAAAAAATATTTTCAAAAAAAAATTTATAAAAATAATGTTTTCAAAAATAAATTATTCTATGGCTTCAAAACTTTCACGAATGAATTCTAGAGTTTCATGGTAACATGTTGAATCCTATCTGGCTGTAAAGCCATACCCAAACTCCTTTGGGATTGGTCTTCAACTAATCACCTCAATGGATGTAAATCCATTCTAAAGCTTGGCTGGTTATTAAGCCATGCCTGACCCTTTGATTGGAGCTTTAGACTAACATGGCAAGATTCCTGGAATTCATATTAAAAATTTTGAATCCTTATTTTTCTTTTTTTTTAATGATTTTCGAAAAAAAATTAAAAGAAAGTACAAAAAAATCATAAAATCATAAAAATCAAAAATATTTTGTGTCTCTTGTTTGAGTCTTGAGTCAAGTTATAAGTTTGGTGTCTATTGCATATTCATATTGCATTTTTCGAAAATTCATGCATTCATAGTGTTCTTCATGATCTTCAAGTTGTTCTTGGTAAGTCTTCTTGTTTGATCTTGATGTTTTCTTGATTTTTGTTGTATGGTGTTTTTCATATGCATTCTTGAATTCTTAGTGCCTAAGCATTAAAGATTTCTAAGTTTGGTGTCTTGCATGTTTTCTTTGCATTAAAAATTTTTCAAAAATATGCTCTTGATGTTCATCATGATCTTCATAGTGTTCTTGGTGTTCATCTTGACATTCATAGCATTCTTGCATGCATCACATGTTTTGATCTAAAATTCTCATGCATTGCATCATTTTCATGTTTCTCTCTCTCATCGTTAAAAAATTCAAAAATCAAAAAAATATCTTTCCCTTTTTCTCTCTTAAAATTTCAAAAATTAGATTTGACTTTTTCAAAAATTTTTAAAAATCTAGTTGTTTTTATGAGTCAAATCAAATTTTTAATTTAAAAATCTTATCTTTTTCAAAATCTTTTTCAAAAATCAAATCTTTTTTCAATTTTTTTTAGTTATTTTCGAAAATTTCAAAAATATTTTTCAAAAATCTTTTTCTTAATTTTACATCATATTTTCGAAAATAACATCATCAATTAATGTTTTGATTCAAAAATTTCAAGTTTGTTACTTGCTTGTTAAGAAAGATTCAAACTTTGAGTTCTAGAATCATATCTTGTGATTTCTTATGAATCAAGTCATTAATTGTGATTTTAAAAATCAAATCTTTTTCAAAAAAACTAATTACAATCATATCTTTTCAAAAATATCTTCTTATCTTATCTTTTTCAAAAATTTGATTTCAAAATATCTTTTCTAACTTCCTAACTTCTTATCTTTTCAAAATTTGTTTCAACTAACTAACTAACTTTTTGTTTGTTTCTTACCTTTTTCAAAACTACCTAACTAACTCTCTCTCTCTAATTTTTGAAAATATCTTCCCTCTTTTTCAAAAAAATTCTTTTTAATTAACTAATTATTTTGATTTTTTATTTTAATTTTCGAAAAACTACTAACCTTTTTCAAAAACTATTTTCGAAAATCACTAACTCTTTTTCAAAAATTATTTTCGAAATTCTCCCTCTCTCATCTTATTCTATTTATTTATTCATCTACTAACACTTCTCTTCATCTCACATCACTGCTCCTATCCTTACCCTTGTGTTTGGATTCTTCATTCTCCTTCACCCCTATTCCTTTTCTTCTTCTACTAACAATAAGGAACCTCTTTACTGTGACATAGAGGATTCCTCTTCTTTTCTTGTTCTCTTCTCTTTCTTATGAGCAGGAACAAAGAAAAAGGCATTCTTGTTGAAGTTGATCCAGAACCTAAAAGGACTCTGAAGAGAAAACTAAGAGAAGCTAAATTACAACAATCCAAAGACAACCTTATTGAAAATTTCGAACAAGTAAAGGAGATGGCAGCCGAACCCAACAACAATAATGCAAGGAGAATGCTTGGTGACTTTACTGCACCAAATTCCAATTTACATGGAAGAAGCATCTCCATTCCTGCCATTGGAGCAAACAATTTTGAGCTGAAACCTCAATTAGTTTCTCTGATGCAGCAGAACTGCAAGTTTCATGGACTTCCATCTAAAGATCCTTTTCAGTTCTTAACTGAATTCTTGCAGATATGTGATACTGTTAAGACTAATGGAGTAGATCCTGAAGTCTACAGGCTCATGCTTTTCCCTTTTGCTATAAGAGACAGAGCTAGAGTGTGGTTGGACTCTCAACCCAAAGACAGCTTGAACTCTTGGGATAAGCTGGTCACGGCTTTCTTAGCCAAGTTCTTTCCTCCTCAAAAGCTGAGCAAGCTTAGAGTGGATGTTCAAACCTTCAGATAAAAAGAAGGTGAATCCCTCTATGAAGCTTGGGAAAGATACAAACAGCTGACCAAAAAGTGTCCTCTAACATGCTTTCAGAATGGACCATCCTGGATATATTCTATGATGGTTTATCTGAGCTATCAAAGATGTCATTGGATACTTCTGCAGGTGG
>NC_029787.2:78649056-78651522 GCF_000816755.2 Arachis ipaensis
TCCATCATCCACTCAGCAACAGACAGAGAACTCTGAACAAAATACCTCTAATTTAGCAAACTTAGTCTCTGATCTATCCAATGCCACTGTAAGTTTCATGAATGAAACAAGGTCTTCCATTAGAAATTTGGAAGCACAAGTGGGCCAGCTGAGTAAAAGGATCACTGAAATCCCTCCTAGTACTCTCCCAAGCAATACAGAAGAGAATCCAAAAGGAGAATGCAAGGCCATTGACATGCACCATGGCCGAACCTGTAAGGAAAGGAGAGGACGTGAATCCCAAGGAGGAAGACCTCCTGGGACGTCCAGTGATCAATAAGGAGCTTCCCTCTAAGGAACCAAAGGACTCTGAGGCTCATCTAGAGACCATAGAGATTCCATTGAACCTCCTTATGCCATTCATGAGCTCTGATGAGTATTCCTCTTCTGAAGAGAATGAGGATGCTACTGAAGAGCAAACTGCCAAGTTCCTTGGTGCAATCATGAAGCTAAATGCCAAATTATTTGGCATTGATCCTTGTTCACCAATGAACTAAGTGATCTGGATCAACTAACATTGCCTCAGAAGAGACAGGATCCTGGAAAGTTCATAATACCTTATACCATAGGCACCATGATCTTTAAGGCTCTGTGTGACCTTGGTTCAGGAATAAACCTCATGCCCCTCTCTGTAATAGAGAAACTGGGAATCTATGGGGTGCAAGCTGCTAAAATCTCATTAGAGATGGCAGACAATTCAAGAAAACAGGCTTATGGACAAGTAGAGGACGTGTTAGTGAAGGTTGAAGGCCTTTACATCCCTACTGACTTCATAGTCTTGGATACTGGAAAGGAAGAGGATGAATCCATCATCCTAGGAAGACCTTTCCTGGCCACAGCAAGAGCTGTGATTGATGGGGACAGAGGAGAATTGATCCTTCAATTAAATGAGGATAACCTTGTGTTTACAACTCAAGGATCTCTCTCTGCATCCATGGAGAGGAAGCATAAAAAGCTTCTCTCAAAGTAGAGTCAAACAAAGCCCCCACAGTCAAACTCTAAGTTTGGTGTTGGGAGGCCACAACCAAACTCTAAGGTTGGTGTCAAACCCCCATATCCAAACTCCAAGTTTGGTGTTGGGAGGTCTCAACAAAGCTCTGCACATCTGTGAGGCTCCATGAGAGCCCACTATCAAACTATTGACATTAAAGAAGCACTTGTTGGGAGGCAACCCAATTTTTATTTATTTATCTAACTATATTTTTCTTAGTTATATGTCTTTATAGGTTCATGATCATGTGGAGTCACAAAATAAATATAAAAATTGAAAACGGAATCAAAAACAGCATAAGAAAAATCACACCCTGGAGGAAGACCTTACTGGCGTTTAAACGCCAGTAAGAAGCATGTTTTGGGCGTTCAACGCCAGAACAGAGCATGGTTCTGGCACTGAACGCTAGAAATGGGCAGCATCTGGGCGTTTGAACGCCAGAAATGCACCCTGGAGGAGAGCTGGCGCTGAACGCCCAGAACAAGCATGGTTCTGGCGTTCAACGCCAGAAATAGGCTACAAATGGGCGGTCAACGCCCAGAACAAGCACCAACCTGGCGCTGAACGCCCAGAGTTGTGTGCAAGGGCATTTTACATGCCTAATTTGGTGCAAGGTTGTAAATCCTTGAACACCTCAGGATCTGTGGACCCCACAGGATCACCTCAGGATCTGTGGATCCCACAGGATCCCCACTTACCTCCACTCACTTCTTCTCACCCCTCTTTCACACAATCCCATAAACACTCTTCCCCAAAACCCTTCACCAATCACCTCAATCTCTCTTCCCCATCATCTCTTCACCACTCACATCCATCCACTCTTCCCCATAAACCTACCTCATAAACTCCACCTACCTTCAAAATTCAAAATCAATTTCCCACCCAAACCCACCCTAAATGGCCGAACCTTAACCCCTCTCCCTTCCCTATATAAAGCCTTCCATTCTTCCTCATTTTCACACCACACAACCTTCTCTTCTCTTCTTGGCCGAAACACACCTCCCCCCTCTTCTCCATCTTTTCTTCTTCTTCTTCATCTTTTTTTTCTTCTCTTGCTCGAGGGCGAGCAAAATTCTAAGTTTGGTGTGGTAAAAGCATAAGCTTTTTGTTTTTCCATTACCATTGATGGCACCTAAGACCGGAGAATCCTCTAGAAAAGGGAAAGGGAAGACAAAAGCTTCCACCTCCGAGTCATGGGAGATGGAAAGGTTCGTCTCCAAAGCCCATCAAGACCACTTCTATGATGTTGTGGCCAAGAAGAAGGTGATCCCCGAGGTCCCTTTCAAACTCAAAAGAAATGAGTATCCGGAGATCCAACATGAAATTCAAAGAAGAGGTTGGGAAGTTCTAACAAACCCCATCCAACAAGTCGGCATCCTAATGGTTCAAGAGTTCTATGCCAATGCATGGATCACCAAGAACCATGATCAAAGTAA
>NC_029787.2:78651530-78654148 GCF_000816755.2 Arachis ipaensis
TAAGAAGACTGGACCTCAAGCCTGTGGCTAGAGGATGGTTGGAGTTCATCCCCACTAGCAACCGATCTGAAGTTACTGTAGACCGGGCCATCATGATCCATAGCATCAAGATTGGAGAAGAGGTGGAAGTTCATGAGATTATACCTCAAGAACTCTACAAGGTGGCTGACAAGTCCTCCACTATGGCAAGGTTAGCCTTTCCTCACCTCATTTGCCACCTATGCAATTCGGCTGGGATTGACATAGAGAGAGATATCCTCATTAAAGAGGACAAGCCCATCACTAAGAAAAAGATGGAGCAAGCAAGAGAGCCCATTCATGGAGCTCAAGAGGCGCATGAATCTCATCACCATGAGATCCCGGAGATGCCTCAAATGCATTTTCCTCCACAAAACTATTGGGAGCAAATCAATACCTCCCTAGGAGAATTAAGTTCCAACATGGGACAACTAAGGGTGGAACATCAAGAGCACTCCATCATCCTTCATGAAATAAGAGAAGATCAAAAAGCAATGAGGGAGGAGCAACAAAGACAAGGAAGAGACATAGAAGAGCTCAATGACATCATTGGTTCCTCAAGAAGGAAACGCCACCATCACTAAGGTGGACTCATTCCTTGTTCTTACATTCTCTGTTTTTCGTTTTCTATGTGAAGTGCTTATCTATGTTTAATAGAGTGAGATGCCAAAACTATTCAAGAGGCAAAAAGCTATAAGTCCCGCTCATATGATTAAAGCTATGTTTCATTGATAGTTTGGAATTTATAGTATATTCTCTTCTTTTTATCCTATTTGATTTTCAGTTTCTTGGGGACAAGCAACAATTTAAGTTTGGTGTTGTGATGAGCGGATAATTTGTACGCTTTTTGGCATTGTTTTTAGTATGTTTTTAGTAGGATCTAGTTACTTTTAGGGATGTTTTCACTAGTTTTTATGTTAAATTTACATTTTTGGACTTTACTATGAGTTTGTGTGTTTTTCTGTGATTTCAGGTATTTTCTGGCTGAAATTGAGGGACTTGAGCAAAAATCATATTCAGAGGTTGAAGAAGGACTGCTGATGCTGTTGGATTCTGACCTCCTTGCACTCAAAGTAGATTTTCTAGAGCTACAGAACTCAAAATGGCGCGCTTCCAATTGCGTTGGAAAGTAGACATCCAGGGCTTTCCTGCAATGTATAATAGTCTATACTTTGGCCGAGTTTAGACGACGTAAAAGGGCGTTGAACGCCAGTTCTATGCTGCTGTTTGGAGTTAAACGCCAGAAACAAGTCATAAACCAGAGTTGAACGCCAGAAATACGTTACAACCTGGCGTTCAACTCCAGAAAGAGCCTCTGCACGTGTAACATTCAAGCTCAGCCCAAGCACACACCAAGTGGGCCCTGGAAGTGGATTTATGCATCAATTACTTACTTCTGTAAACCCTAGTAGCTAGTTGATGAGCGGATATTTTATATGCTTTTTGGGGTTAATTTCATATAGTTTTGAGTATGTTCTAGTTAATTTTTAGTCTATTTTCATTAGTTTTTAGGAAAAATTCATATTTCTGGACTTTACTATGAGTTGTGTGTTTTTCTGTAATTTCAGGTATTTTTCTGGCTGAAATTGAAGAAGCTGAGCAAAAATCTGATTCAGGCTGAAAAAGGACTGCTAATGCTGTTAGATTCTGACCTCCCTGCACTCAAAGTGGATTTTCTGGACCTACAGAACTCGAAATGGCATGCTTCCAATTGCGTTGGAAAGTAGACATCCAGGGCTTTCCGGCAATATATAATAGTCCATACTTTGCACAAGGATAGATGACGTAAACTGGCGTTCAACGCCAGTTCTCTGCCCAATTCTGGCGTCCAGCGCCAGAAAAGGATCAAAAGCTGGAGTTGAACGCCCAAACTGGCACAAAAACTGGCGTTCAACTCCACAAAAGGCCTCTGCACGTGACTTGCTTAAATCTCAGCCCCAGCACACACCAAGTGGGCCCCAGAAGTGGATCTCTGCATCATCCATCATAGTCTACTCACTTTTTGTAAACCTAGGCTACTAGTTTAGTATTTAAACAACTTTTAGAGACTTATTTTGTACCTCATGACATTTTAGATCTAAACTTTGTATTCTCTGACGGCATGAATCTCTAAACCCCATTGTTGGGGGTGAGGAGCTCTGCTGTGTCTCGATGAATTAATGCAAGTATTTCTGTTTTCCATTCAAACACGCTTGTTCCTATCTAAGATGTTCATTCGCGCTTAACTGTGATGGAGGTGATGATCTGTGACACTCATCACCTTCCTCAATTCATGAACGTGTGCCTGACAACCACCTCCGTTCTATATACGATTGAATGAGTATCTCTTAGATTCCTTAATCAGAATCTCCGTGGTATAAGCTAGAACTGATGGCGGCATTCATGAGAATCCGGAAAGTCTAAACCTTGTCTGTGGTATTCCGAGTAGGATTCAAGGATTGAATGACTGTGACAAGCTTCAAACTCCTGAAGGTTGGGCGTTAGTGACAGACGCAAAAGGATAGTAAATCCTATTCCAACCGGATCGAGAACCAACCGGTCATTAGCCGTGCTGTGACAGAGCGCGCGAGCGTAGTTTTCACTGGAAGGATGGAAGGTAG
>NC_029787.2:78654598-78666889 GCF_000816755.2 Arachis ipaensis
ATAGATTAAGGTGTGGAGCTCTGCTGTTCCTCAATGATTAATGCAAAGTACTACTGTTTTTCTATTCAATTCAACTTATTCCGCTTCTAAGATATTCATTCGCTCTTCAACCTGAATGTGATGAACGTGACAATCATCATCATTCCCTATGAACGTGTGCCTGACAACCACTTCCGTTCTACCTTAGATTGAATGAGTGTCTCTTAGATCTCTTAATCGGAATCTTCGTGGTGTAAGCTAGAATGATCGCGGCATTCAAGAAAATCCGAAAAGTCTAAACCTTGTCTGTGGTATTCCGAGTAGGATTCAATGATTGAATGACTGTGACGAGCTTCAAACTCGCGAGTGCTGGGCGTAGTGACAGACGCAAAAGGAGGGTGAATCCTATTCCAGCATGATCGGGAACCTCAGATGATTAGCCGTGCCGTGACAGGGCATCTTGGACCATTTTCACAAGAGGAGGGGATGTAGCCACTAACAACGGTGATGCCCTTGCATAAAGCCAGCCATAGAAAGGAGTAAGACTGATTGGATGAAGACAGCAGGAAAGCGGAGGTTCAGAGGAACAATTGCATCTCCATACGCTTATCTGAAATTCTCACCAATGATTTACATAAGTATTTCTATCCTTCTTTTATTACTACATTTCGAAAACTACATAACTATTTTATATCCGCCTGACTGAGATTTACAAGGTGACCATAGCTTGCTTCATACCAACAATCTCCGTGGGATTCGACCCTTACTCACATAAGGTATTACTTGGACGACCCAGTGCACTTGCTGGTTAGTTGTGCGAAATTACATTGTGAAGTAATTTTCGTGCACCACTCTCTTAGGGTTTAATTTTCATTTCCATTGTAGTATTTTATAGAAGCTTTTCTCTTGGATTTAGTATCTTTAATTGTAAGTACTCTTAATTTCCTCTTTATAGTACTTATACTTTCAATTTCTCTTAGTTCAAGTTACTTTGTTTATAATTACAATTTTGAGTTCTTAAAGTTTTGATTGATGAATTTAATGTTTCTTGATTTCTTTATGCTTGTTTGGATGTTTATTGTTGATTTTGTTAATAGTTGATTATAGTTTTATAATTTTCCTTGCAATTTCCCATGCTTTACTTTCATGCACACAAGGTGTTTGTGAAAATGTCAACTTTATATTTTGAGTAGATTTTTCCACCTTGGCTTGTGGTTTGAGTTCTTAGGATACTAGAGTCATAATGTCCGACATTTAGTGGTAATTCTTAGGTAGTTAGTTGACTCTTGTTTCTATTAACGCTAGCTTTTAATCAATTAGTTTGGTAAGTTAGCTAGGACTTATGGATTAAGGTCAATTATGCTTGCTTGTCTTACTCCTCGATGGTTGGGGTTGACTAGGCGAGATTGACTCTTCATAATTACCATAGTTGTGGTTATGGCGATGATAGGATTCCTTGGATCCTCATTCCCAAGTCAAGGCTCTTTTATTACATTTATAGCATTTTCACTAAGTTTTGGTCTTATTTCTCTCTACTTGCATTTACATCAATTTTGGATATTTCTTGGTTCTTTTATTGCTTCGTTCTTTTAATCTTTCATTTCTTTCTTGAAAACCCCCGTTATCCTCACAACCGAAAGAGAAACACTTCCAATTGCGTCCTAGGGAGAACAACCCGAGGTTTGATTACTCTCGGTTATATGTTTTGTTTTGAATTGGAATATTTGATTTGAGCATTCCTTGTTGGCTTGAAATTATACTTACAACGCCAATCTTATTTTGAGATTAAATTCCTAGTCGACGGAAATGTTCACTATCAATTTGGCGCCATTGCCGGGGATGCAATTGAGTGCTATCTTTTGGTTGTTCTAAATATGTTGATAGTGTAAATAGTTTACTTTTTGGTTATTTAGTTGTTTTTGTTAATATTTAGGTTTTTGCTTTTCTTGTTTATTGATGTCCTTTGTTCTTATTTGCTACCTTCTCTATGAGCTATCACACTTGTTTCTTGGAGCTTGGTTGTGAGTGTTTTGTAGGGTATGATGAATCCAAATTGGGATTGCTTCATGGAGTGGGAGAATTAATTTAGGGAGAATCCAATTGTGTATGAGCAACACTCATGGCAAACACCTCCCTCATACTACAACAAGCCAAACCCTCCCCTATGTGAATACCAAATCCAAGAATATAAAAGACACCCCCTACACAACCCTCAACCACCAAACCTTCAAGCACCATACCATACACCTCCATGGGATCAAAATGTCTATACACCTTGTTACCAACCACATGAACCACCGCATCCTGATATACCACCTCAATATCCCCACCCACAAGACACACCTCCTACATATACAACCTTCCTCCCAACTTTTGAACCTTCTCTTTCACCCCGATATAAAGTTTCCAACCCTTGCCCCAAGAAGAACAAGACCTTCAAGCATTCTTCCAAGAATAAAAAGGGTTCCAAAGGAAGCAAGGGGAGTTCATAGACACCATAGCCGAAGCGGTCCACCACTTGACCCTACTACGCTCAAGCAATCAAGACATTCCCCTTGAGGAATGTGGAAGAGCATCGAAGGAGCGTAGAGAGGAGGAAAACATAGAGCTTCAAGGGAAGAAAGAAGATCTAGAACAAAAGTCGCAAAAAGAGGAGGAAGGTAGAGCTAGTGAACCGGAAGAGGTAAATAGAGAAGAGGTAAATAGAGAATTGAGAGAGTTTGATTAAGAAGTGAATTGCATCATCAATGATTTTTTGTCTACCTTGGTCAACCCCCTCATTGATCTTGAGGAGCCTTCCACTCTTGAGTTTGAAAGGGATATGGAAGAGTTTGAAAAGGGTGGTGTGGAAGAGGTGATCATCCAAGAAGTGGGGACATATATGCAAGAGCTTAATAGGATAACTCCACCCCAAGGACAAATTGAGTGGGTAACAATTTCTTCAATGAGCTTCATAGGCCCACATCAATTTGCTCTTTTGGAAACGGATTATCAACTTAAAATGCTTCCTGGAGCGTTGAATGGTGAAGGATTGAATGTTGGTTACCAAAGGAGTTCAAAGCATAAGTGGTGCAAGATCCACTTTGGAGGAGTCCAACATTCAAGTGGGTGCTCAAAAGGTGCTTGGAGAGGTTGTTCATTCAAAGGCTCAAGTGAAGGTCAACAAGAGGGTGATAAAGAAACCAAAGTGTGGGATCCAGGCATTCAACTCTACAACCAACAATTTTGGATCCCAAACTCTTGCTTGAGGTTGCTTAGGAACTTGATGTACTTCGTTTGGGATCCCGAAGGATCCTTGAAGAACAAACATGGGTGGCAACCCAAAGATGAGTGGAAGCATAAGCCACCATGACACAAGCTTCACTCAAAAGACCAACTTGAGGACTTAAAACCAAAGTGCTAGGTGGGAGACACCCCACCATGGTAACATCTTTTCAACCTCTCTTTCTTTTAGTTTGGTTTATTGAATTTTGCCTCTTTAATTAGCTTAATTTGATTGCATTCTAGGTTTAAATTAGCTGTATTTCATGTTTGATCATGTGTTTTTAAAGAATGATGTGTTTTGGGGTTGAAAAATTTTGATTCTTATCATGGTTGGTGCCTTAGAGGCTTTAAAAATGTTGCAGAAACAGAGTTCTGTGCGTGCGCACAGCTTCATGCGTCCGCACACTTCCCCTATTTTTCACTTCTTGTGCGCACGCACAGCAGTGTGCGTCTGCACACTTGATTGCATGCACTCTGTTCACAGCACTCGCACCCACCATGCACGTGCACCCCACCACATTTTCATTTTGTGCGTGCGCACGACTCTCTGTGCGTACACACACATGATCATTTTTATTCAAAAAAAAAACCCTTGTGCGAGCGCATAGTTCTGTGCGCCCGCACAGCTTGCAGCGATCCCCCTGGCCGCAGCGCACGCACAGGCTGTGCATTAGAACCCAGTCGTCTTTCCTCTTTTTTGCAAGCGCACACAGCTTGTGCGTCTGCACAGCTTGCGATACATCTTCTGCTCGCAGCGCCCGCATGCCTCTGTGTGCGCGCATACCCCCCTCTCTTCTTCCCGTGCGTCCGCACACGACCTTGTGCGTTCGCACAGGTCTTTTCCCCTTTCTCTTTCTTCTTCTCTCTTCTTCCTTCTTTCTTTTTCTTCTTTCTTTCTTCTCTTTTCCGGCCAAACTCCGTCGTCGTGAGTCTCGCAGTGGCTAACACAAGTGCCACTGTTGCCTATCCCTTTCTTTTCCATCCTTCATCTTTTTAATTTTCTTGTTTTAATCCTCTTTGTTCTGTTTATTTGCTTGCTTAATTTCTATTTTCTTTATTTAACTTTGGTTATTCAGTTTAAATTTTGCTTACTGCTTTGTCTGTTGATGCATTGCAAGTGTTCAAATTTTAATTTATGGGTTGTTGATATTTGAATTTTGACTTGAATTTTGCGAATATATGCACCACACTCCATGTGTTTCACATAAATGCCTGAATGAACTTTTTGCTTAATACATATGTTGTCGTGACCATATGTGTTAGAATACATCCTTGTTTGGCATTCTAATCAAGAACTGTGTATTTTTGAATGATTATGATGTTGTTTTGGATTGGAATTTCAATCATGTGCTTGATCATTGTCTTGAATTACTAAGCACCAAATTGATTTAGAAATCGACTTTTCTCTCTTATTTGGTGTAATTTTTAACAAGTACATATTGAATTTAGTGAATTGAATGGAATTGCTTGTTCATCATGGTCTTTAAGTCGATATAATCACATCACAAGGTATTTGCTCCTTGTTAATGCTTTGCATTTGTTTGAGTTGACTTGACTTGATTCTTATTAAGACTTGTCACTTTTTGTAGCAAACACCTTCCCATGTGATTATTTGATTATTCTTAAGGATGAATAGGTAGTTCTCTTTATCATTGCATTGGTTATTATTGGTTGTGCTATTTTATATTAATCTTGCACTTTCACTTGCACAACTTCAATATCCAATAATTTTCACATTCAATTCACTTTTATTGTCCTTGCCTAAGTTGCATGTGCTTAATTGGTGCTCATTCATTGCTTGCATCTTAGGCCATTTAATTGAGGAACTCATTCTTACTTTTTGATTGTGTGGATGCCACTTTAACGGCCGTTGTGTGTATTCCACACCACTATACAAACTTCCTCAATTAGATGCTTATTTACTCTTGCTTGATCATTGTCTTGAATTACTAAGCACCAAATTGATTTAGAAATCGACTTTTCTCTCTTATTTGGTGTAATTTTTAACAAGTACATATTGAATTTAGTGAATTGAATGGAATTGCTTGTTCATCATGGTCTTTAAGTCGATATAATCACATCACGAGGTATTTGCTCCTTGTTAATGCTTTGCATTTGTTTGAGTTGACTTGACTTGATTCTTATCAAGACTTGTCACTTTTTGTAGCAAACACCTTCCCATGTGATTATTTGATTATTCTTAAGGATGAATAGGTAGTTCTCTTTATCATTGCATTGGTTATTATTGGTTGTGCTATTTTATATTAATCTTGCACTTTCACTTGCACAACTTCAATATCCAATAATTTTCACATTCAATTCACTTTTATTGTCCTTGCCTAAGTTGCATGTGCTTAATTGGTGCTCATTCATTGCTTGCATCTTAGGCCATTTAATTGAGGAACTCATTCTTACTTTTTGATTGTGTGGATGCCACTTTAACGGCCGTTGTGTGTATTCCACACCACTATACAAACTTCCTCAATTAGATGCTTATTTGCTTACTCCTTGGCCATTTTTGTGCTACTTACTCTGTGATTCCTGATTATACTTTATTCCTTCTTTTTAAGGATGAGACGCGGAGGCAAGGAGCCGGAAGAGAAAGAGGACACCGAGGATGGAGATGCCAAGAATGCTTTGTACTTGGTGATTTCCACAAAACCCGAGCCCCTGCATTCACCAACCGACAGTGGAAGCTCTTGAGAGACATTCTCTCCGGATTGTGTTCGTGCACGGAGGACCGTGCAACGCTTAAGTGTGGGGGAAGATTCGTCATTTTGGGGCGTAAACTTTCTTTTCCGAACACCACCTTGTTTCTGTTTCTTTTTTTATTATGTCTCTTGTAGATATTTGGAGTGTTTTTTATTGTTGCATTGCATTTTCTTCATAGTTTATATCTATTGCATTTTGCATCTTTTGCATGGTGTATATTTTTAGATAGAAGTTGTGATTGGATGATGTAAATAGCATATGCCTAGTTATCCTGATCCTAATTGTTCATGTTAATTTTTGCTTGTTGAAAATTAGGAAAAGAACTAGGAAATTTTGAAAAATTTGCATCCATCACAACATACATACATATAGGAAATAATTTTGGTGATAAACAACAAGAATTCCCAAGAATTTTTTTCAAGGGCATTCTATTGAATTAATTGAGAAATTATTTTCAAACTTGCTTGAATGATTTTTATGGAATATAGAAGAGTAAAGAACAAATACCTTGTGAGTTTTTGAGCTTGAATGAGTGGTTACACCTTTTAAACACTAATTTTGTTCATCGTGTGATATATCTCTTCTATGATTGCAATCTTGGTTTTGCTTGATTCTTTATTTCTAATGATTGATATTTTGAATTGCATTGAGCATGATTGAAGCCATCTTTGATAAAAGCTTACTTTACCCATATAGCCTTACCCTTGCATCTACCATTGTTAACCCCTTTTGAGCCTTATTTATCCCATTATTCTTGATATTAGCACATCACAACCTTAAGCAGAAAACCATGATTTACCTTGGATTGTATCCTTGATTAGCTTAGGTTGAGGAGTGTGTTTCATTTAAGTGTGGGAAAATTTTGGAAAACATTGGTAGCAAATGAAATTGTTTGAATTTGGGTATTCATTGAAAACTTTGGAAAATGGGTGCATTCATGTATGAGCTATTGAACCATATGCATTGTCTTTACTTAAAAAAAAAAACCTTCATTATAAAAAGGGCGCAAAGTCACCCATAAGGGTAAACAATTGAATAAAGAATTTCATATGGGATATTTGTGAGAAAAGCATACATGAATGTGTATAAAAAGTGTGATGGAAAGTAGGATTGCATTTTGTTTGATTTGATTGATATAGGTTGATGTAGATGACTTAAACTAATCAAGGATTCAACCATTTTAGTCCACTTAGCCATATCCATCCCACCTTTACCCTAACTCCATTACAGTCATATGAAGTCCTCATGATAATTGCATTCATTCATCACTTGTTATTGATTGTTAGATGAAAAGCAGATCCTTGAAAGCATGATTAGAAGAGACTTGAGTGATTGAAACCCTAAACACTGAGTGATCAGAGTGTCTACACACCTAGTGAGGGTTCAATTACTCAACTCTATGTTCCCATATTTCTTATCATGTATTCTTGCAAGTTGCTTCACTTTGATGAGTGGAATCAATTCTCTAGATTTTGCTTGCATTGGATTATTTCCTTACTTTGCCCTAGATGTTTATACTCTTGCTTGGAAATTTAATTGTTTGTTTTCACCAATTTCATAGGACATTATAGATAGATAGATATATATAGTATATATATACTTGCATGCATATAGATAGTTGTATTTAATAAGTTGATTACCCCTCTTGATTGTTTTCCATGTTGGTTTAGCATGGGGACATGCTATTGTTTAAGTGTGGGGAAATTGATGAGTCCATATTTGATGGTATATTTTGACTCAAATTAGATGGATTCTAGCACATGAACTCACACTTAAGCACCAAATAGCATACTTTTGTATTTTGCCCCTAATTTGACCCTAAATGTGAAAACATGCAATTTTGTGCTTTAATAGAGCAATTTAATCACACTTTTATGTCATTTGATGCCGTGATATGTTTGTGAGTGATTTCAGGCCTTGGAGGCAAGAATGGATGGGCAAAAGTGGAAGAAAGCATGCACAAGCAAGAAACATGAAGAAAACAAGAAAAAGCGCACACAGCGAAGTGTGCGTGCGCACAGCCTTGCGTGTGCGTGCACAAGCGAGAATTTCCATATGTGCGTACGCACGCACCTGTGCATACGCACAGGTCCCTGCACGTGATTCCATTAATGAAACATGTGCTACGCGAATTTGGAGGTGTCTTGGCCCATTTTGAAAAGCTTGAAGGCTGATATGAAAGTGCTATATAAGGGGAGAATCAACACATTAGGTTAGAGCTCACTTAGATAGTTTTGGAGAGTAATTAGGAGTAGGAGTAGGAGTATTGTAGCTTTGCTCTCTTAGGGTTTAATTTCCATTTCCATTGTAGCATTTTACAGAAGATTTTCTCTTGGATTTAGCATCTTTAATTGTAAGTACTCTTAATTTCCTCTTTAATTATAGTACTTATACTTTCAATTTCTCTTGGTTCAAGTTACTTTGTTTATAATTGCAATTTTGAGTTCTTGAAGTTTTGATTGATGAATTTAATGTTTCTTGATTTCTTTATGCTTGTTTGGATGTTTATTGTTGATTTTGTTGATAGTTGATTATAGTTTTATAATTTTTCTTGCAATTTCCCATGCTTTACTTTCATGCACACAAGGTGTTTGTGAAAATGTCAACTTTATATTTTGAGTAGATTTTTCCACCTTGGCTTGTGGTTTGAGTTCTTAGGATACTAGAGTCATAATGTCCGACATTTAGTAGTAATTCTTGGGTAGTTAGTTGACTCTTGTTTCTATTGACGCTAGCTTTTAATCAATTAGTTTGGTAAGTTAGCTAGGACTTATGGATTAAGGTCAATTATGCTTGCTTGACTTACTCCTCGATGGTTGGGGTTGACTAGGCGAGATTGACTCTTCATAATTACCATAGTTGTGGTTATGGCGATGATAGGATTCCTTGGATCCTCATTCCCAAGTCAAGGCTCTTTTATTACATTTATAGCATTTTCACTAAGTTTTGGTCTTATTTCTCTCTACTTGCATTTACATCAATTTTGGATATTTCTTGGTTCTTTTATTGCTTCGTTCTTTTAATCTTTCATTTCTTTCTTGAAAACCCCCGTTATCCTCACAACCGAAAGAGAAACACTTCCAATTGCGTCCTAGGGAGAACAACCCGAGGTTTGATTACTCTCGGTTATATGTTTTGTTTTGAATTGGAATATTTGATTTGAGCATTCCTTGTTGGCTCGAAACTATACTTACAACGCCAATCTTATTTTGAGATTAAATTCCTAGTCGATGGAAATGTTCACTATCACCGGCTTAAACTCCACGAGCCGTGGCTAGATCCTTATGATATTATACTATTCTATTTTGATACACCTTATCTATATCTTGTGTTTTAAGTTAGAAGCTTCGTTAGTATGTTTTGCGCGTTTAAAATCCTGTTTTTGAGCTATATCTTTCATTGGGCTTCTAGATTATACTATTCTTTCTATATATATTATATGCATGAGCTTAGAACTATCGTACGCTCTGATTAACCTTTGCTTTACGGCGCGAGGTAGGGCTTAGGGTAAGTAGGGTGTTACATTATACATAGCCATACTTTTAAACGTTCCAATAGATAAAATCGTGGCAAAAAATAAAGTATGCCAATAGATCGAGAAAAGCGTGGCGATAGAAACATGGCACACTTGCAGATTGACCCTTTCAAAAGCGTGCTGGTAGCTCAAAAAGTGCGGCAAAAAGTAATCACTACACTTTTTTCAACCTTTTGTCACGCTTTAAAAGTGTAGCAAAATCGTAGTTTTCTTGTAATGAAGTCATCTTGGCAGTTAAGACATACAACATTAGGAGGGCTGTGGAGTATAAAATACTAGAGTGACCAGTTAAAGTATGATGTACAATGTACCCAGTTGGTTTGGCTGTCAGTGGAACATACGCATATCTTATCGCCAAAAGCAGAAAAAAAAAAGGGAGGTGAGGAGATACAACGGTCCTCACACTTGCATGCAAACATCGGTAGGCCAAAATCATTGAAGGTTGCATTCGAAGATGATTGCGTAGCACATATTCTCAATGGTCAAAGCAGATCTAACCATCAGCATAAGGGTTCTGTAAGGAGGTATGGAGAATCACTTCGGTTACCAGGCGTCCTACAGAAAGGTTTGGCTTGCAAAGCAGAGAGTCATTGCTAGGATATACGGAGACTGGGAGGAGTCATACAACGAGCTTCTTCGTTGGTGGTTTGATATGCAGATGTACTTACCTGGTATGATTCATTACATTGTCTTTATTTATGTATGCTTAATGTAGTCACCACTTATATATTATAACATTTGGGGTTATGTAGGTACTTGGGTTCAACTTGTAACACAACCTTGGCCTGTTGTAGTTGATACTATCATGTTTCATTGGGTGTTTTAACGTTTTCTCCATGTGTTGAGGCTTTCAAGCACTACAAATCACTTATTTCCATTGATGGCACCCACTTGTATGGTAAATACGGAGGCACGTTGCTAATGGTCATTGCTCAAGATGGCAATTCAAACATATTGCCTATTGCATTTGTCATTGTCGAGGGTGAGACGAAGGAGGCTTGGTCATTTTTTCTTTCGTATCTGAGGCAGCATGTCACACCCCAACCAGGCGTCTTAGTGATTTCAGACAGGCACAAATCGATTGATGTTGTGTTGAACGCCGATGGAAGTGGATGGAAACTACCGCATGCCTTCCAAGCGTTTTGTACAAGATATATTACTGCCAACTTCATGACTCACTTTAGGAATAATGACCTAAAGAAGGTTCTTGTTAACATAGCATATTCGAAGTCACACCGGGAGTTTGCTCATTATTTTGGTCGTCTGAGGGGCAAGAATGTCGCAATCACAAACTGGCTTGAAGAAATGCCTCATTCACAGTGGACACAATATGCAAATGAAGGTATTTGGTTTGAGCACGGGACAACAAACACCTTAGAGTACATCAACACTGTCATGAAGGTTCTCATAATTTGCCCACCACTGCTCTTGTTAAGTCAACCTATTTCCATTTGGGTGAACATTTTAAGAGGAAGGGTTCAGAGGCCCAAGCACAGCTTCAAGTGGACACTGAATTCTCGTAGATGTTGATGAAGGCCATAAAATTCAACTCGAAGCATGTTAATACTATGAATGTTTATCAGTTTCATTGGTCGAGGACCATGTTCACGGTTGAAGAGTTATTAACAGCAGTGCCAAGGTCCAGGCAGCAGAATTATCAAGTACTACTTGATGAGGGTAAGTGTAACTGTGATTATTTTCAGGCTCTTCATATTCCATGTCATGTTCTAGCAGCATGCTCTCATGCACGACTTGATTGGACGCGCTTTGTTCATCACGTGTATCGCATGAAAACCGTCTTTAATGTTTATAAGTAAGAGTTTAGACACATAGGTCACAAGGATAACTGGCCATCATACAATAGACCCCGTATTTGGCCCAATCCTAGGATGATGAGAGTCAAGAGAGGCCGGCCCGTCAGCTCCAAGATCCGTAACAACATGGCCTGTCTAAGATGTGATCTAATCTGCTCTGGCAAACGTCCCAATAAATTTCTTCTCCTACGTAAGATCCGAGGCGCCCATTAAACAAAATAAATTAGTTAAAAAAAAGGAGTCAACAAGTAATAATGCAAATTCAAATTTCAAACATATAAAAGATATGAGTTATAAAGTGTACCACTCGGCCAAGTCTGCCTGCTATATGGTGAACCTGATCCAGTCTATATAGAGTATCCTCGTACACCAACAACTCTTTCTCCATGAAATTTCACTCTAATAGAATAAATTAGAATAAAATAACTTCAACTTAACTAAATTTTTATCAGACATATTCAAACTAAATCTAAATAACATAAGTAGTTGGACTTAAACAATAATCTAAATAAAATAATTTAATTTAAGATTAACTATATTATTACCAATCACATTTGGCAATAATCAAATGAAAAGAAAAACAGAAAAATGGAATTACCAAAATTAACAATAATTAGTTTAAATGAAACAATAATCAAAATAATTTTTCTTTCTTAACTAATATCTATTCATAATCACAGGATTGTTTCACATTTTCTAAACTAACAACACATACATGATCATGTAAACTATATGTATCATCTAATTAGCAAACTAATTAACATTTAACTAATAACTTAGTCTAACTAACTAAAGAAACATGTTTTGTTAAAATAATAAACAACAATTCAAACAGAAAAAAAAATAGAATAATAGAATTACCTGAAACTGATGAACTAAAGAGATCAAAAACTTCAACAATTCCCAAAGAAATAAGCTTCACAAGAGAAGAGAGGATGAGAGTGAAGAGAGTGAAAAGATGAAAGTGAACTTGAAATGTGAAAAATG
>NC_029787.2:78666897-78668330 GCF_000816755.2 Arachis ipaensis
GTACGACGAACTTGTCCTAAATGCCAAAAAAAATATCCCGAAAATTAAAGTCTCAATAATTTTTTTTTGGGAAATAAACTTTTTTCCTATTTTATAATAGAAAAAAAATTATGAAAGAATAGATTGTAGTCTTTTTGAAAAAAAATAAAACTTACACTAATGATGTAATAAATGTAATCCTCATCTCTAAATCTTATGGAAATAACTAATAAAAAATTTATATGTCGACATTTATTTTATGAAAGACAATATAAATTTGTCCCTGTTAGATTTAGTAGTCTGGTGGCATTGGTAAGATTAAGATTGTCAATGTGCAGTTCGTTTGTCAAAAAAAAGAAAATAAGAAGTATTATTATGTCTCATGGTTACGAACTTTTAAGTATCTAAAATTTTGAACAATATACAATTTGAATACTCTATCAATATCTTAGGGCAAATGATACATATAAACCAACTAGAAGCTAGTTTTACACAATTCCACCAAAGATAAAAATGTTACAAGGTTCTACCAAGAGCACTTTTCTATATAGTTCGAATTAGAGCTACTCGAATTACACATACCATAGTAATTCGAATCAAACTGATCCGAATTACACACTCACTAACATATACTAGTTCGAATTAGCATCATTCAAACTAGCCTACAATTTTGTGCCCATTGTAATTCGAAATAGGCTGTTTCGAATTACCCCCTGATTTGGCTGCCCTTGGTAATTCGAATCTTACTCATTCGAATTACATGGCCCTTTCATATATAAAGATTACGAAGTAACCTCATTCGAACCAATATTCTAAGTCCATGTGATGAGCGGATAATTATACGCTTTTTGGCATTGTTTTTAGTATGTTTTTAGTAGGATCAAGTTACTTGTAGGGATGTTTTCATTAGTTTTTATGTTAAATTCACATTTTTGGACTTTACTATGAGTTTGTGTGTTTTTCTGTGATTTCAGGTATTTTCTGGCTAAAATTGAGGGACTTGAGCAGAAATCAGATTCAGAGGTTGAAAAAGGACTACTGATGCTATTGGATTCTGACCTCCCTGCACTCAAAGTGGGTTTTCTGGAGCTACAGAACTCGAAATGGCGCGCTTCCAATTGCGTTGGAAAGTAGACATCCAGGGCTTTCCAGCAATGTATAATAGTCCATACTTTGGCCAAGAATTGACGATGTAAACTGGCGTTCAACGCCAGCCTTCTGCCCAAATCTGGCGTCCAGCGCCAGAAAAGGATCCAAAACCAGAGTTGAACGCCCAAACTGGCACAAATACTGGCGTTCAACCCCACAAATGGCCTCTGCACGTGCAACACTCAGGCTCAGCCCAAACACACACCAAGTGGGCCCCGGAAGTGGATTTATTCATTAATTACTTACTCATGTAAACCCTAGTAGCTAGTTTATTATAAATAGGACCTTTTACTATTGTATTAGGC
>NC_029787.2:78668354-78669104 GCF_000816755.2 Arachis ipaensis
GGCGCCGTTGCCGGGGATTGTTCGAGTTTGGACAACTGACGGTTCATCTTGTTGCTCAGATTAGGTAATTTTCTTTTTTGTCTTGTTTTCAAAAAAATTTTTTCAAAAATCTTTCAAAAATTCTTCCTTTGTTTTCGAAAAAAAAAATGTTTTCAAAAATATATTTTTCTTCAAAAATTTTAAGAATGAATTCTAGTGTTTCATATAACATGTTTTAGCTTGACTGGCCATGAAGCCATGTCTAATTCCCAGGATTTTGATTGAGGACTATGAATTCATTACTTCCTTTTTCCCAAATGTTTTGAAAAAAAAAAATTATACAAAAATCCAAAAAAATTAGAAAATCATAAAAATCAAAAATATTTTCTGTTTCTTGTTTGAGTCTTGAGTCATGTTATAAGTTTGGTGTCAATTGCATATGCATCTTGCATTTTTTTCGAAAATTTCATGCATTCATAAGTGTTCTTCATGATCTTCAAGTTGTTCTTGGTAAGTCCTCTTGTTTGATCTTGATGAATTTTTGTTTTGTGTCTTTTCATGTTTTTCATATGCATTCTTGAATTCTTAGTGTCTAAGCATTAAAGAATTCTAAGTTTGGTGTCCTGCATGTTTTCTTTGCATTAAAAATTTTTTAAAAATATGTTCTTGATGTTCATCATGACATTCAAAGTGTTCTTGGTGTTCATCTTGACATTCATAGCATTCTTGCATGCATTCATTGTTTTGATCTAAAAATTTCATGCATTGCAT
>NC_029787.2:78669564-78693068 GCF_000816755.2 Arachis ipaensis
GTTCAAACCTTCAGACAGAAAGAAGGTGAATCCCTCTATGAAGCTTGGGAAAGATACAAACAGTTGACCAAAAAGTGTCCTTCTGACATGCTTTCAGAATGGACCATCCTGGATATATTCTATGATGGTTTATTTGAGCTATCAAAGATGTCACTGGACACTTCTGCAGGTGGATCCATTCACCTAAAGAAAACGCCTGCAGAAGCTCAAGAACTCATTGACATGGTTGCTAATAACCAGTTCATGTACACTTCTGAAAGGAATCCTGTGAGTAATAGGACGCCTATGAAGAAGAGAGTTCTTGAGGTTGATACTCTGAATGCCATATTGGCTCAGAACAAAATATTGACTCAGCAAGTCAATATGATTTCTCAGAGTCTGCATGGAATGCAAGCTGCATCCAACAGTACTCAAGAGGCACCTTCTGAAGAAGAAGCCTATGATCCTGAGAACCCTGCAATAGCAGAGGTAAATTACTCAGGTGAACCTTATGGAAACACCTATAACTCAACATGGAGAAATCATCAAAATTTCTCATGGAAGGATCAAAAGCCTCAACAAGGCTTTAATAATGGTGGAAGAAACAGGTTTAGCAATAGCAAACCTTTTTCATCATCAACTCAGCAACAGACAGAGAACTCTGAACAAAATGCTTCTAATTTAGCAAATCTAGTCTCTGATCTATCTAAGGCCACTGTAAGTTTCATGAATGAAACAAGGTCTTCCATTAGAAATCTGGAAGCACAAGTGGGCCAGCTGAGTAAAAGGATCACTGAAATCCCTCCTAGTACTCTCCCAAGCAATACAGAAGAGAATCCAAAAGGAGAGTGCAAGGCCATTGACATAAGCACCATGGCCGAACCTATGAGGAGAGGAGAGGACGTGAATCCCAAGGAGGAAGACCTCCTGGGACGTCCAGTAATCAATAAGGAGCTTCCCTCTGGGGAACCAAGGGAAGCGCTTGTTGGGAGGCAACCCAATGTTTATTTATCTAACTATATTTTTCTTAGTTATGTGTCTTTATAGGTGCATGATCATGAGGAGTCACAAAATAAATATAAAAATTGAAAACGGAATCAAAAACAGCAGAAGAAAAATCACATCCTGGAGGAGCATGTTCTTGAAGCAAGAAAAAGCAGCAAAGAACAAAGCTTGCAGAAAAAAAAAATAGGTGAAAAAAATAGAAAGAAAAAGAAAAAGCAAGCAGAAAAAGCCAATAACCCTTAAAACCAAAAGGCAAGGGCAAATAAAAAGGATCCCAAGGCTTTGAGCATCAGTGGATAGGAGGGCCAATAGAATAAAATCCTGGTCTAAGCGGCTAAACCAAGCTGTCCCTAACCATGTGCTTGTGGCGTGTAGGTGTCAAGTGAAAACTTGAGACTGAGCGGTTAAAGTCAAGGTCCAAAGCAAAAGAAGAGTGTGCTTAAGAACCCTGGACACTTCTAATTGGGGACTTTAGCAAAGCTGAGTCACAATCTGAAAAGGTTCACCCAATTATGTGTCTGTGGCATTTATGTATCCAGTGGTAATACTGGAAAACAAAGTGCTTAGGACCACGGCCAAGACTCATAAAATAGCTGTGTTCAAGAATCATCATACTGAACTAGGAGAATCAATAACACTATCTGAAATCTGAGTTCCTATAGATGCCAATCATTCTGAACCTCAATGGATGAAGTGAGATGCCAAAACTATTCAAGAGGCAAAAAGCTATAAGTCCCGCTCATTTGATTGGAGCTATGTTTCATTGAGAGTTTGGAATTTATAGTATATTCTCTTCTTTTTATCCTATTTGATTTTCAGTTGCTTGGGGACAAGCAACAATTTAAGTTTGGTGTTGTGATGAGCGGATAATTTATACGCTTTTTGGCATTATTTTTAGTATGTTTTTAGTAGGATCTAGTTACTTTTAGGGATGTTTTCATTAGTTTTTATGTTAAATTCACATTTCTGGACTTTACTATGAGTTTGTGTGTTTTTCTGTGATTTCAGGTATTTTCTGGCTGAAATTGAGGGACTTGAGCAGAAATCAGATTCAGAGGTTGAAAAAGGACTGCTGATGCTGTTGGATTCTAACCTCCCTGCACTCAAAGTGGGTTTTCTGGAGCTACAGAACTCGAAATGGCTCGCTTCCAATTGCGTTGGAAAGTAGACATCCAGGGCTTTCCAGCAATGTATAATAGTCCATACTTTGGCCAATAATTGACGACGTAAACTGGCGTTCAACGCCAGCCTTCTGCCCAAATCTGGCGTCCAGCGCCAGAAAAGGATCCAAAACCAGAGTTGAACGCCCAAACTGGCACAAAAACTGGCGTTCAACTCCACAAATGGCCTCTGCACGTGCAACACTCAGGCTCAGCCCAAACACACACCAAGTGGGCCCCGGAAGTGGATTTATTCATTAATTACTTACTCATGTAAACCCTAGTAGCTAGTTTATTATAAATAGGACCTTTTTATTTTAATCTAATAAAATATCATGTTTAAATCTGCCTGACTGAGATTTGCAAGGTGACCATAGCTTGCTTCAAGCCAACAATCTCTGTGGGATCGACCCTTACTCACGTAAGGTTTATTACTTGGACGACCCAGTACACTTGCTGGTTAGTTGAACGGAGTTGTGTCCATACATACATAGAGCCACAATGAGGATTCAATACAATTATATATTGTTACTCTCACACAATAACAAAGAGTACTACATTAATGTGATCACAACTTCGTCCACCACCATGCCCCACCAAATCCTAGAAAAAAGGACCCCCGTACAACTCCAACAAAAGCTTGAGCAGAATATTTAGCCGATGGGGGTAATCCGGACCGACTTTATCGTTTGGATGGAGTAGCCCATATAGCTGGTGTTATCAATGAAGAGGTTAGTGCGAACTTGTTCTTTTAAAATAGGAGTGAATCAGTTTTTTTTTTTATATTTTTACCTTTGGTGTGTTAGAATGTTAGTCATTATGTACCGTCGCTAAGTTAGATAGGATTTCCATACAAGTGGTTTTGTCAGTGAATGATGTTAGTGATTTTGTTAGTGGTTTTGTTAGTGAATCATGTTAGTGGTTTTGTTAGAGGTTTTGTTAGTGGTTTTGTTAGTGATTTTGTTAGTGGTTTTGTTAGTGAATGATGTTAGTGATTTTGTTAGTGGTTTTGTTTGTGAATGATGTTAGTGATTTTTATATTCTGGTACATTCTGTGTTGCAATCCCGGTGATGTATTTCAAACATGCGACGGCAGCAGGGTATGCGTCTGGACGAGAGGTACGTTCCGTACTTGCAGATGACCGGCTTATACCATCTTGCCAGGATGAACTAGAGATGGTTCAGACTGGATGAGCCCCTGGTCAGTGCGTTCGTTGAGCGCTGGCGTCTGGAGACGCACACATTTTATATGCTGTTCAGGGAGTGCACTATTACACTGCAGGACATGGCATTCCAGTTAGGACTACCGATCGATGGACATTATGTTAGTGGTTTCCTAACAGATTTTCAAATGTACATCAAGGGTGGTCGGCTAGCTTGGGTGTGGTTCCAGGACTTGCTGGGTGTGTTACCTCCTGCAAACCAAATCCAAAAGTTTGCAGTGAACTACAGCTGGTTCCAAGAGACATTTGGAGAGCTTCCTAAGGGAGCCGATGAGCCCACGATTAGGAAGTATGCCTGGGACTATATCATAATTCTGTTAGGGACTCAGCTATTTGCCGATAAGTCTGGCAACCGCATTCACATTAGGTGGCTCCCGTACGTAGCTAGGCTTGAGGACATGGGTGGGTACAATTGGGGATCAACTGCTCTCTCGTGGTTATACCGGTACATGTGCCGCGTGACAAACAGACATGTGGTCAAGTTAGCCGGACCGTTATAGCTACTTCATTCATGGATCTTCTAGCAGTTTCCTAGATTTAGACCTGCTGGATATGATACGTTCAACTGGCTCTTGGCCTCGAGATACTATTAATTTATTCTATCATCTGCTATTATTTTTTTATATCTATGTTTATACTGTTATACTACTTGGTGTTATTTTCATTTCGTGATAACATGGTCGTGGGTTGTAGCTGGTCAAGTCACAATCCTATAGCGAGCGAGAAGGGACCTCGAGTTGCAATGTAGAGGCTCAGGATAGACCTCTTACAGGCAAGGGATGTAAGTATCTGAACCACTCCTTTTGATTATAAACTCTTTTAGATTAGCAAGTGTGCATGGATAAATGATGACGGTTTATATTCGCAGTTTATTTGGATGCCGTACAGCTCTCCTGACGTTCTTCAGGTTGTGCATCCGGAGATATTGGAGCCTCGGCATACGGCGTTATGGAGGTGTGTGAGGGTGTTGATATATTTTCCCGTCATTGAGTGGCACCAGATAGATCGGGTGCTACCGCAGTTTGGTGGAGTACAACCTTGACCCCAGCCCGCGTCGGATGCTATACGTCTTCACGCTTAACATAGCCTCCTCTTTATCCTGAAACTGCTGACCAATCTGAAACTCTATAAGACCTCCAGTACCCTGTGTATCTTTAGCACCAAATCCAGTGGGTTTCCCAGGAACCCCCCTCCTGTCTCATGGAATCCAAGTCCAAAGATGAAAAGTGCGAAGGATACTGCTGAGTCCCAGAGCTAGAACCACCGCCAGCCCCAGCTGGATTACTCGCTGCAATGTCATCACCATTGTCATCAGCAATGAGGTCAAGCTCCACATCATCATCGCCATTATCATCCAGCAATGCATCACCCATACCAACCGGTGCCCCACACTATAAAGAAATCAGCACTCTATCCACGATACCAACCTCTCCGCCACCACTACAGTTGAGATCAATGGCAAACGACGGGGAGGCGACAGGCTCGTCCTAAGGTGCATTCACAGGCACAAACGAAGGTGCACTAACAAGTCTCGAGCTAGAACCGGCTACCGTGCCTAGAGTTTGGATATTCCGATTCAAACCTCCCGAGCTAGATACCACATCAGCCAACTTTTCCAACAGCTCAGGTGTCTTGACTTCGAAAAACTACCGACGACAATGGAACAGGACCTGCAAATCCTCGTCACTCCCTATGATGAAAGAGTCGTACTTCACGTCATCTCTAAGCACTGAGATTGGAATGCGATAGAATAACTTCTGAACCCGTTTCATGCCTTGCAGCCCAAGCTTCTGTATTATAGAATTCAAGAAGTCATCGAATCTTGTCTTAGGTCTCATAAAAATACTCAGAGGATCTTTATCAGTGAACTTCACACCAGAGCATGTGTTTCTCTTAATGGACCCTCTATAATGCACCAACATTACAAAACTCTCCTCTTTAGCCATTTTGTCTCACTCTAATGAACACAATTCACGTTCACACCATATTTATACACGTCTGGGGCTTCATAATTCGAAACAACCAATTTCGAATTATATATATAATTTGAATAAGCTAAATTCGAACTGCCTGTCGAATAGCCCACCATATAATTCGAATCAGTTCGGTTCGAAGTACCTAGCATGCACAATCCCTCATAATTCGAATAGCATTGATTCAAATTACTCTTATTTTTAGTTCGAATTAGATTGATTCGAATTACATAGAGACATGCTTTTGGTTGATCCATGTCTCATTTTTCGGTTTAGTTAAATTATGTAATTTTGCCACCCAACTGGCTTAATATTGCGATTTTCCTAATATCTTATTTTAAAAATGCTTGCAATGACAATAATATTTTATTCAATCAGACTTTAATACTCGATATTCAATCTTTTTTTAATGCTGTAATTTTTTATAATTAGATACACATACAAATTTTTTATTATTAAATATAACTTCACATTAATATTTATGTTTTAGGCATTAGAACTCAGAATCCAAGGCATTAGATTCTTCTACATATAATCTAAGTACAGTTAAAACTAGGAAAATTTTATGGTGCTGACCCATATTGTCAGCATGGGATGATGATAACGCGTGGTGGCTTGGGAGCGTGACACTTGATTAATAGCTCTTCTTTCCGTTGATGTTGTTTATTTCCCGTTCCCATCACTTTGCTTAGTTATGATTAATGAAACTGCTAAGTATTTTTGGTTTGTGAGCTGGTAATGGACCATAATGGATAATACTTCATACCATTCCCAATAAAAAAATATATTATCCCAAATAAAGAGCATAAATTTTTTTTATTTGTTTAATAATTAAAATTCGCTAAATAATAGAGCTTTTTTTTTTTACTTTGAAATACATAAAATAGATGATTTTATTTTATTTAAGAATTTCAATTAACTTGTCTTTATCTTTTTAAATGTATAAAATGTCAAAAATATCTTTTTTAATAAATAAGTGTCTAGCAAAAATAGTTTTATCAAAGATAGAGTTATTTACAAATTAAATGAGAATTTAACATATTTAACAGTAATTTCAATCCAAAAAATAGAATTTAATTCTACTTATATATTAAAATCATTCCAAATTAAGAAATTGAATTCCAAATAAAAATAAATTCTTTTTTTCATAGAATGTAATCCTTATCTCATATTAAAAAAATTCTACACACACTCTTTGAAAGTACAAAATTATCAACACACAAAATTAAACGTATAATTTACAAATATGAGGTGTTTTATTAAATTGAATATTAATTTTAAAAATATGATTAACTGATTTGGGTCTGTCTTTAGTAAGTTCAAGTCTTTTGAACTTTTTTTATGTGCATAATAAATTATTTATAAATATGACCCATTGATGACAAGTCATCTTAGGCTAGTTTCACAAGCCTTTTTCATTAGTTTTTACTTGGTTTTCATGCATTTCTTAGGCAATAAGTAGGTATTTTGATGAGAATTTCATGCTTTTCTTGATTCAATCAAACATTATTAAATTGGTGTATTTTCATGAGATTTATGCAAGATTTACTTGATTATTATGAATTATGCAAAATCTTGTGATTTGGCAAGGTTTTGATGCATGTGTTTTGTTTATGATAGGTGAAGAGAAGCAGAGGAATGGCAAGGAAGAAGCAGAGAAGGTAACGTTGGAGCCAAAGTTGGTGGTCGAACATTACTTCAAACGTTGATGAAGAGAAAGAGGTGCATAGTTGGAGCCAAAGTTGGACCTCCAACTATGCCTCAAACGTTGGCCAAAAAAGATGCATAGTTGGAGTCATAGTTGGACCTCCAACTATGCCTCAAACTATAAGCAAGAGGCAATGTTTGAGCCAGAAGTTGGACCTCAAACGCTACCTCAAATGTTGGCCAAGAAAATGGTGCATAATTTGGAGGCAAAGTTGGACTCCAACTATGCCTCAAACTTCAATTCAAGAGACCATAGTGGAGCCAAAGTTGGACTCCAACTATGGGTCCAACGTTGAGGAAGAAAGGTACCAACATTGGACCTAACGTTGGGGGTCCAATGTTGAGTCCAGCGTCTTCGATAAAATCTCAAAATTTGAAGTTGGAAAAATCGCATCGACGCGCACGCGTGGACGACACGTACGCGTGAGCTTGGAAAAATTGTAATCCACGTGTACGCGTGGGTGACGCACACGCGTGACAATGCCAACATTGGAGGTAACGTTGGTGATCCAACATTAGATCCAATGTTTGCGATGCCATCCTTGGAAATATTTGATATGACCCGTACGCGTGGGTGACGCAAACGCGTGGAAGTGGAAAAATGGCAAGGGACACGTACGCGTAGGCGACGCGAACGTGTGGATTGTCAAAATTTCAGCCTTCACGCGTACGCGTGGGTCACGTGCACACGTGACTAAGCAAACGTTAGTGCTCCAACATTGAGTCAAACGTCACTGGCAACATCCAGAATTCAATTTTTTAGTAACGTTTGACTCAAACGTTGGTCACTAACGTTTTCACCAACTTCAATTCAATTTGGCACACCCATGCAAGCTTATGAACATTATTTTGCCAAACGTCTTCATCAACGTCAATTAGAGCCACTCTCAACTAGCTTCAACAGAGGCCAAGGCCCACATCCAAGTACTTGAAGACCCATTTGGGGATGAGAAGAAAAGTTTAAATAGAGGAGTTTTTGAAGATGAAGGGAGCTCTGCTGGTAGTAGTAGAGCGTTGGTAGTAGGAGTAGGAGTAGAGGCTGGAGGATTAGAGACTCCAGAGCTCTCTTGGAGGATTAGAGACTCTAGAGAGCATAGCTTAGGATTTTAGTTTGATACACTTTTTCTCTTCTGCACTTTTACATTTCAGCTTGTATTGAACTTCATTTACTTTATGCAATTTCAATTTCCTGTACTTCTATTCCTTTGCAATTTCAATTTCCTGTACTTCTATTTCAGCTTGATTTACTATTCATGTAATTTAAATTTTCTGCAAGTATTCTTAGAGCTATGATCCACTAAACCCCAATTTATTAGGGGGAAGAGCTCTATTGTGATTCTAATGGATTAATGAAATTCTTCTTTTTCTCAATCCGCTTAGGTAGCTAAGAGATAACTTCTGTTTTGATTTGATCCATTCACTCTAGAAGGGGGTTTGGATCCATTGAATTTCCATGTGAGCCTCGGAATGGGAATCATGGAAATTAGAACTGAAGTTCTATCTCTCACAACTCTCTTGATCAACACTATTCGGGAGGAATTGAGATCTTGAGAATTTGTGTGGCTTATGGATTAGAGACATGCACTTAACCTCTTCTCATGACAATTGGATAAAGGAATTGGCAAGATTGATTGTGATTAGAAAGATTGGATTTCCAAGGAATTGGGATCCAATCATTTTCAATCCGCCATAGATCTACTCATATGATTGAGAAAGAAGTTGAGACCCATTTGATTCATGATGGATTATGATATCTCCAATCCCTGATGAATCTTGTTCTCTGTTATTTCTCACTTACTTTTAGCACTTTAGATTTCCTGCAATTTATTTTTTGTTGATCCAATTTCACTCAATTCATCACTTGTTAGCTTGACTAGACTAATCATTTCACTAAAGTTGCTTGATCCATCAATCCTCGTGGGATCGACCTCACTCACGTGAGTTTTACTACTTAATGCGACCCGGTATACTTGCCGATTAGTTTGTGCGGAATTCAATTTTTTCCCATCAAGTTTTTGGCACTGTTGCCGAGGATTGATTTAGATCGACAATGATTAAGTATGTGATAAGTCTAGATTAAGCATTTTCTTTGTTTTTGTCATTTGAGTTCTTTTAATTTTCTATTTTCTCTTGATACTTAGGTATTTATGTTATTGCCTCACTAAGAAATTCTCATCTGTGATATGAGAAATTTTAATTTTCATTGGTGATTGTGTTTTACAAAATTTAAATGGAGTTCACCTCATCTTTTGATCAAACAAATTTAATGGGATATTGCCCACGATCACCAAATGACTATTCTAATGGTGGCCGGGAGTATCAACAAGGAATGATAGAGTATGAACACCTCCTAGAGACACAAGATGACCCATATTTTGATGAATCTAACAACTACTCATGTTTTGGCTGGGAGGGTCAAAACCAAAGAGATTTTAATTCTCCATATTCTATTCATCAAGAGACATCATCACTTGATTGTGCTTTCAATACACTCATGCAAGATTGCTCCCCAGGAACACAAAATGATCCATATTGTAATGAATTCGACAATTACTCAAGTTGTGGGTGGTAGGATCAAAATCAAAGAGCATTTAATAGTTCATACTCCACTTATCAAGAGCCATCATCACTTAGCGTACCTTCAATTCATTTATGCAAAATTGTCCAACCTCACCTCCCAGTTTCTCACTTGAAAATTCTTCATCACTTGACTATGCCTCAACACAAAGTTCCTTCCAAGATCCATACAACTTATTTCACTAACCAAAAAATTCATTACACTACACAGAAAACTCATTTCAACATTCACAAAATTTATTTCATAACTCACAAAACTCATTCCATACTCCTCAAAACAACTTTACCACAACACATCCATGTCCAAAAAATTACTCTCAACCTTTATCTCTTGAGCTAGTAATTGAGGATCACCTTCAAAAGTCTAGAGAATCATTGGAAAGACAAGAACAACTCTTGGAAAGATAAAAATAATCCTAAAAAGAGCAAGAAATTCTCTTCAAGAAGATGGATGGGCATTTAGAGCAAATGAGAAAACACTTAGGATTGCCAAGCATTGAGGATAAAGACCAATCTGTGAGTGAGGAAGTGGAAGAAGAGGCCCCTATATCAAGTGAAACTTCAATAGAGAAGGAGGTGGTGGAGGTATGTGAGCCTAGGATTCCATATCCACAGAGGCTACTTGAGGTGACAGAGGAACATGAAGACTCACTCCCAAAGGACTCAATAGAACATCATGTAGAAGAAAGAGAGGAAGTCAATCAAGGGAGTCCATACTCAAGTGAAGCAGAAAGTTACATAGAGGAAGGGTTCATTAAACCACCAATTTAAGAGGCTTTTGATGAAGAGAACACTCCAACCATCACACAACAACCAAGTTTTGATATCCAAGAAGTGAGGGCAACCAACAAGAGCACCGAAAAGAGGATTGTGACCAAGCTACAATTGACCATATCAAGGAAGAAGAAAAGGTCAACTACAAGCAATCCAACCCCTGATCCAGCAAGCAAGTTCAATCAAGCAAATAACAAAAGGAAGCTTGCTGGGAAGAGGCCAAGACAGGGGATACTGACTGGCTCTTCTTTCTCCTTGAGGTCATTGATGAACAGATTTTCTATCGGTTTAGAATTTTTATAAAATTAATCGCGTTGTAAGTATAGTTTCTAAACCAATAGAGAATCCTTTCGTGCAAAAGTTTGGTTGTCACAAGTAACAAAATCCAATAAAATTTATAACCGAAGTATTCAAATCTTGGGTTGTCTTCTCAAGGAATTGCAGGGAGGTATGATTTATTATGGGTTATGTAAAAAGATATGTTTTTGGGTTTTTTGAAATAGGGAACAAGTAATTTAAATAACAAGAAAAATAAATTAATAATTAATAAAATCTCTTGGCAAGGTATGAGAAATGAAGTCCTATCCTAGTTATCTTTATCAGGTGTGATGAAAATTGGATTCTTCTCCTACTTTTAATTAATCCTTGCTAAACAAAGGAAAGTCAAGTGGACAAATTAATTTGATCCTCAGGTCCTAGTCAACTCCTATGGAGAGACTAGAGTTATTGGAGTGCAAATTAACCAGCAAAGAATTCCAATTTCAATCAACAGCTGAGTTGATAACTCAAGTGTTATAAATTACTTAACCAAGGCCAAAAGGGAAGAAAATCTACTTGAATGAAAATAATTTGGATACATAAATTAAAGAAAGCAATCATAAGTCTGAAATACCTCAAATAATATTAAATAGAATATTCAAATCTTAACATGAAAAGGCTCATAAGCCAATTTAGGAACATTAACAAGTAAAAGCATTGGAATAAATAAAAGCAGAAAATAAATTAAAGGAACTTTGAACCTGTGATTGTAGAAGCAATCCTAAAATAAGAGAAATCCTAATCCTAAATCTTAAGAGAGGGGAGAGAACCTCTCTCTCTAAAACTACATCTAAAACCTAAATTTTTTGTATATTAAAGCTTGATTTTATGAATGAATAGATTCCCCCACTTTATAGCCTCTAATCTGTGTTTTCTGGGCCGAAAACTGGGCTAGAAACAGCCCAGAAATCGCTGGGGGCGAAATCTGCCACGCTGATTTTCGTCATTGCGACGCATCCGTGTGGAATACGCGTTCGTGTCGCCTATCTGTATAGTCACTATGGCAAATTATATATTAAATTGAAGCCCCAGACGTTAGCTTTCCAACGCAACTGAAACCGTGTCATTTGGACCTCCGTAGCTCAAGTTATGACCGTTTTAGTGCGAGAGGGTCAGGCTGGACAGCTTAGCAATTTCTTCAACTTCTTGTATTCCTTCCATTTTTGCATGCTTCCTTTCCATCCTCTGAGCCATTCCTGCCCTGTAAATCTTGAAATCACTTAACACACATATCAAGGCATCGAATGGTAATAAGAGAAGATTAATATTCACAAATATAAGGCTAGAGAAGCATGTTTTCAATCATAGCAAAAAATCAGGAAGAATGTAAAACATGCATTTTCTATGAACAAGTGTATGAAAGATTGATAAAATCCACTCAATTGAGTACAAGATAAACCATAAAATAGTGGTTTATCAACCTCCCCACACTTAAACAATAGCATGTCCTCATGCTAAGCTTAAGAGAAGCTATAAAGGTGAAGAGGAATGGTAGATAAGTATGAAATGCAACCTATCTATATGAATGCAACTATACATGCTAAGATGTTTCTACCTACTTGGTTAAAAGTAAATAAGTTCTCTAAGACAAAAATAAATCAGATTCTACTAATTCAATTTATACAGCAAGAACAGATAAAAATGCAAGAAGATAGCTCATGAAAGCAGGAAACATAGAAATTAAGCATTGAACCCTCACTGGTAGTGTATATGCACTCTAATCACTCAAGTGTATAGAGTAATTCACTCTACTCTTCTCTAATCATGCTTTCTAAACTTTGTTCTTCATCTAACCAATCAATAAGTATTTAATGTACTAATGCAAACATCATGAGGTCTTTTCAAGGTTGTAATGGGGCTAAGGTAAGGGTGAGGGTATATATATGGCTAAGTGAGCTATAAATTGAATCTTTAATTAATCTAAGCTTTCACCTAACATACATATACTCTATATAATTCTAATTCATGCCTAGCTACCCAAAATTCTATCTTTTGCATCACATACTCATGCATCAACCTTTATTTTAATTTTATCACATATGCATTGATTTTTTTCATTAACTTAACATTGTGGTAATTTTGTCCCCTTATTTATTTACTTATTTATTGAAATTTTTTTTGGATTTTTTTTATATATAGAAAAATAAACATAACTTATCAATGCACATGGATTTTTTTTTTTTAATTTTTCTAGTCTCACATGAGTAGGTACCCAAATTCCCAATATTTTATCAAAGTAAAAACATAACACATTCCCTTATTAACCCATGTTCCCACAATTTTCCCACACTTAATTGTTACACAATCCCTATCTTAAGCTAACCAAAGATTCAATTGGGATATTTAATTATTTTTCTGCTTAAGGCTAGTGATGTGGTTATAGAACAGAATAAATAGGGATAAAAAGGCTCAAGGTGGCTAACAAGGGTGATGTAAAAGGTAGGCTTATTTGGGATAAGTGAGCTAATAACAAATAATGGCCTCAATCATATGCAAGCATGTAAATACACTAAATAGTGGACATATAGAATGGAACAAAGCAAAGATTGCAATCATAGGGAAGAAAACACACAAGAATAAAAATTTATGGTTAAATAATGTAACCATATAAATAAGCTCAAAATCTTACAGGTTATGTGTTCTTAGCTTTTTAAACTATGTTCCAAATACAACTTCAAACAAGTTTTAACAGAAAAAATTTTTCAATTTAAATTAGTGAAATACTATAAAAATTTCTTGAAAAAGAAAATATTACTTCAACCAAGTAGTAACTAAATGCATAAAATCAAACAAACATGTAATCAAATATGCAAATGCAACAATGAACTAATAAAGAAAACAAGACATTGGTGTTGAGAAGAAAATAACTAACCCATGGAGATCGGTATCGACCTCCCCACACTTAAAGGATGCACCGTCCTCGGTGCATGCTAAGATGTGCAAGTGGAAGGGTTGCTTCAACTAATGCTTTTCTCTAAAGATTGTGATGTGGACTTGTTTGTCTCCCCATTTAGAAGCTTTTCCTTTCTCTTTCTCGGTGGCCAGCCTGAAAGTAGAGGAAAAGAAGAAAAGTAACCCAGAAAGAAAGATAAAACACAAATAAAATATGGCTGGGTTAATGCCAAATAATGAGGATCACAATTACATGGTAGCTACAACATGCAATTCAAAAAACAGTGGAAGCAAATGGCATATCAATATTGCAAAAAATTTGCAACAAAGGGGAAGAGTAGGTAATGAAAGACAGTATAAAATATTACCCAACAGTGTAAAGCAAGTCACTAAGCACCAAAATAATTCAAGAAAAGATGTAACAGTTGAATAAGAAAATTTAACACCGATGGTAAAATAATAAATTTAGAAAAGAAAATAAAAATATACACAAAATTAAAATGCAATGGATGAAAGA
The DNA here is from genome assembly GCF_000816755.2 of Arachis ipaensis. Classification (NCBI taxonomy): domain Eukaryota; kingdom Viridiplantae; phylum Streptophyta; class Magnoliopsida; order Fabales; family Fabaceae; genus Arachis; species Arachis ipaensis. Next base: position 78,683,690 of record NC_029787.2, read on the forward strand.
ATATAAATGTAATGAGGAAAGAAAAATGAGAAGGAAGAAGAAAGAAATAAGAAGGGGGAGGGAAAATTAGGATTGGCGAAGAAAAGATAAGATAGTTGGCGCTGATCTGGATAAGTTGTGCGGCGCATGTGACGCGGACGCGTGAGTGACGCGGTCGCATGGTGTGTGATGTTTGTCAAGTGACGCGGACGCGTGGGTCACGCGGTCGCGTGACTTGATTTAAGCGAATGGCGCGAGGGCAGCCATGTGTTCACGCAACTCTCTGTTTCAAACCCATTTTGCCAAAAATTTGGGGTGACGCGATCGCGTGGTTGACGCGATCGCGTGAATGGCCTTTCTTTTAAAAATGACGCGGACGCGTAAGGCACGCGTTTGTGTGGTAGGGCTTGTGCTTCTAGCATGGTTCCAGCCCCACTCCATCATAACTTACTGCCATACACCTCTTTACGTTGATTTCACAGGGCCACGCGTTCGCGTGGGTGACTCAGAAGCGTGGGGAGGCTATTTCGCAAATGACGCGAACGCGTCAGCGACGTGGTCACGTGGTCATATTTGTGCCTAAGGCACGCCTCCAGCCACGCTTTCGCATGACTCTCTGCTTCTTTTCTTCTTGTTGCGAAAGCACCTATGACGCGAACGCGTCAGCGACGCTGGTGCGTCGCGTGCAAATTTTTTTTTTATATATATGCCATGTGCAGATGCAAATGCAGAATGCAGGTGAATATGCATAAATTATGAATGAACACTAGTAAAAATAAAATAAAATAAACTAGGAATAAAAGGAAGGATTATACCATGGTGGGTTGTCTCCCACCTAGCACTTTTAGTTAAAGTCCTTAAGTTGGACATTTGGTGAGCTCCTTGTCATGGTGGCTTGTGCTTGAACTCGTCTTGAAACTTCCACCAATGCTTGGACTTCCAATAAGCTCTATCAATACCAAGTAAATTTCTCAAGCTTTGATGGAGTTCTTCACAAGCTTTGAGCTCCCAAATTTGATCCTCATATATTCCTGGATCCCAAATCTTGTTTCTACACCCATCTTCAAGTTGATCATCATGATTCCATCCGGGTGATAAGCAATCTGAATTCTCACTAAGGCATCCAAACAGCTTCCTAGATCCATTCAGTTGGGCTTTACACCAACTTTTGCATTTAAACTTTGAGCTTTCCACCATATTGAACCTTGCATGACAACTCCAACCACTAACCATCTTCCTCTTACTCTTAACGTGACAGAGAGCTCTAAGCTGGCCATCTGTCTCAAGTAAACCATATTCAAGTGGGAAAGTAAAGGGCAAGGATAAGAATTTTACCCACTTGAATGTTGTATTGGATGGTAATGGCTTTGGGGGAGGTGTTTCTAATGATCTTGCAAGCTCCACTCCCTTGTGCTCTTCTTTGAATTCCTCCACCTCCTTGTAAGCTTCTTCAATTTCAACCTCTTCCTCTTGGTAGCTTTCTTCCAATTCAATCTCCTCTTCATTTCTTTCCAAGGGCATGGGAGGTTGTGCTTCTTCTTCTGTAATCTCCATGTCAAATCACACTTTTCACAACTCGTACCACTAACCAGCAAGTGCACTGGGTCGTCCAAGTAATACCTTATGTGAGTAAGGGTCGATCCCACAGAGATTGTCGGCTTGAAGCAAGCTATGGTTATTTTGTAATTCTTAGTCAGGAAATTAATAATAAAAATGATTGGGTTTATGAAGAGTAAATAACATAAAATAAATACTTGTTATGCAGTAATGGAGAACAGGTTGAGGCTTTGGAGATGCTCTGTCTTTTGAATCTCTGCTTTCCTACTGTCTTCTTCTTCACGCACGCAAGGCTCCTTCCATGGCAAGCTGTATGTTGGTGGATCACCGTTGTCAATGGCTACCATCCATCCTCTCAGTGAAAATGGTCCAAATGCGCTATCACCGCACAGCTAATCATCTGTCGGCTCTCACTCATGTTGGAATAGGATCCATTGATCCTTTTGCGTCTGTCACTACGCCCAGCACTCGTGAGTTTGAAGCTCGTTACAGTCATCCCATCCCAGATCCTACTCGGAATACCATAGACAATGTTTAGACTTTTCGGATCTCAAGAATGGTGATGCGCATAAACTTGTTATGCTACGATTTAGGAAATTGCACGATCGGCAAAATTCCTTCCGGCAAGTGCACCGGTTATCGTCAAGTAAAAACTCACAATAGAGTGAGGTCGAATCCCACAAGGATTGGTTGAGTGAGCAATTCGGATTAGAAGTGTGTTCTAGTTGAGCGAAATCAAGATTTAGATGAGAATTGCGGAATGTAAAATAGGCGGGAAACGTAAATGACAAGAAATTTAAATGGCGGAATCTTAAATTGCATGAATTAAAGAGCAGAAGCTAAATTGTTGAAATTAAAAGGGAATGGGGGTGATTGCATGAATTGAGTTGCAGAATGTAAAGAGAAAGTACTGGAGCTTAAACGTGGAAGAGGAGAAAGGTAGCCCTGGAGGTGTCGAACACGTTTAAGCTCCAGTTTAAGGTTAAACTGAAGCTTAAACGTGGAAATGGAGAAAGCAACCCTGGAGGAGAAACTTGGTCGAACACGTTTAAGCTCCAGTTTAAGGTCAAACTGGAGCTTAAACGTGGAAATGGCTCCCTGGTGCTTTTCCCCTTTCTGGCGTTTAACCTCCAGTTTAAGGTTAAACTGGAGGTTAAATCTTCCTGTCCTTCTTGTTCTGCTTCTTGCTCTGCTTCCGCTTGTTGCCCTTCTTCATTTCTTCTTCTTGTATGTCTTGGAGCAGTTGGGCCAAGAGTCATTCTGTACGCAGTTATGGCCAATCCAGGATATAGCCAATTAGGTCTTTCATCTTCAAGTGGTACTTGGACATCGATGCATAGTCTAATGATGGTGCTAGGGAAGTGAAGCCAGGATTCAGGGTCACTTTTCTCACTAAACTCTTGTATCTGTTCAGCAATGAGTTTATGAACTTTGATCTCCCCTCCCACCATAATCCAATGAAGCAAGATGGCTCTTTTAGGGACTATTTCTGAAGAGTTTGCAGTGGGCAGGATGGATCTCCTAACTATTGCGTACCACCCTTTAGCTTCAGGTGTTAGGTCTCCCCTTCTCAAGACTCTTGGAGCCCCTCTTGTTTTTCTCACCCATTCAGCTCTGATGGCACAAAGATCTTCAGCAATAGTCGTGTAGTCAGGTTCTCCTATCATCCTTTCCTCATAACTTGCTTGGCTGAAATGTATGTTTTTCAGGCCAAGAGTTTTCATGATTGCCTTGGGGCTGAAGTCAACTTCCACCCCTCTCACATAGCTTTTGTATGTGGGTTTCTTGGTTGAGTCTTCCCTCACTGCATTTTCATAGAATGTGAGTCATAGCTCTGAATTCAATTACAAAGATATGAAAACTAGCTAAAAATGAAAGTAAAAGTCCTTCCTAACTTAAATTCTATCCTATTTATACACTTTCTATATTGAGCTTCTGTTATGTTTCTTGGGCTTTGAGACCTCTCCCTGCTTTCCTTTTGCTTTGGGTTTATGATCCATAATCTTGATGAGGCTGCTGATCCAAATTCTGTAACATTCATTGAGCCAACTTAGTGATAATCAAATAATAATACATGACTCAACAAATTGAAATTTCAGACTCATCAATCCTTCAGGCCCAATCCCATAACCCATGATATTCAATTGGGTTTCATGCCAGAGTAAGTTTAAGTTAATGTTTGTGCTCAAAGACTAACTTAAACCGCAATATTTTTGGCCCAGAAACCCTTTTCCAAGAGTGGCGTTTAAGTTGCAGTTTAAGCTTAAACTGCAGCTTAAACGCCAGACACTTCCAGTGAAGCCTTTTGTAGAAGCACGTTTAAGCTTCAGTTTAAGGTTAAACTGAAGCTTAAACGTGGAAATGGAAGATGGCAGCCCTGGAGAGTCTTGTAGTCGAACACGTTTAAGCTTCAGTTTAAGGTTAAACTGAAGCTTAAACGTGGAGATAGGAAGGGCAGCCCTGGAGGTCGAACACGTTTAAGCTCCAGTTTAAGGTTAAACTGGAGCTTAAACGTGGAAGAGGAGAAAGCCATCCTGGAGGTGTCGAACACGTTTAAGCTCCAGTTTAAGGTTAAACTGGAGCTTAAACGTGGAAATGGAGAAAGCAACCCTGGAGGAGAAACTTGGTCGAACACGTTTAAGCTCCAGTTTAAGGTCAAGCTGGAGCTTAAACGTGGATTCCACATGTGATATTCAAGCTTCCTTTATTGATTTTGTTGCTTCCTTGCTTAGCCTCTTCTTCCCTGAAATCATCCAAACAATTGCATCAAAGTCTTGCAAAATTTCATGAGAAATCTTCCATTCATAGCATTCAAGTAATATAACTAAAAACTCATGGAATTTGCATCAAAATCATACTGTTTGGATGGTTCATTGCTTTGTTCTTCTTTTAACCATTCTTGGTTACTTTAAGCTCAAGAAAATGCATAAAACATCTAAAACTATCAAAAAAATGCTAGTGAAACTAGCCTAAGATGCCTTGGCATCAAATGGCCACCAATAATCCTAGCCTATATCACAAAGACTCTGATCAAGAACCAAGAGGCTAAGAGATACACACTCAATCTAAGGTAGAACGGAAGTGGTTGTCGGGCACGCGTTCATAGGTTGAGAATGGTGATGAGTGTCACGGATCATCACATTCATCACGGTTAAGTACAAGTGAATATCTTAGAACAGAAACAAGCGTGATTGAATAGAAAACAGAAGTAATTACATTAATTCATCGAGACACAGCAGAGCTCCTCACCCCCAACCATGGGGTTTAGAGACTCATACCGTAGAAGATACAAATTCAGATGTAAAATGTCATGAGGTGCCAAATAAATCTCTAAAAGTTATTTTTATACTAAACTAGTAGCTAGGGTTACAGAAAATAAGTAACTAAGTGCAGATAGTACAGAAATCCACTTCCAGGGCCCACTTGGTGTGTGCTTGGGCTGAGCATTGAGCTTTACATGTGTAGAGGCTTTTTTTGGAGTTAAACGCCAGGTTGTAGCCTGTTTCTGGCGTTTAACGCCAGAATAGGGTAAAGACTTGGCGTTAAACGCCAATTTGCGTCATCATAACTTGGGCAAAGTATGGACTATTATATATTGATGGAAAGTCCTGGATGTCTAATTTCCAACGCAATTGAGAGTGTACCAATTGGGTTTCTATAGCTCTAGAAAATCCACTTCTAGTGCAGGGAGGTCAAAATCCAACAGCATCTGCAGTCCTTTTTTAGCCTCTAAATCAGATTTTTGCTCAGGTCCCTCAATTTCAGCCAGAAAATACCTGAAATCACAGAAAAACACACAAACTCATAGTTAAGTCCAGAAATGTGATTTTTATTTAAAAACTAATAAAAATATAATAAAAACTAACTAAAACATACCAAAAACTATGTAAAAATAATGCCAAAAAGCGTATAAATTATCCGCTCATCACAACACCAAACTTAAATTATTGCCTGTCCCCAAGCAACTGAAAATCAAATAGGATAAAAAGAAGAGAATATACTATAAATTCCAAAATATCAATGAAACTTAGCTCCAATTAGATGAGTGGGACTAGTAGCTTTTTGCCTCTGAACAGTTCTGGCATCTCACTTTATCCTTTGAAGTTCAGAATGGTTGGTATCTATAGAAACTCAGAATCCAGATAGTGTTATTGATTCTCCTAGTTCAGTATATTGATTCTTGAACACATCTACTTTATGAGTCTTGGCCGTGGCCCTAAGCACTTTGTTTTCCAGTATTACCACCGGAGACCTAAATGCCACAAACACATAACTTGGTGAACCTTTTTTGATTGTGACTCAGCTTTGCTAGAGTCCCCAATTAGAGGTGTCCAGGGTTCTTAAGCACACTCTTTTTTCTTTGGATCACGACTTTAACCGCTCAGTCTCAAGCTTTTCACTTGACACCTTCACGCCACAAGCACATGGTTAGGGACAGCTTGGTTTAGCCGCTTAGGCCAGGATTTTATTCCTGTGAGCCCTCCTATCCACTGGTGCTCAAAGCCTTGGATCCTTTTTACCCTTGCCTTTTGGTTTAAAGGGTTACTGGCTTTTTGCTCTTGCCTTTTGGTTTAAAGAGCTCTTGGCTTTTTCTGCTTGCTTTTTTTTTCGCCAATTTTTTTCGCAAGCCTTTGCTTTTCACTACTTTTTCTTGCTTCAAGAATCAATTTTATGATTTTTCAGATTATCAAATAACATTTCTCCTTTTTCATCATTCTTTCAAGAGCCAACAATTTTTAACATTCATAAACAACAAATTCAAAAGACATATGCACTGTTCAAACATTCATTCAGAGAAACAAAAAGTATTGTCACCACATCAAAATAATTAAACTAATTTCAAGGATGACTTCGAAATCATGTACTTCTTGTTCTTTTGTGATTAAAAATATTTTTCATTTAAGAAAGGTGATGGATTCATAGGACATTCATAGCTTTAAGGCATAGACACTAGACACTAATGATCATGTAGTACAGACGCAAACATAAATAAACATAAAGCATAGAGAACGAAAACAGAAAAAATAATTAGACAAGAAGATTAAGGAACGGGTCCACCTTAGTAAGGGTGGCGTCTTGTTCCTCTTGAAGAACTAATGGTGCTCTTGAGCTCCTCTATGTCTCTTCCTTGCCTTTGTTGCTCCTCCCTCATAGCTCTTTGATATTCTCTAATTCTCATGGAGGGTGCCATATGGTTATGGAAAATTAAAAAGCGGGGCTTTTTCCACACCAAACTTAAAATGTTTGCTCGTCCTCGAGCAAAAGAAGAAAGAAAAGAGGAGGTGGAGATGTGTGGTGGGTTTGGAGTATGGAGAAGAGTGTTATGGAAAGGTGTGAAGAGGAGAGAAGAAGAGGTGGGGTAGGTGGGGATCCTGTGGGATCCACAGATCTTGAGGGATCAAGGACTTAGCATCCCTGCTCCATTGAGGCGTGTAAAATGCCCTTAAAGTGCAATCCTGGAGTTTAACGCCAGACTGCTGCTTGTTTTTGGCGTTAAACGCCAGCTTTTTCCCCTTTCTTGGTGTTGAACGCCAACTTGGTGATTGTTTCTGGCGTTTAACGCCAGCTTGATGCTTCTTTCTGGCGTTAAACGCCAGTCTGATGCTTCTTACTGGCGTTTAAACGCCAGTAAGCTCTTCCCTCAGGGTAAGCTATTTTTAATTCTGTTTTTGACTTTGCTTTTATTTCTGTGACTCCACATGATCATCATCCTAAAGAAAACACAAAATAAAAAAGGAAAACAGAAAATTAACATAGATAAGTAAAAATTGGGTTGCCTCCCAATAAGCGCTTCTTTATTGTCTTTAGCTGGACCTTGCTGAGCTTTTAATCTAGTCTCAGCTTTGAGCATTCTTTCCCAACATTGCCTTCAAGATAATGCTTGACTCTCTATCCATTAACAATGAACTTCTTATTAGAATCAATGTCTTGAAGCTCCACATAGCCATATGGTGACACACTTGTAATCACATATGATCTCCTCCACCGGGATTTCAGTTTCTCAGGGAATAATCTGAGCCTAGAGTTAAATAGCAGAACTTTCTATCCTGGTTCAAAGACTCTAGATGACAGCTTTCTGTCATGCTACTTTTTTGCTTTCTCTTTGTAGAGCTTAGCATTTTCGAAACCAGTGAGTCTGAACTCCTCTAGCTCATTCAGCTGGAGCAATCTTTTTTCTCCAGCTAATTTGGCATCAAAGTTTAGGAATCTGGTTGCCCAGTAGGCCTTATGCTCCAGTTCCACGGGCAGATGACAGGCCTTACCATACATAAGCTGGTATGGAGAGGTCCCTATAGGAGTCTTAAATGCTGTTCTGTATGCCCACAGGGCATCATCCAAGCTTCTTGCCCAATCCTTTCTATGGGTATTTACAGTCTGTTCCAGGATTTTTTTAGTTCTCTATTAGAGACTTCAGCTTGCCCATTTGTCTGTGGATGAGATGGAGTTGCCACCTTGTAGCTAATTCCATATCGGACCATAGCAGAGTAAAGCTATTTGTTGCAGAAGTGAGTGCTCCCATCACTGATTAGTGCTCTAGGGACACTAAACCTGCTGAAGATATATTTCTGGAGGAACTTTAGCACTGTCTTAGTATCATTGGTAGGTGTTGCAATGGCCTCTACCCATTTGGATACATAGTCGACTGCCACCAGAATATAAGTGTTTGAGTATGATGGTGGGAAAGGCCTCATGAAGTCAATACCCTATACGTCAAACAACTCAATCTCTAAGATTCCTTGCTGAGGCATGGCGTAACTATGAGGCAGATTACCAGCTCTCTGGCAGATGTCACAGTTATGCACAAACTCTTGGGAGTCTTTATAGAGAGTGGGCCAGTAGAAGCCACATTGGAGGACTTTTGTGGCTGTTCGCTTACCTCCGAAATATCCTCCATATTGTGATCCATGACAATGCCATAGGATCTTCTATGCTTCTTCTCTAGGCACACACCTACGGATTATTCCGTCTGCACATCTCTTAAAGAGATATGGTTCATCCCACAGGTAGTACTTTGCATCAGTAATCAAATTTTTCTTTTGTTGCCTACTGTACTCCTTGGGTATGAATCTTATAGCTTTATAGTTTGCAATGTCTGCAAACCATGGTGTTTCCTGAATGGCAAATAATTGCTCATCCGGAAAGGTTTCAGAGATCTCAATAGAGGGAAAGGACGCCCCTTCTACTGGTTCTATCCAGGAGAGATGATCAGCCACTTGGTTCTCTGTCCCTTTTCTGTCTCTTATTTCTATATCAAACTCTTGCAGAAGCAACACCCATCTTATGAGCCTGGGCTTTGAATCCTGCTTTGTGAGTAGATATTTAAGAGCAGCATGGTCAGTGTACACAATCACTTTTGATCCTACTAAGTATGATCTAAACTTGTCAATGGCATAAACCACTGCAAGCAATTCTTTTTCTGTGGTTGTGTAATTTTTCTGGGCATCATTTAAAACACGGCTAGCATAATAAATGACATGCAGAAGCTTGTTATGCCTCTGTCCCAATACTGCACCAATGGCATGGTCACTGGAATCACACATTAGTTCGAATGGTAATGTCCAGTCTGGCGCAGAAATAACTGGCGCTGTGACCAGCTTAGCTTTCAGAGTTTCAAACGCCTGCAGACACTCTGTGTCAAACACAAATGGCGTGTCAGCAGCTAGCAGATTGCTCAGAGGTTTTGCAATTTTTGGAAAATCCTTTATAAACCTCCTATAGAATCCTGCATGTCCCAGAAAGCTTCTGATTGCCTTAACATTGGTAGGTGGTGGTAATTTTTCAATTACTTCAAATTTAGCTTGATCCACCTCTATTCCCTTGTTCGAAATTTTATGCCCAAGGA
>NC_029787.2:78693220-78709545 GCF_000816755.2 Arachis ipaensis
ATCTGGTCTATGAATGGTAAAGGAAAGTGATCCTTCCTGGTGGCTGTATTGAGCCTTCTGTAATCAATACACATATGCCACCATGTAACTGTTCTTATAGGAACCAGTTCATTTCTTTCATTATGAACCACTGTCATGCCTCCCTTCTTGGGGACAACTTGGACAGGGCTCACCCAGGGACTATCAGAAATAGGATAAATAATCCCAACCTCCAGTAACTTGGTGACCTCTTTCTGCACCACTTCCTTCATGGCTGGATTTAGCCACCTCTGTGGATGAACCACTGGCTTAGTATCGTCCTCCAATAAGATCTTGTGCATGCATCTTGCTGGGCTGATGCCCTTAAGATCACTTATGGACCATCCAAGAGCTGCCTTGTGTGTCCTTAGCACTTGAAGTAGTGCTTTCTCTTCCTGTGGATTTAAAGCAGAGCTTATGATCACCGGAAAAGTGTCACCTTCTCCCAGAAATGCATATTTCAGAGATGGTGATAGTGGTTTGAGCTCGGGTTTAGGAGGTTTCTCCTCTTCCTGAGGAATTTTCAGAGGCTCTTTTATTTCCTCTGATTCCTCCAGATCAGGCTGAACATCTTTAAAGATGTCTTCTAGCTCTGATTCGAGACTCTCAGCCATGTTGATCTCCTCTACCAGGGAGTCAATAATATCAACACGCATGCAGTCTTTTGATGTGTCTGGATGCTTCATTGCCTCAACAGCATTCATCCTGAACTCATCCTCATTGACTCTTAAGGTCCCTTCCCCTTTTTGGACATCAATGAGGGTTCGTCCAGTTGCTAGGAAGGGTCTTTCTAGAATGAGAGTTGCACTCTTGTACTCCTCCATCTCCAGCACTACAAAGTCAGTGGGAAAGGCAAATGGCCCAACCTTGACAATCATGTCCTCAATTATGCCTGATGGATATTTAATGGTGCCATCAGCAAGTTGAAGACATATCTGGGTTGGTTTGACCTCTTCAGTCAAGCCAAGCTTTCTGATAGTGGATGCATGGATTAGATTGATACTTGCCCCAAGGTCGCATAGAGCTGTCTTGGTACAAGTACCCTCTAGTGTGCATGGTATCATAAAGCTTCCGGGATCCTTAAGCTTCTCTGGTAAGCTTGTTAGGATGACTGCACTGCATCTTCAGTAAGAAAAACTTTTTCTGTTTCTCTCCAATCCTTCTTATGACTTAAGGTCTCTTTCATGAACTTAGCATAAGAGGGTATTTGCTCAAGTGCCTCTGCAAACGGAATCTTTATTTCAAGAGTCCTGAGATAATCTGCAAAGCGAACAAATTGTTTATCCTATTCCGCTTGGCAGAGTTTCTGAGGATAAGGTATTTTGGCTTTATATTCTTCAACCTTAGTTGCTGCAGGTTTAATTCCTACAGAGGCAGGTTGAGAAGCCTTCTTGAGGGAGTTAGCATCAGCACTTGCAGGTGTCTGATCCCTCACTGGCGTTTGAACGCCAGAACTGGACATGGATTGGGGGTTTAACGCCAGATTCCTACCATTTTTTAGCGTTTGAACGCCAGAACTGGACGTGGAATTGGAGTTTAACGCCAGTTTTTCACCTGTTTCTGGCGTTTGATTGCCAGACATATTCCTCTCTGGGCTCTTACTATCCTCAGAAGGATTTTGGGTAGCAGGTTGCTCATCCTCTGTCAATTGTTATTTTCTTGGCTTTCTGCTGCTTTGAGTTAGAGTATTTAACATTTTTCCACTTCTTAATTGAACTGCTTGGCACTCCTCTGTTATCTGTTTTGATAACTGCTGTTTTGTCCGATTCAATTGTGATTCCATATCCTTGTTAGCAATTTTGGTTTCTTGTAGCATCTCCTTAAATTCTGCTAACTGCCTTGTTATAGAAGATAGTTGCTGATTGAGTTCAGCAACTTGTTCCTGAGGACTAAAGTCAGTTGATACTGCCTTAGCTTCTTTTCTCATGGAGGACTCATTACTTATGTACAGATGCTGATTTCTAGAAACTATATCAATAACCTCTTGAGCCTCTTCAACAGTCTTTCTCATGTGTATAGATCCACTAGCTGAGTGGTTTAGAGATGTCTGAGCTTTTTCTGTTAGCCCGTAGTAGAAGATGTCTAACTGCACCCACTCTGAAAATATTTCAGAAGGGCATTTCCTTAGCATCCCTCTGTACCTCTCCCAGGCGTTATAGAGGGATTCATCATCCTCTTGTTTAAAGTCTTAGATGTCCAGCCTTAGCTGTGTCATCCTTTTTGGAGGGAAATATTGATTCAGGAATTTGTCTGATAACTATTTCCATGTTCTTATGCTTGTTGTGGGTTGGTTATTAAACCACCTCTTAGCTTGATCTTTTACAGCAAACGGAAACAGTTATAGTCTGTATACATCCTGATCTACCTCCTTGTCACTATGATTTTAAAAATTTTGATCAAATCAACCTAATGAATTCGAAAATTATGAGCAATTAAAGGTAAGGATATATTTATTTTTTTATTTTTGAATTTTATGAGGAAAGAGAAGAACACACAAAAGACACAAGACTTAAAATTTTTAGATCTAATGCTCCTTGTTTTTCGAAAATTTTGGAGGGAAAACACCAGGGAACACCAAACTTAAAAATTTTAAGATCAAAATACAAAGACGACTCAAGAACACCTTGAAGACTCACAAGAACAACAAGAATAAAATTCAAGGACTCAAGAACATAAAAAGAACACCAAACTTAAAACTTTTAGAAAACTAAAAATAAATTTTCGAAAATTAAAGAAAAATAACAAGAGAACACAAAACTTAAAAGTTTGACACAAGATTTAATCAAAAAAAAATTATTTCTGAAAAAGTTTTAAAAGGAAGATACCCAATTACCAAGAACATAAGCACAACGCTCTAGCCAACTGAGCTATAAATTTAACGTGTTTTAAAAAAGGTATTTAATGTATATAAATTTTTTGAATATTGATAAATTGAAAATGCACAAGAAAAACAAGAAAAAGACACAGAACAGGAAAAACTAAAGATCAAACAAGAAAAATAGCAAGAACAACTTGAAGATCAAGAAAAAAAACAATGAACACAAATTCGAAAAATTAAAGGAAAATAAAAACATGCAATTGACACCAAACTTAAAATATGAATCTAAACTCAAACAGAAGACTCAAAGAAAAATTAAAAATTAATAAAGAAAAATAGTATTTTTGAAAGGAAAATAACAGATGCAATTCTAGTGACTCTAAACCAACAAAAATTAATTATTCCTAATCTAAGCAACAAAATAAACCGTCAGTTGTCCAAACTCAAACAATTCCCGGCAACGACGCCAAAAACTTGGTGCACGAATTGTAAATCACACTTTTCACAACTCGTACCACTAACCAGCAAGTGCACTGGGTCGTCCAAGTAATACCTTACGTGAGTAAGGGTCGATCCCACGGAGATTGTCGGCTTGAGGCAAGTTATGGTTATTTTGTAATTCTTAGTCAGGAAATTAATAATAAAAATGATTGGGTTTATGAAGAGTAAATAACATAAAATAAATACTTGTTATGCAGTAATGGAGAACAGGTTGAGGCTTTAGAGATGCTCTGTCTTTTGAATCTCTACTTTCCTACTGTCTTCTTCTTCACGCATGCAAGGCTCCTTCCATGGCAAACTGTATGTTGGTGGATCACCATTGTCAATGGCTACCATCCGTTCTCTCAGTGAAAATGGTCCAAATGCGCTATCACCGCACGGCTAATCATCTGTCGGTTCTCACTCATGTTGGAATAAGGTCCATTTATCCTTTTGCGTCTGTCACTACGCCCAGCACTCGTGAGTTTGAAGCTCGTTACAGTCATCGCATCCCAGATCCTACTCGAAATACCATAGACAAGGTTTAGACTTTCTGGATCTCAGGAATGGCCGCCAATAATCCTAGCCTATACCACAAAGACTCTGATCCTGAACCAAGAGGCTAAGAGATACACACTCAATCTAAGGTAGAACGGAAGTGGTTGTCGGGCACGCGTTCATAGGTTGAGAATGGTGATGAGTGTCACGGATCATCACATTCATCACGGTTAAGTACAAGCGAATATCTTAGAACAGAAACAAGCGTGATTGAATAGAAAACAGAAGTAATTGCATTAATTCATCGAGACACAACAGAGCTCCTCACCCCCAACCATGGGGTTTAGAGACTCATGCCGTAGAAGATACAAATTCAGATGTAAAATGTCATGAGGTGCCAAATAAATCTCTAAAAGTTGTTTTTATACTAAACTAGTAGCTAGGGTTACAGAAAATAAGTAACTAAGTGCAGATAGTGCAGAAATCCACTTTCGGGGCCCACTTGGTGTGTGCTTGGGCTGAGCATTGAGCTTTACATGTGTAGAGGCTTTTTTTGGAGTTAAACGCCAGGTTGTAGCCTGTTTCTGGCGTTTAACTCTGGTTTGCAACCTGTTTCTGGCGTTTAACTCCAGAATAAGGTAAAGACTTGGCGTTAAACGCCAATTTGCATCGTCATAACTTGGGCAAAGTATGGACTATTATATATTGCTGAAAAGCCCTGGATGTCTACTTTCCAACGCAATTAAGAGCGCGCCAATTGGGTTTCTGTAGCTCCAGAAAATCCACTTCGAGTGCAGGGAGGTCAGAATCCAACAACATATGCAGTCCTTTTTCAGCCTCTAAATCAGATTTTTGCTCAGGTCCCTCAATTTCAGCCAGAAAATACTTGAAATCATAGAAAAACACACAAACTCATAGTAAAGTCCAGAAATATAATTTTTATTTAAAAACTAATAAAAATATAATAAAAACTAACTAAAACATACTAAAAACTATGTAAAAATAATGCCAAAAAGTGTATAAATTATCCGCTCATCATACACCCTCCTCAACATTAATTTCAAACGTCTTTGAAAGAGGCTCTATAACTTGACTTTCCCATGGAGGTTCAGCATCTCCTAAGTCTTCAACCACTTCCTCCTCTTTAGTAATTACTACTTTATCCAGTTGTTTTAGTATAAAATCGTACTCATCCTTGATGATTTTCTTTTCAACTATTCCTTCATCTTCAAGTACAAAATCTAGCTCCTCCTTGTTGTCTTCCTTCACTAATTCTTCAACCACTCCTTCGACTCCAAGGGTCTCTACTACCTTCACCTATAGGGCCTCCTCTAGCTTCTTATGAAGTATGGATTCGCGAAGATGATTCCTTCTTTCTTGTTCCATATCAATAGCATAACTGGGATCATCTTGCTCTTGGATTGATGGATGTGGGTGCTCTTCCATGGAGGGTGGTGATGGGATGGGAAGATTATTATGTGGTTGAAAAAAAAGTGCACTAAAGCTTGAGGGTTGAATATTGGAGGTAGAGGGTTGGTTCATGCGGGATATAAGATTTTGGAGTGTATAGGTGAGACCAATGATATTAGAGATGAGTGTGTTGTTATCCAATGGAGGTTGGGGTGGATAGGAGGGTTCATTTGTTGGGAGAAAGGGCTCATAATACGGAGGTGGTTCTTCTTGATAAGGATATGGAGATGGTGGATATTGAGGTGGTGGTTCTGAGTGTAGTTCATGTGGTAGTTGGTGTGGTGAATGTGGGTTAGGGTCATATGGGGGTGTTTGGTGGTAATGTGCTTGTGAGTATGGTGGTTCAAAGGTATGTTGGGGAGGCAGTTCATAAGCATATGGCGGGGCTTGTTGGTAACTACAAGAGGGTCCACCATATTCATCATCTTGGTACGCTCCCTGGAATGGCTCTCGACCATAATAATTTGGTGGAGGTTGGTTGTCACGAAAAGGTCCACCATAACTATTGTCTTGGTATGCATCATATAATGGTTGTTGTCCATGGTATCTTGGAAGGTGTTGTTGTCGAAAGGGTTGATCAGATCCTCGTGGCTCCTTCCATCTCTGATTGTTTTGACCTTGATGCATGTTCCTGTTATAATTTCCATTCCTTGCAACAACATTGGAACCAAACTTGAAACCAGAGGGGTGAGAATTCATAGTAGCTAATAAAAATTAAAAATAAAAACAAATAAACAAGCAAAGGAAAATAAAATAAATAAGAAAAAAGGTTTGAAAACGATTTGATTTTTAATATTAGAAAAGATAACATAAGTTAGGTAAGAGAATATAAGTTTTTAAATTAAAAAGTTTTGTAATTTAATTTTTTTGAATTTGAAAATTAAATTTTGAATTTTAAATTTTGAAATTTGAATTTTGAAATTTGAAATTTGAATTTTGAATTTAAAATTTTGAAATTTGAATTTTGAAAAAGTCAACAATATAAGATAAATATTTGAAAAAAAAGATTTAAATTTTGAAAAGGTTTGATTTTTTAAAAATTTAAATTTAAATTTTGAATTTTGAATTTTGAATTTTCGAATTTAATCGAAATTTGAAATTTGAATTTGAAATAAGATAAGATAAGATTTTGAAAAAGATATGATTTTTGAAAAAGATTTGAATTTTGAAATTTAAAACTAAGATAAGATAAGATAAAAATTTTTAAAATAAAAATCTGAAATTTTTTTTTCGAAAAAATAAATTTAAAAGTAAATATTTACAATAACCAATAATAAGGCACACCTTTGCAATTTCCCGGCAACGGTACCATTTTGACGAACAGATTTTCTATCGGTTTAGAATTTTTATAAAATTAATCGCGTTGTAAGTATAGTTTCTAAACCAACAGAGAATCCTTTCGTACAAAAGTTTGGTTGTCACAAGTAACAAAACCTAATAAAATTTATAACCGAAGTATTCAAACCTCGGGTCGTCTTCTCAAGGAATTGCAGGGAGGTATGATTTATTATTGGTTTTGTAAAAAGATATGTTTTTGGGTTTTTTGAAATAGGGAACAAGTAATTTAAATAACAAGAAAAATAAATTAATAATTAATAAAATCTCTTGGCAAGGTATGAGAAATGAAGTCCTATCCTAGTTATCTTTATCAGGTGTGATGAAAATTAGATTTTGCTCCCACTTTTAATTAATCCTTGCTAAACAAAGGAAAGTCAAGTGGACAAATTAATTTGATCCTCAGGTCCTAGTCAACTCCTATGGAGAGACTAGAGTTATTGGAGTACAAATTAACCAGCAAAGAATTCCAATTTCAATTTCAATCAATAGTTGAGTTGATAACTCAAGTGTTATAAATTACTTAACCAAGGCCAAAAGGGAAGAAAATCTACTTGAATGAAAATAATTTGGATACATAAATTAAAGAAAGCAATCATAAGTCTGAAATACCTCAAATAATAGGAGAGAACCTCTCTCTCTAAAACTACATCTAAAGCCTAAATTTTTTGTATATTAAAGCTTGATTTTATGAATAAATGGATTTCCCCACTTTATAGCCTCTAATCTGTGTTTTCTGGGCCAAAAACTGGGCCAGAAACAGCTCAGAAATTGCTGGGGGCGAAATCTGCCACGCTGATTTTCGTCACTACGACGTGTCTGTGTGGAGCACGCGTTCGCGTCACCTAGCTGTACGGCCAATATGGCAAATTATATATCAAATCGAAGCCCCAGACGTTAGCTTTCCAATGCAACTGAAACCACGTCATGTGGACCTCTGTAGCTCAAGTTATGACCGTTTTAGTGCAAGAGGGTCAGGCTGGACAGCTTAGCAATTTCTTCAACTTCTTGTATTCCTTCCATTTTTGCATGCTTCCTTTCCATCCTCTGAGCCATTCCTGCCCTGTAAATCCTAAAATCACTTAACACACTTATCAAGGCATCGAATGGTAATAAGAGAAGATTAATATTAGAAAATATAAGGCCAGAAAAGCATGTTTTCAATCATAGCAAAAAATCAGGAAGGAGAATGTAAAACATGCATTTTGTATGAACAAGTGTATGAAAGATTGATAAAATCCACTCAATTGAGTACAAGATAAACCATAAAATAGTGGTTTATCAGTCATTCCTCTTAACAAACTGGATGAAGAGGAAGAAAGCCATGAACAACATGTCAAGCTATTGACATTAAAAGAACACTTGTTGGGAGGCAACCTAACCAAAGGTAGTTTTCTTTTCCTAGTTGTTTCAATAAAAGAGTTAAGTAGACTTCTCTGTATTGCAAGGAGCTAAGTTTGGTGTTGCACACCAAAGTAATTCAAGGGTAAATGTGTAATGCTAAGTTTGGTGTTCCACCATAGATTTTACTAAGAACACATTGTATCCCTCAGCATAATTAGTCACTAGTTCCAAACAATCAGAGAAACTACCTAACAATTGTTTAATTTTTAGTTCATAGTTTATTTTCTTAATAAAATCACTTGATGTTTCCTGTATGTATTCATTCTGCTGCATATAGAAGTAGGCAAGGAACTAAGTTTGGTGTTCTCACACCAACTTAAGTCTAGAAAATCACAATCGTACATGCATGCTAACCATCTCTCAAGTGCTTGGGGAATAAGCAACTTTTAATATCTTTGTAGGAAGTTATTCAATCTCTTGGAGGGTAAGATGCATCATCATGTGGAAAGACAAAGAAAAGACAAGAAAGCCAACAATGATGATGACACAGAGGAAGCAAGAAGACACCAAGAGGTTGTATCTTTACTTGCCTATCTATAGTTTAGATGTGTTAATTGAAAGTGCAATTGTGCCCTTGTTGATTAGTGTCCTATTAGTTATGAGTCATTGACTATTTTTTTGTTTTCAAGCTTGCTAGTCTAAGTGCTTTTATCATCTCATCTTACTTGAACTGTCTGCATTATTCCTCATGCTTGAAAAAAAATTGTTGTGAAACAGAGAAAGAGTAGAGGTCTATTTTGATAGAAGATAGAATAAGGTTATGTGGTGGTATGTGCTAGTTCATTAGTTGATTCATGGATAAGGCTAAAGGTTGGCATGACTTTGAGATATGAACTTGAGCTACATTTCATGAGACTTTACAAATGAAAGAGGTCCATAATAAAAGGAAAAAAAATGCAAGAGAAAGAAACAAAAAGAAATAAACAAGGCTGGGCACCAATGGCTTGAGGTTTTGGATATATGCTTGTGATGCTCTTGTACGAAGATAAGCTTGGATAAATAGGTTCTAAGGGGTGCTTCATCACCTTTCAACTTGGGTTAACTAACCCGGGATTGCCAACCGAAAATCCACTATCAAGAGCTACTTTGAGACAGAGCATTTAGTGACCCAAAGAGGTGCTAGGCATCAATGTCCAAAGAATAAAACAAGCTAAATGCCTGTGATGTGTGTGTGCTAAGGAGAGGCTTGAGCAAGTAAGCCCTTAGGGGTGTTTCAACACCTAGCATCTTGAACGAACTGGGATGGGAATGCTGGCTGAAAACTTACTTTAAGGAGCTGCCTTAACACATAGCATTTAGCCTCAACAAGCAATAAATCTCAATCAAAAGAAAGAGAGCAAGAAAAACTGAGGACCAAGCAATAACAAGTCTCATTTTTTGTGTAACTCAAGTAAGGATCCAAAAGAGTATCAATACTTCAACCGCAAATAAAAATCACTAAGATAGCATGCATGAAAACCCCATTAACCAGAATTGAATGTCTTCCAATAAAGGCTTATACCTCTCTCTGTTTTCATTCATTCTCCTTATGTTTTACTGCTTGCTTGGGGACAAGCAAGATTTAAGTTTGGTGTTGTGATGACAAGTCATCTTAGGCTAGTTTCACAAGTCTTTTTCATTAGTTTTTACTTGGTTTTCATGCATTTCTTAGACAATAAGTAGGTATTTGGATGACAATTTCATGCTTGTTTTGATTCAATCAAACATTGTTAAATTGGTGCATTTTCATGAGATTTATGCAAGATTTACTTGATTATTATGAATGATACAAAATCTTGTGATTTGGCAAGGCATTGATGCATGTGTTTGGTTGATGATAGGTGAAGAAAAGCAGAGGAATGGCAAGGAAGAAGCAGAGAAGGTAACGTTAGAGCCAAAGTTGGTGGTCCAACGTTACCTCAAACGTTGATGAAGAAAAAGAGGTGCATAGTTGGAGCCAAAGTTGGACCTCCAACTATGCCTCAAACATGGCCAAGAAAGATGCATAGTTGGACCTCCAACTATGCCTCAAACTATAAGAAAGAGGCAATGTTTGAGCCCAAAGTTGGACCTCAAACGTGGCCAAGAAAAAGGAGCATAGTTGGAGTCAAAGTTGGACTCCAACTATGGGTCCAACGTTGAGGAAAAAGGGTGCCAACGTTAGACCTAACGTTGGTGGTCCAACGTTGAGTCCAACATCTTCGATAAAATCTCAAAATTTGAAGTTGGAAAAATCGCATCGACGCGCACGCGTGGGCGACGCGTACGCGTGAGCTTGGAAAACTTGCAATCCACGCGTACGCGTGGGTGACGCACACGCGTGAAAATGCCAACGTTGGAGGTAACATTGGTGATCCAACGTTAGATCCAACGTCTGCGATGCCATCCTCGGAAAAATTTGATATGACACGTACGCGTGGGTGACGCGTACCCGTGGAAATGGAAAAATGGCAAGGGACGCGTACGCGTGGGTGACGCGTACGCGTGGATTGGCAAAATTTCAGCCTTCACGCGTACGCGTGGGTCACGCGCACACGTGACTAAGCAAACGTTGGTGCTCCAACGTTGAGTCAAACGTCACTGGCAACATCCAGAATTCAATTTTTTAGTAACGTTTGACTCAAACGTTGGTCACTAACGTTTTCACCAACTTCAATTCAATTTGGCACCCATGCAAGCTTATGAACATTAGTTTGCCAAACGTCTTCATCAACGTCAATTAGAGCCACTCTCAACTAGCTTTAACAGAGGCCAAGGCCCACATCCAAGTACTTGAAGACCCATTTGGGGATGAGAAGAAAAGTTTAAATAGAGAAGTTTTTGAAGATGAAAGGAGCTCTGCTGGTAGTAGTAGAGCGTTGGTAGTAGGAGTAGGAGTAGACAAAAATCAGATTCAGAGGTTGAAGAAGGACTGCAGATGCTGTTGGATTCTGACCTCCCTGCACTCAAAGTGGATTTTCTGAAGCTACAAAACTCTAAATGGCACGCTCTCAATTGCGTTGGAAAGTAGACATCCAGGGCTTTCCAGCAATATATAATAGTCTATACTTTGTTCGAGTTTAGATGACGCAAACTGGCGTTCAACGCCAGTTCCATGTTGCATTCTGGAGTTAAACTCCAGAAACAGGTTGCAAAGTGGAGTTAAACGCCAGAAACAGGTTACAACCTGGCGTTCAACTCCAAGAGAAGCCTCTACATGTGTAAAGCTCAATGTTCAGCCCAAGCACACACCAAGTGGGCCCCAGAAGTGGATTACTGCATCATTTACTCATTTTTGTAAACCCTAGTAACTAGTTTATTATAAATAGGACTTTTTCCTATTGTATTTACATCTTTGGATCATCGGGGGATTATCTTTTGATCCTTTGATCATGTTCAGGGGGCTGGCCATCCGGCCATGCCTGGACCTTGTTCGTATGTATTTTCAACGGTAGAGTTTCTACACACCATAGATTAAGGTGTGGAGCTCTGCTGTTTCTCATGAATTAATGCAAAGTACTATTATTTTTCTATTCAATTCAAGCTTATTCCTATTCTAAGATGTTCATTTGCACCCAAGAACATGATGAATGTGATGATTATGTGACGTTCATCATCATTCTCACTTATGAACGCGTGCCTGACAAACACTTCCGTTCTACATGCAAACAAGCTAGAATGAATATCTCTTAGATATCTAATATAGAGGACCGAGTCCGAGATATTAGAATCTTCGTGGTATAAGTTAGAATCCATGGACGGCCATTCCTGAGATCCGGAAAGTCTAAACCTTATCTGTGGTATTCCGAGTAGGATCTGGGAAGGGATGGCTGTGACGAGCTTCAAACTCGCGAGTGCTGGGCATAATGACAGACACAAAAGGATAGTAAATCCTATTCCAGTATGATCGAGAACCGACAGATGATTAGCCATGCAGTGACAGCGCATTGGACCATTTTCACAGAGAGGACGGGATGTAGCCATTGACAACGGTGATGCCCAACATACAGCTTGCCATGGAAGGGAGTAGGAATGATTGGATGAAGACAGCAGGAAAGCAGAGGTTCAGGAGGAACGAAAGCATCTCTATACGCTTATCTGAAATTCTCACCAATGAATTACATAAGTATCTCTATCCTAGTTTATATTTTATTTATATTTTTATTATCAATTCACCATAACCATTTGAATCCGCCTGACTGAGATTTACAAGGTGACCATAGCTTGCTTCAGGCCGACAATCTCCGTGGGATCGACCCTTACTCACGTAAGGTTTATTACTTGGACGACCCAGTGCATTTGCTGGTTAGTTGTGCGAAGTTGTGACAAAGTGTGATTCACGTTTGAGAGAACCAAGTCTTTGGCGCCATTGTTGATAATCACAATTTCGTGCATCACCCGCCCCACCCCGCCAAAGCCTGCGGTTTAAGCGGTGCGGGTTAGGCGGGCTTTTGCTATTCGGCGGTCCCAATTTTCTAGCCCAGCCCACTTTTTTGGCGGGTTACGCGGACCGGCCGGGCGGGTTTAGGCCCGTTTGCCACCCCTATCTACTGGTAGTAGTAGAGCACTGGTAGTAGGAGTAGGAGTAGAGGCTGGAGGATTAGAGACTCCACATAGCTTAGCTTAGAATTTTAGTTTGATAGACTTTTTCTCTTCTGCACTTTTACATTTCAGCTTGTATTGAACTTCATTTACTTTATGCAATTTCAATTTCCTGCACTTCTATTCCTCTGCAATTTTACATTTCCGTTCATATTGAGCTTGATTTACTATTCATGCAATTTAAATTTCCTGCAAGTATTCTTAGAGCTATGATCCACTAAACCCCAATTCATTAGGGGGAGGAGCTCTATTGTGATTCTAATGGATTAATAAAATTCTTCTTCTTCTCAATCCGCTTGGGTAGCTAAGAGATAAATTCTGTTTTGATTTGATCCATTCACTCCGGAAGGGGGTTTGGATCCATTGAATTTCCATGTGAGCCTCGGAAGGGGAATCATGGAAATTAGAACTGAAGCTCCATCTCTCACAACTCTCTTGATCAACACTATTCGGGAGGAATTGAGATCTTGAGAATTTGTGTGGCTTATGGATGAGAGACATGCGCTTAACCTCTTTTCATGACAATTGGATCAAGAAATTGAAAAGATTGATTGTGATTAGAGAGATTGGATTGCCAAGGAATTGGGATCCAATCAATTCCAATCCGCCATAGATTTACTCATATGATTGAGAAAGAAGTTGAGACCCATTTGATTCATGATGGACTATGATATCTCCAATCCCTGATGAATCTTGTTCTCTGTTATTTCTCACTTACTTTCAGCACTTTAGATTTCCTGCAATTTATTTTCTGTTGATCCAATTTCACTCAATTCATCACTTGTTAGCTTGACTAGACTAATCATTTCACTATAGTTACTTGATTCATCAATCCTCGTGGGATCGACCTCACTCACGTGAGTTTTACTACTTGATACGACCCGATATACTTGCTGGTTAGTTTGTGCGAAATTCAATTTTCCTCCATCACCCATTAGAACGATTAAATATGTTAAATTCTCATTTGATTTGTAAATAACTCTATCTTTGATAAAATTATTTTTGCTAGACACTTATTTATAAAAAAAAAATATTTTTAACATTTTATATTTTTAAAAAGATAAAGACAAGTGAATTGAAATTCTTAAATAAAATAAAATAATCTATTTTATGTATTTCAACGTAAAAAAAAGTGGGGGAGACTCACATCAAGAGGCATGAAACAACTTTTTTTAAAGTTGATAACGTGTCACTCTGTTATTGGTAAATTTTTAATAACCAATTAATAAATTATTCTCCAAACCCAGTTTTTTAAATCCAGTTCGACGCCATTCGGTTTAAATAAACCAGTCCTTGGCATGCTTAATTTTTTTTTTTACCAACCCAGAAAGCAACCTGAACCCCACCCAACCCAACCCACCAGCCAGAAGATCTGCATCGATCTCCTTCTTCCTCGAGCTAGAGGCGTTGGTTGCCTGGTTCCGTTGATCGGTTCTTCTCCCTTATCGCAGATGCCATCCAACTTCTACTCTCTTGCAGTTTCTCGTGCCCCAAATGGTCGTCTCAGGTCTCATTCTTCCTTTCCGTAGCTTCACTTCTCCTTCTCTTGCTTAGTTTAGTTCGTCTTCTTTCCACGGTTCTGTCCGTGTTGGTGCTCCGGCGACGCAACTATTTGGATGAGGGACCCAGCGATGCGATGAGAGAACTCCATTTTCCAATATGCGACTTGCCTCCTCGCCATTTCCCATCCAGTTGCTGCCTCCGTTAGCCTGCTTCCTCGCCTTTGCCTGGATCTTCGCCGACAGTGATGCTGTTTTATCCGAGGCCCATCACCATTTTCGGAGTCTAGTTAACACTCTCAGTTTCTCAGCGGCATCATAATTCCTCCCCTTCTGTGTCGATTCTTCTTTCTTGCTGCTGCTACCGATTTCATCTTCTCCAGGAAGCTCTGCTATGCTGCAATTTACCGATTTCATCATAATTTGCTCTGCTCTGTAATGCCATTTTTTTCTTTCATCAGCTGGCATATCCAATGCATAACCAATAGAAGCAGCAACCTCTGTGACATTCCATGGATTTACCAACACCAACAGCAAAAAACTGTGCAGCACCTTTAAACTGAGAAATAATAAGGAACCTGCAAACTGATGCATAATTTGTAATGAATTTTTTTTGTGAGATGTAAGGATCAATTATGGCTCTTTTCATTGTTTTTTTAACATAAACTTTCCAAGCCAAATATTGTATTTGTCCAAAAAAATCTTATTTTTAATGTAAAAGTAAAAAAATCGGTTAAAATGAACCAAATTAATCAATTCTATCTATAAGGTTTGGTTATAAAATTTGGCTTTTTTTTTATAATAATCGGTTCAAATAAACCAAAACACAACTGAGGACACTTGTCATATTCTCATGCATAATCTTAAAAAAAAGTTATTTTGTGCATCTTGATGTGAGTAGTCCCCAAAAAAAGTTCTATTCTTTAGCAAATTTTAATTATTAAACAAATAAAAAGAATTTATATTTTTTATTTGGGATAATGTTTTCTTATTTTATTGGGAATGGTATGAAATATTATTCACTATGGTCTATTATCAGCCCACAAACAAAAAATATTTAACAATTTCATTAATCATAACTAAACAAAGTGATGGGAACGGAAAATAAACAACATCAACAAAAAAAAGAGCTATTAACTAAGTGTCATGCTCCCAAGTCGTCACGCATTATCATCATCCCATGCTGATAATATAGGTCAGAACGGTAGAATCTCCCTTAAAAATAACGACTAGGAACTTGTGAACTACTAAAAAATGGGTTCGACAGTGGCTGAATAAACTCTGTGGATATCATAGAACCTCACAAAAATTGATTTCTGGGACAAATTTTATCTCTCTGCCACCATCAATATTAGAACTAGCTTTGATTACTCCTCTTCTGTCTTTGATAACTGGTTAATTATTGGTTCTAACAATACCACACTTGGGCCATTAGTATTGCAGGGTTTGTACCTGTCTCAGAATTGCGGTGTCGTCGCCTGTGATATTCGACTAAATTTTTGTGTGTTTCTAACTAATTTACCATGCTATTATTTTTTTTTTTTCATTCAATTGATAAATATACATATTTCAAAACAATGTTAAAATAAATAAATAAATAAAAATTAAGAAGCAGGAGAAAGAGAGGCTAATATTGAAGTCACCATATGTTCTTCAAGTCGCTGCCATTTTCATCTCTAGCGTCAGGAAGTGAGTTTAATTGAATTTTGATATATAAAATCGTTCAAAATATATAAGCCAATTTTCTTTAGCTCTCGTCACAGTAAAAAATCACTAAACAAAGAGAAAATCATTAAAAAAATAAATCTTAGCACTCATAAAAATTTTATTATATTCTTAAAGAATCTTAGATTTATGCAAGTTAAGAAGTCGTTGTACGAGTGAAAACAGAATAAATGGATAAAAAGAAAACAAAGTGACACATAAAAGCAACATATTCTAGCATGGCATTGACCCTAGCAACTTTTAATTTTAATTCTTTCCTACTAATTAAAAATTATTAGACTGCCTCCTCAGAATTATCAAGAAACTAACATGCCGAAAATTTCATGTATGCTCTCAACAAGTGAATACTCTTATTCTATGTTGAATTTAGTTTTTATTGTATTAATATTTTTAATTTGATACAAAAGACAATTAATTATCTAATTTATGATTATTTTTATTATTATAAATAACCAATACATCATAATAAATATTTTTTCACTCTTTTATAACTTAGGATATTGGGAATTTCTTATTGT
>NC_029787.2:78709570-78712622 GCF_000816755.2 Arachis ipaensis
TACAGCCATTAAAAATTATAAAAATAATAATAAATTAATTATATGGAAGATGGTTTTTTTTTTTTAACTAAAAATAAAATAAAATTAATAGCAAATACCCTGGTTGCAACTCCCAAGTATTACCGTACCACTCACGCCAACAACGCTTCCAAATTCTGATTTCGTATTTTGAATTTATTTTCATGCAAAAGACGCAAAACAGTGTTACAGATTAAGCTTTTTGGCCTGAAGAAAGGGTAGCGATAGAACTATGATGAAGCGTATATATTCACAAACACCATTCAATTCTACATTATTTGAAGCATGGCGAAAGCAAAATACACGAATCCGAAGGCGCAGTTGAAGAAATGGATCTCGTTGAGGAAGCTGGTTTTGCCGATGCTTTTGATTTTCACGATTGTGCTTCTGGTGTTACTTTCTATCGGAGTTTTTAATCTTCCTATTACCGCTAATGATTCTCCGATCAAGGATCTCGGTGCTCTTAGGCGGCGCAGAACATCTGAGAGGTAGCTTCCACCGCTAACGATTCTGTTTTTCTTTTTCTAGTTATAAGGCGAAAATGCGATTAACATTACTACTTTATGGTTGTTGCTTTTGGAAGAGGTTACGGTTTGGTAGAGCAAAAGAAAAAATGGACCGAAATTCTTTCGTGGGAGCCAAGAGCTTTCATGTACCACAATTTCCTGGTTAGTTTTCCAGATCTTTTAATTCACCTGTTATGGATTAGGCACTGATTTTTTTCATGTACACACCTGTTTGGTGCAACGTGGCGGTTACCAGCTCAGTTCAGATCTAGAATTTTCCTTCAAAACGTGTTATAAGGATGTCTTTTAGGCGAGGCTCAAGAAAATTAGTTATATTCATGAATGGAATACCGAATTGTGACTGAAAAGGTTCAACAGCTTGAGCGTCATGTTTTATTTTGCGATATTAGATTCATGTAGCAGTAAACTGTTGAAAGTGAAGCTCATCTATTTTGTATTAGAATATTAATACTAATTAATTCTGCCTCTCATTTGGATCAGTCCAAAGAAGAATGTGAACACTTGATTAACGTTGCCAAACCACATATGGAAAAATCACAAGTTGCTGATAGTGATACTGGACAGAGTATAGATAGCAGGTTTGCCTCTATTTTGCGTGTTCATTTATGGTAACAATAGTTGTAAGCTGTGTTTTGGTTTAGATACTTGCTCCTGAGAGACTAGTGGTGGTAATGCAATTCTATACAATCCATGCCTCCAGTGATCGTACTAGCTCAGGAGCGTTTCTGAGAAGAGGATTGGACAAAATTGTCCAAAGCATAGAAAAAAAGATTGCTGATCTTACCTTCGTACCAATAGGTATGACTGTATGATGAGTTCCTGTATGCGTCTGCTTATCTCTTTCTTTTGTCTTTCTAAGTTTGATATAGGATGATGTCAGGGACACAATAACCTAAAAGTATCTTATCTAATTTAATGTTTATAATTTTATAAATATAACATCTATAATTATAGACTTATTATTCAGTTATTCCAGCAGTAATTAAAGATTGAAAAATAAAATAATTTTTTATTGTTTTACACTGATTTTCTATTGCTTCCTGAATATTTTTGTTGGTTAAACTAAGAACATTTTAGTGTGTCCGATTCCTTTTTGCTTACTCAGGGTCACTTTATAAAATGCGAGGGTTCTTTCTTGCTCAGTCATATCTTGCTCAGTCATATGAGGCAGTATATGATGAAGTTAATGTAATGAGTTTGTGTCATTTTAATATTTTTGTAGATCCCACTAGTATTTGAATTGTTGTACTTTGGATCTCACTATATGTGATATGGTGGTTAAGCCGGAAATGGAATACAATTTGAATATATTAAACAAGAATGCAAATACCTCCTAATATAGTATACTTATCGTCTGGTATGAATGAATTACTTCAAAAGTTTTTGAGTTAGTAATGAATAACTCATAAATATGTAGAGAATGGAGAAGGACTTCAGGTTCTTCACTATGAAGTTGGCCAAAAATACGAACCTCACTTTGATTACTTCTTAGATAAGGTCAACACTAAGGACGGAAACCACCGTGTTGCTACAGTTCTTATGTACCTGTAAACACATGTCTCTTTTCAATTATAGTTCTATTTTGCGTTAGTTAAATTTTAAAGTAGTCTTTCAAATTGGTCCCGTGCACTAGAATAGTTTCCTAAATTCTAATTGTACCAATTACGTTTCTAAAATCGGCAAAAATGTACAATGTTAGTCCTTATCAGTATTATGAGTTACGCTAAGAGACGAGCGCGGTACACTTTTGCCACACTTTTGCCACTTTCATGGACGTAACTAAGCAATTAAGAACCCAAAGACTATTTTAGTATAAGCGGCTGATCTCAAGTACTACTTTGGGATTTAACTCACTTGTGCTTTATGGTGGATTTTCTTTGGAAATATACTAATTGTTTAATTTTTTATGTGTTTTGTGCAGTTCAGATGTTGAAGAAGGTGGCGAGACCGTATTTCCTGATGCCAATGTAAGTTTTAGTTCTGTTCCATGGCAGAATGATTTGTCTGAATGCGCTAAAAATGGTCTCGCGGTGAAGCCAAAAATGGGTGATGCTATATTGTTTTGGAGCATGAAGCCAGATCTCACCCTAGATCCTTCTTCTCTACATGGTTACAAACTTTGCAAAATTTAATTTAGACTTTGTTATGGTTAATTTTCTAATTCATACTGACCCCAATTTGCAATTTTGTTACTCTACTATCTGTTTCAAATTGGTTAATATTTTTTTTTTTTTTTGTTTAATGCTTCCAGGTAGTTGCCCTGTTATTAGAGGAAATAAATGGGCTTCAGCAAAGTGGCTACGTCTTGGGGTGTTCAACTAATAAAGATATTATTAAGCCATCTCGTGTGCAGATACCTGTAGAGAGTAAGGATCATTCCAATGCACTCTTACAAGAATTCAAAAATGATTTTTATCTTAAAGTATAAGCGACAATTTCATCCGTTTCGTGCAACAATTTCCTCGCTCAACATATTTGCATCGGATTGCATTATAAAAATATTTTAA
>NC_029787.2:78712660-78764284 GCF_000816755.2 Arachis ipaensis
TATGCATATTAATTTATATAATTTTCTAATTAATCAACTTTATTATAACAATAATTAAATCTACAATAGATGAATAATTAAATCTTCTCTCTGTCAAAATACTTTTATTTATGTGATAATATACTTTTTTTTATTCCACGGTATCTCCCAACCCGACAGGTCAAGGACTAATCCGTCGCGGTACTGAGCTCCATTTAAAGGTTTGTCGCTGGCCAATGAGTTGCTGCATGCATAAGGCGGGATGATAATATACTATTTAAATATGTGTGGAAGTGTGGAACAATATTTTTTTAAAATTTCTTTTATGCTGACCATCCTCTATATAAAAAGCACGGGGAAGTAATAATAGATCAGTTTACAAAAGAATTTTAGTGACATCGATATACTAATTTTTCATCTCTGTTTATACCACAAAACTAATGTATTTGGTATTGAGGAACAGTGAAAATTCTTCCAACATTAATAAAATACTCAACCCCATTATTTGACAATTTGGGTTTTTCACCATAGCCATCATATGCTGTTGACACATCTAACTGTTTGCCACTATAGCAACACATGCTAACCGCCATGTTTAAAAGCTTCTCCATCTTCTTTTGACTGAGATTAGACCCACCACCTACTGCGTTGGTTTCAGCCTAAGGGCAGCACTGAAAGAAACATAACACCAAACATAACTTCTCTGGACAAATGTGGCCCTCTCTATGAAAAAAAAAATTGACCAAATTGAAGTAATTATTGGATTCAGAATTTTGGATCCTCTCATGTTCAAAATAAACATGACCTTCTATTGTTTACATCACAATGATAAAATTTGACTTGCTGATTAACCGAATTAAGGCTTTGGGTTAGTTGCTTCATTGGTTCAATCAATTGGTTTTAGGTCAAATCACTTAATTAAATACGATTTAGTAAATAAATATATAACGATATAATATAAATCAAACAGATGCCCCATATGTAATATGAATTTAATTTTGATACATTAACAATATAAAAAAATTTTACACGCACATCTAATTACGTATCACTACAAATAACTACTTTTTTACATGGTCATTCAAAAGAATAAACGTGATTGAATGATTTACGTTGTCAGTGCATCAAAATTAAACTCCTAATATTTGACAAAATATATAACAAATGACTAGCCTGTTTGGAATCGTTAGGTGGTTTGTAATTCTTTTACCAATCTCTCTATATGCCTCATCCAACGGGTCTGGTCTAGGTCTAATAACTATAATTAACATCTCCACATTCTACAATGATTACTAATCTTTTTAACATTTTATAATTTTGAGAGTAACTATATCAATGATGAAGATGTGAACATGACAAAGATCATGCTAATTTTCAACATGAGAGGATCCAAATCCATGATGATTAATTACCTGTTGATACAATAACGCTTTCCAGTGGGTGGAGGACCATCATCAAACACATGTCCAAGATGAGCATCACAGACAGCACAAAGAACTTCCTGGCGCGGCATGAATATAATCGACAGATCTAATTTTGACTTCACATTGTTCCCAATTGGCTGGTAATATGATGGCCATCCAGTTCCACTATTAAACTTAGTAGATGATCTAGAGAGAAAAACAATGCAAAAGAATTAAATCAGTTCAAGATGAATGTGATCAGTGAAAGAAAAATGTAGTTTGGTGAACTGCATATAAAGTACTTACTCAAATAGAGGGGTGTCACAACATATGCAATGGTAAGTCCCCTCAGTTTTGGTATTCCAATACTCCCTGGAATTATTCAAAAAATTGGAAGATAAAACAACAGTTGCATAAAAAAAATTAAAAAAAGAACCTCATATATAGCACTGTGTATTATGTTAACTGTGTATCACCGTGCAATTCTGTAGATTTTAGTAAGATGCAAAATTATACTTGCTATTGATAACCAGAAATTCTAACTACAGCAAAGAAATTTGACAATGATACATGGAGACTTGAAAGTGAAGAAATTGACAATCTCAATCTGCTGGATTATACCAGGCTTATTATTATTAATCATGATCAAATTTATGCAGTACAAAAATATGAATGCCTCTCATGGTGGTATAGAAGATTTTTGGAATATAATATGCAGCATATTGTATCCTTACATAGCCTTGAACAAGAGACAATACATATTAAATTCATATGTACACTGGACTGAACCAACATTCTCTAGCCCCCTGCCAATGGTTCTAGATTTCGAGATATAAAACCAATAATGTGTCTCTAGTGTAGCTTCTAAGAGAGAGAGTTTCGTGGCAAGCATATCAGTAACAATAAGACGAGTCAAATTTGGAAAAAAAAAAAAAATTGTTCAAGAGCCATCTAAAACGAAAACCATGCAATATGCAAGATGAAAGAAATATGTAACAAATGCTTTTATTATCAAATTAGTAATAGAGTTAGAACGTACCCAGTGAAAGCTCTCTCAGTGCCCTTTTGACGGGTAATGTAGAATTGTTCACTTGTTAGGCGCTTCTTCCACTCTTCATCCCTTACAGACTTATAATCAACAATGTCAGCACCTAAAAGGCCCAATAGAGAGTATGTCAGATAAAACACTGGCAAACCTTGCTAGGAAGGGTAATGCTAGAAAAATAATAAGGTAAAATTATCTTATTTAACTTAACATCGATAATTTGGTACCATATAATATCTATAATTTCATATTTATTACATCCAATATTATCCAATTATACCTCATGCATACAAAATAATACAATTTAAAACTGTTCTGAGCTTATTTAATTATATGTTTATTAAATCTAATACTAATTAATTATTCTAATAGTAATTAAGAAATATAAAATAAGACACTTTGAGCAGCTGTGAATTGATTCTCTATTGTCTCCTCAGTGTTTTTGAGCAAGAAATCCCAATAACAAAGCCTATGCCACATTTTGCCTCCATAACCAAAAGCAATTAATGTATCTTAATTCAAATTTAATGTACTAAATTACTCCGTTGAAATTCAAATACAGAGGACCAATCACCAATGACAAATCAAAATCTAAATAACTACCGCCACTTACTCCTGCAATTTTCTACTAAACTAACTGGCTAAGCGAAACTAAATAAAAACCAAAAAGCTATCTCCTAAGAATAAACAAGACCAAGAGGAGAACCCAATTATTATACAAATTAATGTTAGTATTAATATGATAATCAAAATACCTGATTCAAAGGAAGTGTTGTCTGCTTGGTGGGATTGGGAAGAAGCAGAGGAACCCATTGAATGGATTGAATAACAAAATTTCCTTCCGGAATTGTCAATAGCACGTGAAGGAAAACATACCAAGACCTTAGAATTATGAATAAACCTCTGGCAAGGAATACGAGATGTCGGTAAACTCAAAGCACGAGAAGCCATCTTACCCAAAAAGAATACGTGGCCACTTTAATAAATTCATATATCTAAGTAAATTAGTACGTGAACTTTCTTAGTTGACGTTTGGCAACTGAAGAGACTGTCCTTATAGTTTGTAATCACTAATCACTGAAGAGATTACGAGTTAGCCACGTAGAGATTTCCAAGCCACGAAAGTTGAGATGCAAAACTTGTCAATTTTTTTTTGCAATATTACTTCACCAGCAATATTTATCATTTTTTTTTGTCACTATTCACCAAGTACGTGAAGTTGTGGTGGAAATTTAAGGGCAATCAATTTTATACGAACTTAATAATGGAGAATCGTTAAATAAAATTTAGTTAAATTATTTAAATTATTTAATAATTTTTAATTATTAATTTTATATGAAGTTGACTGTATTTAAATTCTATCATTAAATGATATTATTAAATGTATTTTTGTGTAATATTTTTTTAGGTTTTCTAATTTAAAAAATATAATAAATAATTACATTTGATAAGTGAAAATTTTTGAAAATAAAATATTAACAAAAAATGTGGATTAGAATAAATCCTCAAGATGCACTTTGAAAATTGGCGAAAGCTAGTGCACTCTAGGTAAAGTAGGGAGTGCAACACTCTTTAAAAGTTAACCTGCTATCAAAAGTAATTAGGTAAATTAAATTTATTTATTATTGTTATTTTTTTTGTCATGGGCTAAACAAACAAAGCGGCACTAACAATAAAAACTAATTCGCTCGTTTAACACAGAACTATTTTACACCAGAAAAGTATTCAGAAAAATTTAATCGACTTCCTCCGTTATTTTGCTAGCAGGTGCTTCCACTATTGTTCTGTCTAGCGACAGATTTTGACGCTCTTGAACCCACCTCATTCCACATCTACCATAAATGGACCTTCAAAGCCCGAAAAATTGCTGCCATAGAAAAGGAAGACGCTGTCTGTCGCCGCTGCTGGTTGGCTAACTCCAAACGTAAAACTGATTTTATAGAAGAACCCGGTCTCCATGAAGGCGCCATGATTCTCAGATGACAACGCAATCAAAGCACAAAATACATGACAGTTAAAACAAGTCCATTATCTTTTATTTCAAATTATCCTCAACGCAAAATTTATTTAAAATTTAATATTATATACATAATATATATTTAATATTATTTTTTTTAAGATTCTAATATATCTTTTTTTCTAGATTTAGTACATAAATTTTCAACTTATTTTTTATGTATTATTTATTTTAATTCTAAAGTCCAATAATTTTTTTTACAGACATGTTGTTTTTAATATTTATATACTATTTTTTTATTTTGAACTTCAGCCTAATACCTGAGACTTACAAAAAAATCTAAAACTTATCAAAAAATGATTAACCTGATTAACAGGTTACCTTTTTAAATTCAGACCATTCAAATAAAATATAATAAATGAAGAGTTCAGATTTACGAATTCATAAGGTGTGCAGCACTTCATACTTAGGAAGGAGCGTTTAAGAATGAGCCTGAAAATTCTGATATTAATAAAAAGGTTTTGAGAAAAATTAAAAAAAATAAAACTAGACAGTTAAAGTGATCAAATTCATTTAGTCCGTTTTTTCAATTTTGGTTAACATATATTATATTTCAAATACAGTGCCAAAAATTATATTAAAGGCACATTTTATTTACTCAATACCTAAGTTATGACATAAAAATTTAAATAACATCTGGATTACATTTGGGATAAAAAAAAAAAAAATGAGTACTAAGTATCCAAAAAAATTCTCAAAAAAAATTTTAGATTTTTTTTCCAAAGATAATAGGTTATATTTCATTAATTATTAAAAAATGAAATACAAAGATGTCTAAAAGTAGAACAGTATAATAAAAGGTGGGGATTTTCCAAAGACACTACACTGAAGGTATTCATCCAACAGTGCGTGGTCGAAAAACGAAGAAAAATCTTAAAGAAGAAATAAAGATAAATCAAATTGAATGCAACTAAGAGCTTGTCTCATGGAGATAACGACCTAAACTGAGAGTTCTTTGGATTTCACGGAGCAACTTGACAGAGCTTGCTAGAATGGCAGACGGCATTGAAGTAGAACCTTCAAAAATCAACTGGTTGCGAGCTTTCCAGCAGTTCCAGCAAATGATGGCAAGCAATTGAGGATTACTGTCAGCATTCTTCAACGGGTTAAGTATCTCTGTTGATGCAGTCCACCATGTCCAAAAATCGTTAGAACTCTGAGGGGGAAGACAATCACGAAGATAACTCTGAGACCACACGTCTTTAATTCTAGAGCAATCGATCAAACAATGAGTGACTGTTTCCGTTGCTTCATGACAGCAAGGGCATATTGGTGATATAGATGGGATGCGGTGATGAATCTGAGCAAGCACCGGAAGTCGGCCATGGAGAGCTTTCCAGATAAATAGCTTAATTTTGTGAGGCAAGTTCAACTTCCATAGATCAATCCACGGCTTTTTCTGCTGCATATAATTAGGGCAAAGCTCCAGAGGCGGATGGTAAAATAAATAGCCAATTCTGTAACCTGAAGCTGTATCATATTGCTTGGATTTATTCAAATCCCATTGCAATTTGTCCCTACTCTGCTGAATTTTAACTGACAAAATCATGTTTGCAACGTCTTGGGCAAATAATTCTTGAATGAGATTCTGATTCTAATTTCTATCTTCAGTAATTAGATCTTTAACTCTTGGAACCAACTCAGAAATAGCCTGTCTATTTGGCATGTCAGAAATCATTAAAGGATACGGAGGAGGTAGCCAAGGATCCTCAAAGGTTCGGATATTCTCACCAGTACCCACAGCCCAATTAAGACCTTTTTCAACAATCTTTCGGCCTTCCAGTATGCTCCTCCATCCCCAAGAAGGTAAGACTCCAATTTCTGCCGTTATAGCATTACCATTGCCAAAGTATTTACCTCTTAAGATTTTGGATAATAAGGAAGTAGGCTGTGTTACAAGTCGCCAAAACTGTTTGCCTAAAAGCGCCAGATTTTGGATTCTGAGATCTTTAAATCCAAGGCCTCCTTCTTTTCGTGGGCGAGTCATAGTGTCCCAGCTAATCCAAGCCATCCTCCTTTCAGAACCTTTTTGTCCCCACCAGAACTGAGAAAGTAGAGAGTGAATTTCCGAAATTAAACCATCAGGAAACTTGAAGCAAAATAATGTATAAATAGGAATAGCTTCTCCCACTGCCTTAAGCAATACGTGTCTACCACCTGACGAAAGAAGATTGCGCTTCCACCCTTGGATTCTTTTTC
Source organism: Arachis ipaensis (assembly GCF_000816755.2). NCBI lineage: Eukaryota > Viridiplantae > Streptophyta > Magnoliopsida > Fabales > Fabaceae > Arachis > Arachis ipaensis. The sequence goes on from NC_029787.2 coordinate 78,719,304, forward strand.
GAACCTTTTCTTTGATCATACTAAAAGAAGCCTTTTTCGATTTAGAGACTGTAGAAGGCAAACCAAGGTATTTATCCTGAGCCCCAATATGATTAATATTCATAGAGTTAGCCAGTAGTGTACGAGTAGTGGACGGAGTGTTGTGGCTAAAGAATACAGCAGATTTATTAAGATTTATCCTCTAGCCACTGATGCTTTCATAAGAATTCAATAAATGCAGGATATTTGAACATGCTTCAGGATTAGCCTTACATAATAAAATGGAATCATCAACAAACAGGAGGTGGTTGACCTTGGGACATCGCCTATGTATCTGAAGACCCTGAATTAGTCTGTTTTGTTCTGTCTTGTGTAGCAAGAAGGAGAGACCTTTTGCACAAAAAAGAAAAAGATAGGGGAATAGAGGATCTCCTTGTCGAATACCTCTATTTGGTTTGAAGAAACCATAAGGTTGTCCTTCCACAATAACAGAATAAGAAACAGTTGTCACTAATTCTCGAATCCACATGATCCATCGGGAGTCAAAACCAAACTTCTCCAATATAAACAAAAAAAAGTGCCATTCCACCCTATCATATGCCTTACTCATATCTAATTTTAGCGCCATTTCATTTTCAAGACCCCTTTTTTTGTTCTTCAAGTAATGCATATACTCGTGAGCAATTAGGATATTATCAGATATTAATCTGCCTTTAATAAAAGCACTCTGCGTAGGGCTAATTAGTCTATTCATCATACCCTGAAGCCTATGTACAAATACTTTGGAGATAATCTTGTAAAAGACTGAAGAGAGGCTTATTGGTCTTACCTGAGTCATATCTTTAGCATCAGAAATCTTGGGAATAAGACAGATCTGAGTGTGGTTAAAACCCTTCAAGATTCTGCCCCAGAAAAAAAGCTCTTAACTGCTCGAAACACATCACCACTAAGTATGTTCCAGAAGCTTTGAAAAAATTTTGCTGTCATACCATCATCTCCTGGAGCACTTTGAGGATGAATGCTAAATGTTGCGCGTTTCACTTCCTCCATAGTCACTGGTCTTTGAAGCCTACGGTTCATGTGAGCTGTAACCTTAGGTTTAAAATCAATAAACAGAGGTTCAGGGTTCTCATGACAAGTGGAAGAAAAGATGTCCTTGAAATAAGATTCAGCCATAGAAGCAATACCAGCATTTGAAGTAGCCACTTCACCATCACTGCCAGTTAGTTGACAAATTCTATTCCTTCGAGTTTGATTTCTAAATTTCTGATGGAAGAAAGCTGTATTTTGATCACCAAATTTGAGCCATTTGACTCTAGACTTATCTTTCCAATAAGATTCCTCATTTTGCAATGTTTTTTCAAGTTTGTCCTCTATTTCTGAAATGATGTCGCCTCCATGAATTCCTGCTAAACGAAGTTCCTCTAATTCCGACTGTAGTAAATCAATCTCCACCTTCGAATTAGATCTGTGTTCTTGCTGCCATCTGACAATCTTATGCCGACAACACTTTATTTTTTGAGCTAGGATATACATGGCTGAACCATCAATCTGTTCATGCCAAACCTCTCTAACAATCTGCCTTATTTCATCATTGGAACACCATCTTTCTTGGAATTTGAATCGGCATTTAGATCTCTCAGTTCTCGGATTAGAGTCTAGGAGAAGAGGGGCATGATCCGAGCCTGATTCTGACAGTCTAAGAGCCGTTGCATTGGGATAGAGTTGCTGCCAATCAACTCCTACCAGGAATCGGTCCAGTCTTTCCTATATCAACTCATCACCCCTCCGTCTATTTGACCAAGTGAATGGTCTTCCGACCATACCAATATCAATCAGGGAATTATCATCAATAAAACTATTAAAGATTTCAATAGAAGAAGGAGATTTAGCATCCCCACCTTCTTTCTCCAATTGATTAGAAATGACATTAAAATCCCCCATTAACACAACCTTACCATCGAACTGTTGGGTGACTGAAGTTAATTCAGCAAATTGAGTCATTCTACTTATAGTTATTTATGAGCACTGCCAAATTAATTTTTAAATTTGTTTTAAATAAAAGTTAAAACATTGAATAAATATTTGATAATTGAAAGAGTATTATAGTTAATAAAATTTTTATCTTAGACATTTTTGTGTGATATTATTAGATTAATTTTATATGAAATGAATATTATCTTACCATACAAATATAAAAAATGACGTCATTAGATTAAGTCATGCGCTAGAGTGTAACCAATTTGTTTCTATAAGCATATAACTTTTTTTTGGTGACTCTATACGCATATAACTTAATTTAATAATGCTTTTCATTAACTATATGAGTACAATAATACAAATACGTAATATTATAATTAAATCGTTACAATAATATAAAATATTTTTAGTACTTAGTCTCTACACATATTGACAATTCTTTGAGAGTATATTTCAGATATTCAGTACCCATATCTTTCTTTTGTTTTTATCGTGAATGCAACCGAAATGTCATTTAAATTTAAGTGTCATAATCTAGATACTGAGTAATCGAGATATGCTTTTAATATGATTTTTAGCATTGTACTCGGAATATAATATATTGTGCATATTGATAAATACTCTACTATTTATGTATTTTTGTAAATATTACATTTATTTAATTTAAATATAAAAAATTTCAACTAACAACGGTATGATTTCATTACACTTTATCTACTTTGAGGTTTTGGGTTCTTTCGATTTTTGTTTAAATAAAAAAACTTAAATATTTTTTTGACATATATAAAAGATGAAAAAGTTGCATAATTACATAATAGATATTATTTATGGATGGATCTACAGGATATGAATCCAACCCACTTTCTTCTTAACATGCAAGCTACATTTGAAATTGGACATAACAAGATTGGTCCAATAGCATTAAATTTAAAAACAGAAGACCTAGTCCACATGGGTCAGACTTGCTTGGAAATAGGTCCCTGAAGGTCGTAATCAACCCAACTTGGGGGCAAGGTAAGCGCTTCCCCTTCTCCCACCCTCCACTACTTCGTTTATCACTCTCAAATTACCTTAAATAGGGGAATAACCTCTCACTCTATAAGGGAGTAACTATCCATGATATTAAAAGTCATTTCTAAAAAATTACTAAGTCCTACATTACTACTCTATAAATACTCAACACACAAATTTTTTTTTTTCCAATTCAATCTCACTTAAAAGCTGCTTAAACTCTCGCTGATTTTTTAGGCATCGAAATTCTTTATTGGTATATCCTACAACCATCTAGGAGAAGATGTCGAATAAAATACCGTTCTGGTGTCTAAGTCAGAATTCTCCCTTAAAACATTTGGACCTACGTTTAGACCCAAGACTACCTTAGTTTTAGGTAATATTTCAGAACATTGGCGTAGTTGCTGAGGAATCTGAAGTGTCACTCTTACAAATGGTAATAAAAACAATCATGAAAAAATCTTTGACTCTGGTTCCCACTCTAGAAATCATAGTCGAAATCATAATTCTCCATCCATACCACCTTACCTCCTCTACATTCCTATCACCATCATAGACCACGTTCTCCCCAACCTTAAAAATCCACAGGTTAAATTCAACCATCTATTTTTCCCACACTGAAGGGGAAGGACGTAGTACTACCGAAACTCTAGGGTTAGTGTACAACCACCTGGGGTGGATTGAACAACTAGAATCTGAGCTAGCCCAACAGAAAGACGCTGAGCATCAACGTAGAAAGGAGATACAATGGTGAAAGAGGTCGATGACAAGATAAAAAAGATGGAGATGAAGTTAAAGCAGAAGGGAAATCGGGAAGCGTATGACAACTCTAATTATTATTGCGGCAGAGAGGATCCATTCTCAGAGGCCATCATGCGAGCAGAAGTTCTTAAAGACTTCAAAAGTCTTGAAATGAGTTTGTATGATGGAACTACGGATCCAAGGAACCACCTCAGTAACTTCAAAAGCCGGATGTACCTTACAGGAGCATCTGAAGCAACTCAGTGCAAGGCTTTTCCGACTATCCTTACCAAGGCAACCTTCAAATGGTTTGACGGGTTGCTACTCAAAACAATCATGTGTTTTAATGATTTAGATCATGGTTTTCTAACCCACTTCTCAATCCAGAAGGACAAAGTTAAATACGCTTTGAGTTTACTAGGAGTAAAAGAAGAAGTTGGAAAATCACCGCGAGCCTTATATGGAAAGATACAATAAAGCTTACATGGAAATCCAACACTTACTTACTAAAATAGTCATCATAGGTTTAATAAACGTGCTAAGGGATGGACCATTCTCCCAATCCATCTCTAAAGCCATCTGACTTCCTTGGCCTGTGTGCAAGTAAAGAGAGGAAAAATACATCAACATGGAACAAATCACACAACTAAGGAGATTTCATTCAAATCAGGATACTAAAGAAGCTCGTGATGGTGGCAAGGAGACGGATTAGAGGAAACGAGAAGACGAGTCTTCTTGGAGGCAAAGGTACCACTCTTACACCCGCTTAGAGTCTCATTAGTAGAAGTTTACAAGGATATTTGCAATGTGGAAAAACTCCTACCACCTCGGCCTATCAAAAGTAAAAAGGAGGAAAACAAACTCTAGTACTATGAATATCACTGCATCTACGACTATCACACCAATGACTGTTACGATCTCAAAAACATAATAGAAAAATTGGCTTATAATGGCTTATTAGATAAGTATGTTGTTCCTGCAAGATTGGAACAAACAAGAAGAGGAGACTCAGGAGATGAAAGAAACTTTTTCGACAAAGACAAGAGCAAGGATAGAGAAAAGACCTGCAAAGGCACATCCATGTCATATCCAGAGGGTTTGCACCTGGAAGAACCTCTAAGTCATCCAGAAAAAGACATCTTAAGGAGGTTTACCAAGTGAGAGAAGAAAGTTGGGAATTCGACATTCCCAAAATTGTTTTTACCATAGAAGATGCTAAAGGATTATCCCAGACCATGACGACCTGGTTGTAACCACCATCATATTGGTAAATGCCAACTTGTATTGCACTTTGATAGATCAGGAAAGCTCAGCAGACATCCTTTTTAAGCCGACCTTTTAGATGCTCAGCCTCGAGATCAAAAGCTTGATGGCTTACCTAGACACCCTGTTCGGATTAGGACAGATCCCTATCTAGGCGATGGGATGTATCTGTCTCTACACAACCTTTAGGAAAGGACCAAGGAGTACAACTTTGAAGGTAGATTATGTGGTCGCGAATATACCAACAACATACAACGCAATGATAGGTTGGAACACACTAAGTCGACTTTCCACTATGGTTTCAACCACTCACTTATGTATGAAGTTTTCAACCAAGAATGGGGTGGCCGCAGTTAAAGGAGATCAAGCATTAGGCCAAAGGTGTTACAATGAAAGCTTGAACTTTAGGGGATAGAAAGCCAGAGGACAAGTTGCCATCCTCGAGCTCGAACGACCTAGAGAAAAAGAACAACTTCAACTGCAATTTGAGGGAAGACTCGAAGAAGTTCAAATTAGAGATCATCTAGAAAAAAACCACTAGCATTAGAGCAAATCTATGAGAAGATCTGAAAAAAGAACTTATCCAAATACTACAGGATAATGCCGATCTCTTCGCTTGGAAGTCCTCCAACATGTCAAGTATCAAACTCGAACTCATGACTTATAAACTGGCAGTGTTTCCAGGATCTAAACCTATCCAACAAAGAAGGAGAAAACTGAGTGAAAAAGGAGCCAAGGTCATCAAGGAACAAGAACAAGCCTTGTTAGAACCTGAATTCATCAGGGAGGTCAAATACTCATTATGGTTGTCTAATGTACTTTTAGTTAAAAATCAAAATAGTAAATGGGGAATATGGCTAGACTATATAAACCTCAACAAAGCCTGTCCGTAGAATTCATACCCTCTCCTAGGCATTGATGCTCTGGTTGATGATAAACCCCAATTTCGTGGTTTATCTTGTTCTTATTTTAGGGAATTTTATCACCTTTTCCCACATTTATTCAATGAAATAGCATGGTTTTGTAATTCTCCCTTGAATTGTGCTTAAGTGTAAAAACATGCTTTTAGGCCCTTAAATTGGTGATTTTGATTCACTTTAATTCTATTTGATGCCTTGATGTGTTTGTTAAGTGATTTCAGGTTCATAAGGCAAGTATTGGATGGAAGAAATGAGGAGAAAAGCATACAAATTGGAGAATGCATGAAGAAACAAAGATTGGGAATGCATCAATGGGCACGCACGCGTACAAGGCGCGCATGCGCCGAAGTGATTTCACATAAGGACGCGCACGCGTACAAGGCACGCACGTGCAGAAGTGGTTTCGCATAGAGACGCGCACGCGTACATGCTGCATCTGCGCGGATGAAGAAATAACCAAATCGACGCGCACGCACACATGGCGCGTACGCGCCGATACTCTCACGTGACCCACTTACAGGCAAAACGCTGGGGGCAATTTCTGAGCTGCCCAGGCCCAAATCCAACTTGTTTCTGAGTGTATTTCATGCAGAATTGAAGTCCAAGCAAGGGGGAAGTAATTGTTTGGTAGTAGAGCATCATGTAGGTTAATTTCTAGAGAGAGAAGCTCCCTCTTCTCTCTAGAATTAGGTTAGGTTAATTTCTCTTAGATCTAAGTCCAATTTCATGTTTCCATCTTGTTTCCTTATGATTTCTTGCTTCTACTATTTCATTCTCATGGTTTGTAGTGTTAATTTTACTTTTATGCTTCTTTCATGTTTATGAATACTCATGTTGGATTTAGATTTTCTATTAATGTAATTGATGTTTGATGTCTTTTATTGTGAATTTGAGTTGTTGATCTTGTCTCCTTGCAATTTGTAGTTGGTAGATTTTACTGTTTCTTGTCATTTATTATGCTTTCCTTGTACACCCATGGTGCGCAGAAATTGTGATTACACTTTGATTATGTAAAATTCATCGCTCTTTCTTTCCCTGGTAATGGCGCCAAAAACATGATGCCAATACCATGGTTCACAACTTCGCACAACTAACCAGCAAGTTTTCCCTGGAAATGGCGCCAAAAACATGATGCCAAAACCACGGTTCACAACTCCGTGTAACTAACCAGCAAGTGCACTGGGTCGTCCAAGTAATACCTTACGTGAGTAAGGGTCGAATCCCACGGAGATTGTCGGTATGAAGCAAGCTATGGTCACCTTGTAAATCTCAGTCAGGCGGATATCAAATGGTTATGGAGTTTTCGAAAATAATATAATAAAATAGGGATAGAAATACTTATGTAATTCATTGGTGAGAATTTCAGATAAGCGAATGGAGATGCTTTCGTTCCTCTGAACCTCTGCTTTCCTGCTGTCTTCATCCAGTCAGTCTTACTCCTTTCCATGGCTGGCTTTATGTGATACATCACCATTGTTAATGGCTACTTTCAGTCATCTCTCGGGAAAATGATCCAATGCCCTGTCACGGCACGGCTAATCGTCTGGAGGCACCACCCTTGTCAATGGCTTCATCTTATCCTCTTAGTGAAAATGGTCAACGCACCCTGTCACGGCAAGACTATTCATCTGTCAGTTCTCGATCATGGTGGAATAGGATTTACTATCCTTTTGCGTCTGTCACTAACGCCCTGCAATCGCGAGTTTGGAGCTCGTCATAGTCATTCATTCATTGAATCCTACTCGGAATACCACAGACAAGGTTTAGACCTTCCGGATTCTCTTGAATGCCGCCATCATTCTAGCTTACACCACGAAGATTCTGGTTAGGAGATCTAAGAGATACTCATTCAGTCTAAGGTAGAACGGAAGTGGTTGTCAGGCACGCGTTCATAGGGAATGATGATGATTGTCACGTTCATCACATTCAGATTGAAGTACGAATGAATATCTAAGAAGCGAAACAAGATGAATTGAATAGAAAATAGTAGTACTTTGCATTAATCTTTGAGGAACAGCAGAGCTCCACACCTTAATCTATGGAGTGTAGAAACTCTACCGTTAAAAATAAATAAGTGAAAGTCCAGGCATGGCCGAGAGGCCAGCCCTCAAATGTGATCTAAGATAGCATACAACTGATCAAAGATGTCTAATATAATAGTGAAAGGTCCTATTTATAATAAACTAGTCACTAGGGTTTACAGAAATAAGTAATTGATGCATAAATCCACTTCCGGAGCCCACTTGGTGTGTACTTGGGCTGAGCTTTAAATTTCCACGTGCAGAGGCCATTTGTGGAGTTGAACGCCAGGTTTGGATCCATTTCTGGCATTCAACTCTGGTTTTTGATCCATTTCTGGCGCTGGACGCCAGATTTGGGTAGAAACCTGGTGTTTAACGCCAGTTTACATCGTCTATTCTTGGCCAAAGTATGAACTATTATATATTTCTGGAAAGCCCTGGATGTCTACTTTCCAACACAATTGGAAGCGCGCCATTTTGAGTTCTGTAGCTCCAGAAAATCTACTTTGAGTGCAGGAAGGTCAGAATCCAACAGCATTAGCAGTCCTTCTTCAACCTCTGAATCTGATTTCTGCTCATGTCCCTCAATTTCAGTCATTGCACACAACTCTGGGCGTTCAGCGCCAGGTTGGTGCCCATTTTGGGCGTTCAACGCCCCTTTGCTGCCATTTCTGGCGTTGAACGCCAGAATCATGCTTGTTCTGGTCGTTCAGCGCCAGGATGCTCCCATTCTGGGTGTTCAGCGCCAGAACCATGCTCTGTTCTGGCGTTTGAACACCAGACAGATGCTCCTCCAGGGTGTGATTTTTCTTCTGCTGTTTTTGATTCTGTTTTTGATATTTTTTTTGTTTATTTTCTGACTCCACATGATCATGAACCTATAAAGACATGAAAAACAAGAATAATAGAGTTAGATAAATAAACATTGGGTTGCCTCCCAACAAGCGCTTATTTAATGTCAATAGCTTGACAGTGGGCTCTCATGGAGCCTCACAGATGTTTAGAGCTTTGTTGAGACTCTCCAACACCAAACTTTCAGAAGAGGAGTACTCATCAGAGCTCATGAAGGGCATAAGGAGGTTCAGTGGAATCTCTATGGTCTCTAGATGAGCCTCAAAGTCCTTTGGTTCTTCAGAGGGAAGCTCCTTATTGGTCACTGGACGTCCCAGGAGGTCTTCCTCCTTGGGATTCACGTCCTGCTCTCCCTCATTGGGTTCGGCCATTTTGCTTATGTCAATGGCCTTTCACTCTTTCCCAAGCTTCATTGAGGGATTCACCTTCTTTCTGTCTGGAGGTTTGAACATCAGCTCTAAGCTTGCTCAGCTTTTGAGGAGGAAAGAACTTGGCTAAGAAAGCCGTGACCAGCTTATCCCAAGAGTTCAGGCTATCTTTAGGTTGAGAGTCCAACCATATTCTAGCTTTATCTCTTGCAGCAAATGGGAAAAGCATGAGCCTGTAGACTTCAGGATCTACTCCATTAGTCTTAACAGTATCACAGATCTGCAAGAATTCAGTTAAGAACTGAAAATGATCTTTAGATGGAAGTCCATGAAACTTGCAGTTCTGCTGCATCAGAGAAACTAATTGAGGTTTCAGCTCAAAGTTGTTTGCTCCAATGGCAGGAATGGAGATGCTTCTTCCATGTAAATTGGAATTAGGTGCAGTAAAGTCACCAAGCATTCTCCTTACATTATTATTATTTTCAACTGCCATCTTCTTTTCCTGTTTGATAATTTCTGACAGGTGCTTGCTGGTATGTTGTAATTCAGCTTCTCTTAGTTTCCTCTTCAGAGTCCTTTCAGGTTCTGGATCTGCTTCAACAAGAATATTCTTGTCCTTGCTCCTACTCATATGACAAAGAAGAGGGCACAGAAAAATAATAATAATAGAGATCCTCTTTTTTTTTTTTGAGTGAGGGAGAGATGTTAGTAGATGAATAAACAAATAGAAGGAGATGAGAGAGGGAAAATTTCGAAAATAATTTTTGAAAAAGAGTTAGTGATTTTTGAAAATAGTTTTTGAAAAAGGTTAGTAATTTTCGAAAATTTTTAAATCAAAGATTAAAATAATTAATAAAAAAAAAGAAATTTTGAAAAAGGGGGTATATATTTTCGAAAATTAGAGAGAGAGAGTTAGTTAGGTAGTTTTGAAAAAGATAAGAAACAAACAAAAAGTTAGTTAGTTAGTTGAAACAAATTTTGAAAATCAATTTTGAGAAGATAAGAAGCATAAGAAATCACAAGATATGATTCTAGAACTCAAAGTTTGAACCTTTCTTAACAAGTAAGTAACAAACTTGAAATTTTTGAATCAAAACATTAATTGATTATGTTATTTTCGAAAATTTGATATAAAAATAAGAAAAAGATTTTTGAAAAATATTTTTGGAATTTTCAAAAATAACTAAGAAATTTGAAAAAGATTTTATTTTTGAAAAAGATTTTGAAAAAGATAAGATTTTCAAATTGAAGATTTGATTTGACTCACAAGAAACAACTTGATTTTAAAAATTTTTGAAAAAGTCAATCCAAATTTTCTAATTTGATGAGAGAAAAAGGGAAAGATATTTTTTGATTTTTGAATTTTTTAATGATGAGAGAGAAAAACAAGAAAAATGATGCAATGCATGAAATTTTTAGATTAAAATAATGAATGCATGCAAGAATGCTATGAATGTCAAGATGAACACCAAGAACACTTTGAATGTCAAGATGAACACCAATAACATATTTTTGAAAAATTTTTAATGCAAGGAAAACATGCAAGACACCAAACTTAGAATTCTTTAATGCTTAGACACTAAGAATTCAAGAATGCATATGAAAATCAAGAAAAGACACAAAACATGCAAATGCAAAGATCAAACAAGAAGACTTACCAAGAACAACTTGAAGATCATGAAGAACACTATGAATGCATGAGAATTTTCGAAAAATGCAAGATGCACATGCAATTGACACCAAACTTATAACATGACTCAAGACTCAAACAAGAAACACAAAATATTTTTGATTTTTATGATTTTCTAAATTTTTTTTGAAAATTATTTGAAAAAACAAAAATAAGGATTTCAAAATCTTTAATATGAATTCCAGGAATCTTGTGCTCTTCAGTCCAAAGCTCCAATCAAAGGGTCAGACATGGCTTAATAGCCATTCAAGCTTTAGAATGGATTTACATCCATTGAGGTGATTAGTTGAAGACCAATCCCAAAGGAGTTTGGGTATGGCTTTTCAGCCAGATAGGATTCAACAAGTTACCATGAAACTTTAGAATTCATTCTTGAAGGTTTTGAAGCCATAGAATAATTTATTTTTGAAAACATTTTTATTTTAAATATTTTTTTTTCGAAAACAAAGGAGAAAATTTTGAAAGAGTTTTGAAAAATTTTTGAAAAGAAAACAAAAAGAAAATTTACCTAATCTGAGCAATAAGATGAACCGTCAGTTGTCCAAACTCGAACAATCCCCGGCAACGGCGCCAAAAACTTGGTGTGCAGAAATTGTGATTACAAGAAAGTCCAGGCATGGCCGAGAGGCCAGCCCTCAAACGTGATCTAAGATAGCATACAACTGATCAAAGATGTCTAATACAATAGTGAAAGGTCCTATTTATAATAAACTAGTCACTAGGGTTTACAGAAATAAGTAACTGATGCATAAATCTACTTCCGGGGCCCACTTGGTGTGTACTTGGGCTGAGCTTTAACTTTTCACGTGCAGAGGCCATTTGTGGAGTTGAACGCCAGGTTTGGATCCATTTCTGGCGTTCAACTCTGGTTTTTGATCCATTTCTGGCACTGGACGCCAGATTTGGGTAAAAAGCTGGCATTGAACGCCAGTTTACATCGTCTATTCTTGGCCAATGTATGGACTATTATATATTGCTGGAAAGCCCTAGATGTCTACTTTCCAACACAATTGGAAGCGCGCCATTTTGAGTTCTGTAGCTCCAGAAAATTCACTTTGAGGGCAGGGAGGTCAGAATCCAACAGCATCAGCAGTCCTTCTTCAACCTCTGAATCTGATTTTTGCTCAGATCCCTCAATTTCAGCCAGAAAATACCTGAAATCACAGAAAATACACAAACTCATAGTAAAGTCCAGAAATGTGAATTTAACATAAAATCTATTAAAAACATCCCTAAAAGTAACTAGATTCTACTAAAAACATACTAAAAACAATGCCAAAAAGCGTATAAATTATCCGCTCATCAACCCACCAAGTGTTTAACAAAATGTTTGGTTGGGCTTTAGAGTAGACTTTGAGCATTCTTAGCTTGGGAAGAGTAATTGGGCAATCTTAAGTCATTAATACCCAATTTAGATTGGTGATCTAGAGTTGTTAGTTAATATCATTTTCAATGACTCTAATCTCTTGCTAATTCAATTAGTGAGTTGATTAGGACTTTTGATTTGAGATTAACTAGTCTTGTTTGACTTTCTCTAATGGAAGATAACTTATACCTTCTTCCAACACTGGGGATGACGAAATAAGATAAATTCTTGTTAAGTGTTGTTATGATTAATGACTAGGATAGAAAGCCTATGATCTCAACCTTGCCATGAATGTCTCTCTTTATTAATTGCTTCTCTTTAATTGCTCTCTTTACTTTTCTTGTCATTTACTTTCTTGCAAAAATACAAAAATCAAACCCCCCCTTTTGTTCTTCATAGCCAATAATTGAGTACTTCATTACAACTCCTTGTGAGACGACCCGGAGTATAAATACTTCGGTTAATTTTCATTGGGGTTTGCACTTGTGAGAACCAATATTTTTGATTGGGAGGATTGTTTGTTGGTGTAGAACTATACTTGCAACAAGAATTCATTTTGTGTGAAATTCTATACCGAGACAAAAATTTTCTTAAATCAGTTGACTCAGTATTTAGGTATGAATTCTTGACTTTCATGGATGCTTAGTCGAGATACAATCAAAACTCGATGTATGGCCTGGACGAGGAAAAAACATCCTTCATCACACTAAAGGATAACTTATCTATGTCTAATGAATAAGGTTTTTTGACCTCTCCTAGGGAACCTTATGAAAGTCTATGTGGATGACATGCTGGTAAAGAAAAAAAAGGCTTTCTCATTAACATCTGACCTCTCAGAAGTGTTCTCTATAGTAAGGAAGCATGAGATAAGGTTAAATCCCACTAAGTGCACCTTTGTTGTATAAGCTAGGAAGTTCCTAGCCTTCATGATGACTCAACAAGGAATAAAGGCAAACCCCGAAAAGTCTTTAGGATCATCAATATGAAAAGCATGGTTCTAAAAATCAAACCGGACCAACCAGTCGAACCAATTTAACTATGGACTGATAGCTAAGACGGTTCAGTCTACATGGTAAAATTGTTGCCACCAAAACCAGATGTGATCGGGTTGAACCGAAAACCGGCCAATTCTCCAAAAATAATGTCGTTTCTACTCTACTGAGCCCCTTCTCTCTCCTTCTCCACTCTCCAGAAAGATAAAGTTAAAAACCCTAACCTCAATCATCGTCCATTTGTGCCTCGAGCCACTGCCATCATCTGTCCGTCGAGCCATTTTCTCTGTCCGTCGCACTTAGCCCTTTCTCTTTTTGTCTTGTTCTTGAAGTCTCCACAACCCCTGCTCTCTCCTTTCGTGAACTCGGCCCATCCATTGTCTTCATCTGCCTCACCGTCGTATAGGTGGCATTGTCCGTCGTGACAACGCACTCTGCCTAGATCCCCAGACTTCGAAGGTCAGTTCATTGCTCACTTTTTCTGCGTTTTTTATTTATGTTATGTTCAATTATTATTTGATTACTGATGAGCACTAGTTTTGCTGTGTTGTTGTTTCTATTTTGTGGTTTTTTATTGAATGAGCTCTGGTTCTACTGTGTTGTTCTGGTTCTGGTGTGTTGTTGTTTTGTATGTTCTTAGTTTCTTGTTGAATGATTATTTTGCTGATTATTGATTATTGAAAGTCTTGTATCTGATAATTGATTTTTTAATGTCTTTTGATTATTGATTATGATTATTGATGTGCTGTTGGCTTTGCTGTGTTGTGTTTTACTGTTTTGTGATTTAATTGTGCTTATATTGTAATTGTCTTGATGATTTATTGATTTCAGTTATAGATGATAGTATCAGTCAAGAAGCATTTGCCGATAATAATACATCTGTGTTTATTTAACCTAAATTCTCTATCTCTGTTTAAGCCTTGAAATGTATGATAAAACATACTTTTCTTTATAGTGTGATTTTTATTTATTTTTTTTAAAAAAATAATTTTCTTAAATATATATTTTGTTGTAGCTGTTGCGTTGATTCATAAATATCTGATTAATTTTTCAAAATTTCTTTGGTCCATGGGCAAAAGAAGATTAAGTGAAGGTAATTGGACATATTGTTTGTATCATAAATCGTATTTCCTTAATACATTTTAGGCTGATACAGAAGAAATTGTGTGTAGACTATGATTGATAGAAGAAAAAATATGAATTTATAACGGATTGAATATGAATCTAAATTCATTGAATTTTCACTTAAGTTGTTGTTATGTTTATCATCTAAATTCAATGAATTATTGATTTATATTTCATTTAGATCATTGAATTGTTCTAAAAATTTTATCCTTAAGCCGTTCTGCTTGTTTACATGCGATTAGAACTTTTTAGTCTTATTATTTCTTGATTTCATCTATAAGCCCTACTGGTTATGTTTGATGGTTCTGGAAAGTATGCCTCTGCTTTTTATGTTATAGTAGTGAAAGCTAATTCAGTGGTAAAAGTTGAGTATGAGATTCTTCAGTTTGTTGAGGCAATTAAGAACAGTACTATAGTTTATTTAAAACAGTACTACGACTAGACCGGTAGACCGATGAACCAGAAAACTAGTGACTAGAGTGGTTTAATGGCCGGTCTAGTTTTTAGAACATTGAAGTCTGACCTCTATCAAGGAAGTGCAATATCTAAATGAGACTCATCACGCTATCCAGGTTCCTCACAGGCTCAGCACTGAAAGCATTACCTCTCTTCTCCATCTTAAGGAAGGGGCCTTAATCGGGGTGAGGAGTACACGAGAAAAATATATTTAGCTCCGTTTTCACCGAAAACCCTAACTTACATGAGTTCTAGGGTAGGATACACCCTCCAAATTAAAGAGCGACGAG
The DNA here is from genome assembly GCF_000816755.2 of Arachis ipaensis. NCBI lineage: Eukaryota > Viridiplantae > Streptophyta > Magnoliopsida > Fabales > Fabaceae > Arachis > Arachis ipaensis. Next base: position 78,734,358 of record NC_029787.2, read on the forward strand.
TGTGCTTTCCAAACTTATGGTATTTTTCATATGGACAGAGGAGTGTGAAAAAGCTTTCCTGCAATTTAGAGAATACCTGGCACTGATGGATTAATTCCAAACTATTGACAAGTGCATCAAGTTGTCTCAAGTAATACCATGGGAGTGGATTATCATTTCCACAAGGATTAATGGACTAAGCAAGCAATGGTTAACTAGTTATTCTAGTTAGAACAATAAAAAACTAGGGTTTCAGAGGTATGTAGCATAAAAAATGAATTAAACAAAAGCAAGTTGTAAACGATTTAGAAGGTAATATGATTAAAAAAGTTAAGGTTTTAGAGATATTAAGACTTTAGGAAGAATGCTTTTCACTCTCTACTATGATCATGCAAAGATGTATTTATGGCAAATCATATATAACCGAACCCCAATCTCTTGGTAATTCAGTTTCTCTTTTCCTAATAAACTGTCAATTCCTTTATCAATTGATTATGATAAGAGGTGAGGTATGTGATAAACCACTATTTTATAGTTTATCTTGTACTAATTTGAGTAGTTTTTATCAACTCTTTACTCACTTATTCATATAAATTGCATGGTTTATATTTTCCTTCCTAATTTTGTTCTATAATTGGAAACTTGCTTCCCAAGCCTTTAAATTACCAAAAATTAATTCCCCTTTATACCATTCGATGCCGTGATATGTGTGTTAAGTGACTTCAGGATCTATAGGGCAGGAATGGCTTAGAGGATAGAAAGGAAGCATGCAAAAGTGGAAGGAATACAAGAAGTTGAAGGAATTGCTAAGCTGTCCAGCCTGACCTCTTCGCACTCAATCGACCATAACTTGAGCTATATAGGTCCAAATGAGGCGGTTCCAGTTGAGTTATAAAGCTGACATTTGGGGCTTCGAAATGATATATAATTTGCCATAGTTTCCTTGAAGATAAGTGACGCGCACGCGTGAATCTATGCGCACGCGTGGTTCTGCAGAAATTCCAGCGACCTGCACGTATTTGAATTCGCCCCCAGCGATTTCTGGGCTGTTTCTGACCCAATTTTTGGCCCAGAAAATATAGATTAGAGGCTATAAAGTGGGGAAATCTATTCATTCATCAACACACAACTCAATAATTCACAATTTTAGATTTTAGATGTAGTTTCTAGAGAGAGACTCTCTCCTCTCTCTAGGTTTTAGGATTTAGGATTTCTCTTAGGTTAGGTTTACTTCTTCTCCATTCCAGGTTCAATGTTCCTTTAATTTAGTTTCTCTTCTATTTTTATTTATTCTATTACTTTAGTTTGTTTATTTTCCCAATTTGGTTTATGAACTCCATGTTAGATTTGATTTCTTTATTTAATACAATTTGAGGTATTTCAGATTTATGGTTGCTTTCTTCAATTTATGTGATTGATGCTTTCAATATTTAGATTTCTCCCCTTTTGGCTTTGGTTAAGTAATTGGTGACACTTGAGTTATCAAATTCCTTTGTTGATTGATAATTGGAATTTGCTGGTTGATTTGGATCCCTCTAAAGCTAGTCTTTCCTTAGGAGTTGACTAGGACTTGAGGAATCAAATTGATTAGTCCACTTGACTTTTCTTTATTTAGTAAGGGTTAACTAAGTGGGAGTAATGAACAATTCTCATCACAATTGATAAGGATAACTAGGATAGGATTTCCAGTTCTCATACCTTGCAAAGAGCTTTATTAGTTATTACTTTAATTCTTGCAATTTACTTTTCCTGTTCATTATTCAAAAACCCCAAAAAGATAATCTTCCATAACCAATAATAAATCATACTTCCCTGCAATTCCTTGAGAGACGACCCGAGGTTTAATTACTTCGGTTATCAATTTTATTATGGGTTTGTTACTTGTGACAACCAAATTTTTGTACGAAAGGATTCTTTGTTGGTTTAGAAACTATACTTTCAACGAGGATTTATTTGTGAAATTCTTTACCGACAGAAAGTCCGTTCGTCAAAAATGGCGCCATTGCCGGGGAGTTGCAAACTTGTGCCTTATTATTGGTTATTGTAAATATTTGCTTTTGCTTGTTTATTTGTTTTTGTTTTTAATTTTTTTTATTAGCTACTATGAATTCTTACCCCTCTGACTTTAAGTTTGGTTCCAATGTTGTTGTAAGGAATGGAAGCTATAATGAGAACAAGCATCAAGGTTGGAAGAATCAAAGATGGGAGGAGCCACAAGGATTTGATCAACCCTCTTGGCAACAACCCCCTCCAATGCGCTATAACCAACAACCATTCTGTGATGCATACCAAGACAATAGTTATGGTGGACCCTTTCGTGACAAACCACCTCCACCAAATTACTATGGTCAAGAGCCATTCCAAGGAGCGTACCAAGATGATGAATATGGTGGACTCCCTTGTAGTTACCAACAAGCCCCACCATATGCTTATGAACCACCTCCCCAACATACCTTTGAACCACCATACTCACAAGCCCCTTTACACCATTCACCTCCATATGACCCTAACCCATATCCACCATACCAACTACCCTATGAACCGTATGAACCATATATAGAACCACCCCAATTCCAATCCAATTACTTCCAAGAACTACCACTTCCATATGCACCATGTCCATGTCCATCGACCCAAGAGCCATATGATCCTAATCATGCAATCCGAGCAAAACAAGAATCACAGGATCGTCTCAAGGAAACAGTGGATCAATTTCATGCAACCCTTCATCAACTGGAGCAAGCAATAAATCAATTAGCTTCCCGACATTCGGACACTCAAGAAACCCCCATGGCTTCCTGTGGAGAATCTAGTAAAGAACGTAGCATGAAGGAGACACTAGAAACTCCGGTAGACAGTAAGGAGCATGACTTTGTATTGGAACAAGTGGAGGAAGCCGGAATTATCGAAGAAGAAGAATTGGTCAAAGACTTAGGAGATGCGAAACGTCCATAGGAAAGCCCAGTCATAGAGCTCCCTTCTAAGGAGTTTGAATTTGATGTTGAGGAGGGTGTACAACCTCCAAGGCATATCATGGTTGAAGACTTTGAAGGGGAAGATCAAGAGATGGATTCAATCATTGATGAATTCTTATCTACATTTGAATACTCTTCCATTGGACTTGACATGGAGATTAAAGAAGAAGAAGCACAACCTCCCATGCCCTTGGTGAACAATGAAGAAGAGATCGAATTGGAAGAAAGCTACCAAGAGGAAGAGGTTGATATTGAAGAAGCTTGCAAAGAGGTGGAAGTTGTCAAAGAAGAGCCCAAGGGAATGGAGCTGGAGATCACCTTGCTAAGGTTGTTGGAGACCTCTCCCCAAAAGCCATCACCATCCATCTATTCATTCAAGTGGGTAAATCTCTCATCTCTAAGCTTAATTAGCCTACTTGAATATGCTTTGCTTGAGAGCTCTTTGCGCCTAGTTTGGGATCCCGGAGGCCATTGGAATTACAAACATTGGTGGGGATTCCTGGATGAGTTCAAGCACAAGCCACCATAACAAGGGGCTCACCGAATGTCCAACTTAAGGACTATAACTAAAAGTGCTAGGTGGGAGACAACCCACCATGGTATATCCTTCCTTTTTATTCTTAATCTTATTTTATTTTATTTTTACTAGTGTTCATTAATAATTTCTGCATATTCACCTGCATTCTGCATACACACACAAAAAAAGGGGGGGGGGAGGGGGGCAAACCACGCGTGCGCGCAGGCCACGCGTGGGCGTCGATAGCAATCTCGCTCCCCCATCCAACGAACAAAAGGTTGTGATGGAATCGTGCGGCTGGTGTGCTCTGCGCACAATTTGACCCATGCGTACACGTCTATAACGCATGCGCATCATCTGCCACAAGGGAAATCCACGCGTACGCGTCAAGCACGCACACGCGTGGATAGGAAAATTGGCGTAAATAGCATGTTGGACAGAAAGTTGTGCTGCCCCCTCGCTGGAACTGTGCTATAGGCACAAGGTCATCCATGCGTACGCGTCCCTGACGCGTGCGCGTCCTTTTGCTTCCAAGACCACCCATGCGTACGCGTGGGCGATGCGTACGCGTCGCATGGCGAATACAGTCTCACGCGCATGCATGCCTTGCCCGCGCGCGTCGCGTCCTGCTTTTCATTCCCTTCTCCTTTCTTCCTTCATTTTTCTTATTGCATTTAATTACTTTTCTTTCTTCAAAAATTTTTCTCTTTCATGCTTAGTTATTTATGGTTTCTTTTCATTCTTTTCTTTTTCTTCATGCATTAATTTTTATATTGGTGTTGGAGCTTTATTTGGGTCTTATATTATTATACTCATGCTTATGGATATATTAGAGAGTGATTTGACAATTAATATTAATTTTTTGGATTGCATGCATGTTTGGAGTTCTTGCTTTCCCTAGCATACTTTACATGCATACCAAGTGTTTGTGAAAAGCCCGTATGGCATTGTGAATTCTTAATTATTTTATCCTTCTACTCTAATGCCTGTTTTTCAAAAAAAAAATCCTTCCAATATTTTATTAATTAAATATGATTGTCAATACAAACATTATTGTTAGTTTGTTACGAGTGATAATTGGTGTGCGAAATCGTGATCATTCCTTCCTTGGTAATTGCGCTAAAAATGCAATACGCACGTTCATGTTCTTAATTCTGTTTCACAATTTCGTACAACTAACCAGCAAGTGCACTGGGTCGTCCAAGTAATAAACCTTACGTGAGTAAGGGTCGATCCCACGGAGATTGTCGGCTTGAAGCAAGCTATGGTTACCTTGTAAATCTCAGTCAGGCGGATTAAACTGATTTTATGAATTGATAAGTAAAAGATAAATAAAATATAAAATAGGATAGTGGTACTTATGTAATTCATTGGTGAGAATTTCAGATAAGCGTATAGAGATGCTTTCGTCCCTCTGAACCTCTGCTTTCCTGCTGTCTTCATCCAATCTTTCCTACTCCTTTCCATGGAAAGCTGTATGTTGGGCATCACGGTTGTCAATGGCTACTTCCCGTCCTCTCAGTGAAAATGGTCCAAGATGCTCTGTCATGGCACGTCTATTCATCTGTCAGTTCTCGATCATACTGGAATAGGATCCATTGATCCTTTTGCGTCTGTCACTACGCCCAGCACTCGCGAGTTTTAAGCTCGTCAAAGCCATCACTTCCCAGATCCTACTCGGAATACCACAGACAAGGTTTAGACTTTCTGGATCTCAGGAATGGCCATCCATGGGTTCTAACTTATACCACGAAGACTCTAATATCTCGGACTCGGTCCCCTATATTAGATATCCAAGAGATATCCATTCAATCTAAGGTAGAACGGAAGTGGTTGTCAGGCACGCGTTCATAAGTTGAGAATGATGATGACTGTCACGATCATCACATCCATCATATTGAAGTACGAATGAATATCTTAGAAGTGGAATAAGTTGAATTGAATAGAAAAACAATAGTACTTTGTATTAATTCATGAGGAACAGCAGAGCTCCACACCTTAATCTATGGAGTGTAGAAACTCTACCGTAGAAAATACATAAGAACAAGGTTCAGGCATGGCCGAGAGGCCAGCCCCCATGAAAGTCTAAGATAGCATAAAACTAATCAAAGATCCCCTATAAAGAGAGTAAAAAGTCCTATTTATACTAAACTAGTTACTAGGGTTTACAGAAATGAGTAAATGATGCAGAAATCCACTTCCGGGGCCCACTTGGTGTGTGCTTGGGCTGAGCATTGAGCTTTACATGTGTAGAGGTCTTTCTTGGAGTTGAACGCCAGTTTGTAACCTGTTTCTGGTGTTTAACTCCATTTTGCAACCTGTTTCTAGCGTTTGACTCTAGAATGCAGCATGGAACTGACGTTCAACGCCAGTTTACGTCATCTATTCTTAATCAAAGTATGGAATATTATATATTTCTGGAAAGCCCTGGATGTCTACTTTCCAACGCAATTGAGAGCGCGCCATTTGAAGTTTTGTAGCTCCAAAAAATCCACTTTGAGTGCAGGGAGGTCAGAATCCAACAGCATCTGCAGTCCTTCTTCAGCCTCTGAATCTGATTTTTGCTCAGGTCCCTCAATTTCAGCCAGAAAATACCTGAAATTACAAAAAAACACACAAACTCATAGTAAATTCCAGAAATGTGAATTTTAATTAAAAACTAATAAAAATATACTAAAAACTAACTAAATCATACTGAAAACTATGTAAAAACAATGCCAAAAAGCGTATAAATTATCCGCTCATCACAACACCTAACTTAAATTGTTGCTTGTCCCCAAGAAACTGAAAATCAAATAGGATAAAAAGAAGAGAATATACTATAGATTCTTATTCCTTTAGGCCCTCCTATCCACTGATGCTCAAAGCCTTGGATCCTTTTTATTACCATTGCCTTTTGGTTTTAAGGGCTATTGGCTTTTTGCTCTTGCCTTTTGGTTTAAAGAGCTTTTGGCTTTTTCGGTTTGCTTTTTCTTTTTCTTTCTTTTTTTTTTGCTATTTTTTTCTTCTTTTTTTTGTCTGCATGCTTTTGTATTCACTGCTTTTTCTTGCTTCAAGAATCATTTTTATGATTTTTCAGATCATCAAATAACATTTCTCCTTTTCATCATTCTTTCAAGAGCCAACATATTTAACATTCATAAACAACAACTTCAAAAGACATATGCACTGTTTAAGCATACATTCAGAAAACAAAAAGTATTGCCACCACATCAAAATAATTAAACTAGTTTCAAGGATGAATTCAAAACCATGTACTTCTTGTTCTTTTGTTTTTAGAACAGTTTTCATTTAAGAGAGGTGATGGATTGATATTTATAACTTTAAGGCATAGACACTTAGAAACTAATGATCATGTAATAAGACACAAATATAATTAAACATGAAGCTCAAAAACTAAAAAAACAGAAAATAAATAGACAAGGAGATTAAGGAATGAGTCCACCTTAGTGAGGGTGGCGTCTTCCTCTTCTTGAAGAACCAATGGTGCTTTTGAGCTCCTCTATGTCTCTTCCTTGTCTTTCTTGCTCCTCCCTCATAGCTCTTTGATCTTCTCTAATTTCATGGAGGATGATGGAGTGCTCTTGATGCTCCACCCTTATTTGTCCCATGTTGGAACTTAATTTTCCTAGGGAAGTGTTGATTTGTTCCCAATAATTCTGTGGAGGAAAGTGCATCCCCTGAGGCATTAGTGGTTTTGGAAAAACAAAAAAAAAAGTAGTGCTTTTTCCACACCAAACTTAAAATGTTTGCTCGTCCTCGAGCAAAAGAAGAAAGAAAGGATGAGAAGAAGAAGAGATAGAGGAGATGGAGGTGTGTGAATGGTTCGGCCACTGGGGGTTTAAGGTGGTTATGATGTGTGAAAGGGAATGTGTGATGGTTTGAATTTGAGTGGGTGGGTGTAGGTGGGTGTATGATGGTTTTGGAGGGGAATTGGAGGTGATTGATGGAGGTTATTTTGGGAAAGAGAGTTATGAAAAGGTGTGAAGAGGAGAGAAGAAGTGGTGGGGATCCTGTGGGGTCCACAGATCAAGTGGGGTCAAGGACTTAACATCCCTGCTCCAATTAGGCGTGTAAAATGCCCTTGCTGTGCAATCCTGGCGTTTAACACCAGACTGCTGCCTGTTTCTGGCGTTAAAACCCAAATGTAGCTTGTTTCTGGCGTTTAACGCTAGGTAGATGCTTGTTTCTGGCGTTAAACGCCAGCTTGGTGCTTGTTTCTGGCATTAAACGCCAGACAGATGCTTGATTCTGGCGTTTAAACGCCAGACTGCTCTCCTCCAGGGTGTGCTGTTTTTAATGCTGTTTTTCATTCTGTTTTTGATTTTTCAGTAGTTTTTATGACTTCACATGATCATCAACCTAATAAAACACAAAATAACAAAAAGAACTTAAAATAAATATGAATAAATAACATTGGGTTGCCTCCCAACAAGCACTTCTTTAGTGTCAATAGCTTGACAGTGAGCTCTCATGGAGCCTCACAAATGTTCAGAGCATTGATGGAAACTCCCAATACCAAACTTAGAGTTTGAATGTGGGGGTTCAATACCAAATTTAGAGTTTGACTGTGGGGGCTTTGGTTGACTCTGCAGTGGGAGAAGCTTTTCATGCTTCCTCTCCATGGTTACAGAAGGAGATCCTTGAGTTTTAAACACAAGGTTGTCCTCATTCAGTTGAAGGATCAATTCTCCTCTGTCCACATCAATCACAGCTCTTACTGTGGCTAGGAAGGGTCTTCCAAGGATGATGGATTCATCCTCATCCTTCCCAGTATCTAAGATAATGAAATCAGTAGGAATGTAAAGACCTTCAACCTTTACTAACATGTCCTCTACTTGTCCATAAGCCTATTTTCTTGAGTTGTCTGCCATCTCTAGTGAGATTTTGGCAGCTTGCACCTCAAAAATTCCCAGTTTCTCCATTACAGAGAGTGGCATGAGGTTTATCCCTGACCCAAGGTTACATAGAGCTTTCTCAAAGGTCATGGTGCCTATGGTACAAGGTATTAAGAACTTTCCAGGATTCTGTTTCTTCTGAGGCAATCTCAGTTGATCCAGATCACTCAGTTCATTGGTGAGCAAGGGAGGTTCATCTTCCCAAGTCTCATTACCAAATAATTTGGCATTCAGCTTCATGATAGCACCGAGGTACTTGGCAACTTGCTCTTCAGTAACATCTTCATTTTCTTCAGAAGAAGAATATTCATCAGAGCTCATGAATGGTATAAGGAGGTTTAATGGAATCTCTATGGTCTCCAGATGAGCCTCAGAGTCCTTTGGTTCCTCAGAGGGAAACTCCTTATTGATCTCTGGACATCCCAGGAGGTCTTCCTCACTGGGATTCACATCCTCTCCCTCCTTTGTAGGTTCGGCCATGGTGATTAAATCAATGGCTTTGCACTCTCTCTTTGGATTTTGTTCTGTATTGCTTGGGAGAGTACTAGGAGGAGTTTCAGTGACTCTTTTTCTCAGCTGGCCCACTTGTGCCTCCAAATTTCCAATGGAGGACCTTGTTTCATTCATGAAACTTAAAGTGGTCTTAGATAGATCAGAGACTATATTTGCTAAGCTAGATGGGGTCTGCTCAGAACTCTCTGTCTTTTGCTGAGTGGATGATGGAAAAGGCTTGCTATTGCTAAACCTGTTTCTTCCACCATTATTAAAGCCTTGTTGAGGCTTTTGTTGATCCTTCCATGAGAAATTTGGATAATTTCTCCATGAAGGATTACAGGTGTTTCCATAGGATTCACCCATGTAATTCACCTCTACTATTGCAGGGTTCTCAGGATCATAAGCTTCTTCTTCAGAAGATGCCTCTTTAGTACTGTTGGATGATTCCTTCATAGCCGTGACCAGCTTATCCCAAGAGTTCAGGCTGTCTTTAGGTTGAGAGTCCAACCATACTCTAGCTCTGTCTCTTACAGCAAACGGGAAAAGCATAAGCCTGTAGACCTTGGGATCAACCCCATTGTTCTTAACAGTATCACAGATCTACAAGAATTCAGTTAAGAACTGATGAGCGGATATTTTATACGCTTTTTGGGGGTAATTTCATATAGTTTTGAGTATGTTTTAGTTAGTTTTTAGTCTATTTTTATTAGTTTTTAGGAAAAATTCATATTTCTGGACTTTACTATGAGTTGTGTGTTTTTCTATAATTTCAGGTATTTTTCTGGCTGAAATTGAAGGAGCTGAGCAAAAATCTGATTCAGGCTGAAAAAGGACTGCTGATGCTGTTAGATTCTGACCTCCCTGCACTCAAAGTGGATTTTCTGGAGCTACAGAACTCGAAATGGCATGCTTCCAATTGCGTTTTAAAGTAGACATCCAGGGCTTTCTAGCAATATATAATAGTCCATACTTTGCACAAGGATATACGACGTAAACTGGCGTTTAACGCTAGTTCTCTGCCCAATTCTGGCGCCCAGCGCCAGAAAAGGATCAAAAGCTGGAGTTGAACGCCCAAACTGGCATAAAAACTGGCGTTCAACTCCACAAATGGCCTCTGCACGTGAATTGCTTAAGTCTCAGCCCAGCACACACCAAGTGGGCCCCAGAAGTGGATCTCTGCATCATCCATCATAGTCTACTCATATTTTGTAACCCTAGGCTACTAGTTTAGTATTTAAACAACTTTTAGAGACTTATTTTGCATCTCATGACATTCTAGATCTAAACTTTGTATTCTCTGATGGCATGAGTCTCTAAACCCCATTGTTGGGGGTGAGGAGCTTAGCGCGTGAGCGTAGTTTTCACTGGAAGGATGGAAGGTAGCCATTGACAACGGTGATCCACCAACACACAGTTTGCCATAGGAGGACATGCGTGCGTGAACAAGAAGACAGAGGAAAGCAGAGATTCAGAAGATAAAGCATCTCCAAAGCTCCAACATATTCTCCATTACTGCATAACAAGTAACCTTTAATCCATGCTCTATTGTTTATTTGCAATTCAACTGATAAACATAATTGACTTCCTGACTAAGATTTACAAGATAACCATAGATTGCTTCAAACCAACAATCTCCGTGGGATTCGACCCTTACTCACGTGAGGTATTACTTGGACGACCCAGTGCACTTGCTGGTCAGTGGTACGAGTTGTGAAAAGTGTGATTCACAATTCGTGCACCAAGAACTGAAAAGGATCTTCTGATGGAAGTCCATGAAACTTGCAGTTCTGTTGCATCAGAGAAACTAATTGAGGTTTCAGCTCAAAGTTGTTTGCTCCAATGGCAGGGATTGAGATGCTTCTTCCATGTAAATTGGAATTTGGTGCAGTGAAGTCACCAAGCATCTTCCTTGCATTGTTATTATTTTCGGTCATGTTCTCTTCTTTTTCGAAAATTTTTGTCAGATTTTTCTCAAAGAGTTGTGCTTTGGCTTCCCTTAGCTTCCTCTTCAGAGTCCTTTCAGGTTCAGGATCAGCTTCAACAAGAATGTTCTTATCCTTGTTCCTGCTCATATGAAAAAGAAGAAAATAAAAAGGAAAATATGGAATCCTCTATGTCACAGTATAGAGATTCCTGTATGTGAGTATAAGAATAGAAGAATAGAAGAAGAGAAATTCGAACACCAAGAGGTAGAGAGGGTTCGAATTTTGAGATGAAGCGAAGTGTTAGTAAATAAATAAATAATTAGAAGGAGATGAGAGAGAGGGAATTTCAAAAATTAATTAAATTAAAAATAAAATTTAAAGTCAAATTTCGAAAATTGAAATTGAAATCAAATTAAATTAAAAATTAAAACAATTAGTTTGAAAAAAAGGAATTTTGAAAAAGAGGGAAGGGATTTTCGAAAATTAGAGAGAGAGAATTAGTTAGGTAATTTTGAAAAAGATATGGAACAATCAAAAAGTTAAGTGGTTAATTGAAAAATATTTGAAAATCAAATTTGAAAAGATAAGAAGTTAGAAAAGATTTTGAAATTGATTTTGAAAAAGATGTGATTGAAATTTATTTTGAAAAAGATTTGAAAAAGAAATTTAAAAAGATTTGATTTTGAAAATTAAAGTTGATTACTTGACTAACAAGAAACAAAAAGATTTGATTTTAAAATTTAAAGATTGAACCTTTCTTATTAGGCAAGCAACAAACTTAATATTTTTGAATCAATCACATTAATTGTTAGCATTGAATTCGAAAATATGGAATAAAAATAAGAAAGAGATTTTGAAAATTAATTTGAATATTTTCGAAAATTATGAGAGAAAAATGAAAAAGATTTGATTTTTGAAAAAGATTTGAAAAAGATAGAATTTTTAAATTGAAAATTTGATTTGACTCATAAGAAACAACTAGATTTTGAACATTTTTGAAAAAGTCAAGTCAAATTTTCGAAAATTTATGAGTGAAAAAGGGAAAGATATTTTTTTTTATTTTTTAATTTTTAATGATGAAAGAGAAAAACACAAAAATGACACATAACATAAAAATTATGGATCAAAACAAGAAAAATATGCAAGAACACTATGAATGTCAAGATGAACACCAAGAACACTTTGAATGTCAAGATGAACACCAAGAACTTATTTTTGAAAATTTTGAAGAAAAGAAAACATGCAAGACACTAAACTTAAAGATTTTTAATTTTTTTTAGACAATAAGAATTCAAGAATGCATATGAAAAACAAGAAAAGACACAAAACAAGAAAATATGAAGATCAAACAAGAAGACTGGCCAAGAACAACTTGAAGATCATGAAGAATACAATGCATGAGATTTTCGAAAATAATTTTGGAAAATTAAAAAGATGCATTTGACACCAAACATAAAACTTGACTCTAGACTCAAACAAGAAACACAAAAATATTTTTGATTTTATGATTTTATTAAATTTTTTTTTGATTTTTCGAAAATTAATTAGGAAAAACGAAAAAGAAGAAATTATATATTTTTTTGTATTTTTCAAAAATAGGAAATAAAAAGCTTAAAATTAAAATAAGATTACCTAATCTGAGCAACAAGATGAACCGTCAGTTGTCCAAACTCGAACAATCCCCGGCAACGGCACCAAAAACCTGGTGTGCGAAATCGTGATCATTCCTTCCTTGGTAATGGCGCTAAAAATGCAATACGCACATTCATGTTCTTAATTCTGTTTCACAATTTCGTACAACTAACCAGCAAGTGCACTGAGTCGTCCAAGTAATAAACCTTACGTGAGTAAGGGTCGATAACCACGGAGATTGTCGGCTTGAAGCAAGCTATGGTTACCTTGTAAATCTCAGTCAGGCGGATTAAACTGATTTTATGAATTGATAAGTAAAAGATAAATAAAATATAAATTAGGATAGTGGTACTTATGTAATTCATTGGTGAGAATTTCAGATAAGCGTATAGACATGCTTTCGTCCCTCTGAACCTCTGCTTTCCTGCTGTCTTCATCCAATCTTTCCTACTCCTTTCCATGGCAAGCTGTATGTTGGGCATCACCGTTGTCAATGGCTACTTCCCGTCCTCTCAGTGAAAATGGTCCAAGATGCTCTGTCACGGCATGACTATTCATCTGTCGGTTCTCGATCATACTGGAATAGGATCCACTGATCCTTTTGCGTCTGTCACTACGCCCAGCACTTGCGAGTTTTAAGCTCGTCACAGCCATCCCTTCCCAGATCCTACTCGGAATACCACAGACAAGGTTTAGACTTTCTGGATCTCAGAAATGGCCATCCATGGGTTCTAACTTATACCACGAAGACTCTAATATCTCGGACTCGGTCCCCTATATTAGATATCCAAGAGATATCCATTCAATCTAAGGTAGAGCGGAAGTGGTTGTCAGGCACGCGTTCATAAGTTGAGAATGATGATGACTGTCACATTCATCACATCCATCATATTGAAGTGCGAATGAATATCTTAGAAGCGGAATAAGTTGAATTGAATAGAAAAACAGTAGTACTTTGTATTAATTCATGAGGAACAGCAGAGCTCCACACCTTAATCTATGGAGTGTAGAAACTCTACCATAGAAAATATATAAGAACAAGGTTCAGGCATGGCCGAGAGGCCAGCCCCCATAAAAGTCTAAGATAGCATAAAACTAATCAAAGATCCCCTATAAAGATAGTAAAAAGTCCTATTTATACTAAACTAGTTACTAGGGTTTATAGAAATGAGTAAATGATGCAGAAATCCACTTCCGGGGCCCACTTGGTGTGTACTTGGGCTGAGCATTGAGCTTTACACGTGTAGAGGTCTTTCTTGGAGTTGAACGCCAGTTTGTAACCTGTTTCTGGCGTTTAACTCCACTTTGCAACCTGTTTCTGGCGTTTGACTCCAGAATGCAGCATGGAACTGGCGTTCAACGCCAGTTTACGTAGTCTATCCTTAATCAAAGTATGGACTATTATATATTTCTGGAAAGCCCTGGATGTCTACTTACCAAAGCAATTGAGAGCGCGCCATTTGAAGTTCTGTAGCTCCGGAAAATCTACTTTGAGTGCAGGGAGGTCAGAATCCAACAGCATCTGTAGTCCTTCTTCAGCCTCTGAATCTGATTTTTGCTCAGGTCCCTCAATTTCAGCCAGAAAATACCTGAAATCACAGAAAAACACACAAACTCATAGTAAAGTCCAGAAATGTGAATTTTAATTAAAAACTAATAAAAATATACTAAAAACTAACTAAATCATACTGAAAACTATGTAAAAACAATGCCAAAAAGCGTATAAATTATCCGCTCATCAATAATCCATTTTGGCTTTTAATGCTTGATCTACACTACTCATGCCTTTGTCAGCATGCCAATAAACATCTTGCATTTAATGGCCTCAATTTATCATGCTATATTTCCATTGATGTCCTAATTGGATGGAGTCGCGACTATGTGTTAACGACATTCTTCTTTACCTTGGCATGATTATCACTCGTACTGCCCTCTTCCTTGCTCTATCCCTTTGAATTCATGCCCCTTTCTCTTCTCCCTTTTTAGGATGGCTACTAGAAAGGGTACAGAGAGAGCCTCTAACAAACCACAGGCAAGGAGAAGAACAAAAAGCACAAGCATCTTCAACAAATCAGCTGCTCCTTCAAATACTTCAGAGGTTGGACCGGCTTGACCGGCAGGCAAATCAAATGGAGCACCGTAACAAGCACCGATTTACATACCTCAAGGAGCTGATTGTTGGCAACTACCCACCTGAAGAAGAACCAGACACTCCGGACTCCACCTTACCTACCAGCACCGGGAGCCATGACGACCCCGACTGCGGATATGCTGTTACCAACCCCCCTTTTTGTTCCTGACTGATGGCACCGAGGACGGTGCCAAGCTTTAAGTGTGGGGAGGTCGGTCAGTACCTGACTTCCGGAGGTAATTATTTTTCTCAACACCAATAGGTTATTTTTCTTTTGTTAGGATAGGATAGATTGCATAGTAATAAGTGTTTGCATGTATGTTCTACTTGGTTTAAAAATAATAAGTTTCTTTTTAAGACCCTATTTTTTAAAAGAAAAAAATTTCACTAATTCAAATTAAAATTGTGTTAAATTTGTTTGAAGACTATAAATTGGAACATAAATTATAGCAAAGAACACACAACCTGTGAGATTTGAGCTTTAT
This sequence comes from Arachis ipaensis, assembly GCF_000816755.2. Classification (NCBI taxonomy): domain Eukaryota; kingdom Viridiplantae; phylum Streptophyta; class Magnoliopsida; order Fabales; family Fabaceae; genus Arachis; species Arachis ipaensis. The sequence continues at coordinate 78,749,395 of NC_029787.2, forward strand.
TATATGGTTACATTATTTAACCATAATATTTTACTCTTGTGTGTTTTCTTCTCTATGGCTGCAATCTTTGCTTTGTTTCATTCTATATGTTCAATGTTTAGTGTATTTACATGCTTGCATATGATTGAGGCCATTAATTGTTATTAGCTCACTTATCCCAAATAGCCTACCCTTTCAATCACCTTTGTTAGCCACTTTGAGCCTTTTTATCCCCCTTGTTCTATATTTTACCACATCACTAGCCTTAAGCAGAAAAATAATTAATTACCCCAAATGAATCTTTGGTTAGCTTAAGTTAGAGATTGTGTAAAAATTAAGTGTGAGAAACTGTGGGAACTTGGGTTGATGAAAGTGCACAGTGTTTCATTGACAAAATATTAGGAATTTGGGTACCTATTCATGTGAGACCAGAAAAAAAAATCCATTTCCATTGATATGTTATGTTTACTTTTATATTTTTAATCAATAGAAAAAAATACAAAAAAAAAGAGAGAAAAAAAGGAAAAAGAAATATTATATATACAATATAAATAAATAAATTAAATAAATAAATAAGGGGATAAAATTACCCCAATACTAAGTTCAATAAAAGATCAATGCATATGTGGTAAAACTAAAGAAAAGTTGATACATGAGTATGTGATGCAAAAGTGGGAATTTTGGACAGCTAGGCACAATTTTAGAGTTGCATAGAGTGTGTGTGTGTTAGGTGAGAACTTAGGTTAATCAAAGATTCAATTTATAGCTCACTTAGCCATACATATACATATCCTCACCTTTACCTTAGCCCCACTACAACCTTGAAAAGACCTCATGATATTTGTATTAGTACATTAAATATTTGTTGATTGGTTAGATGAAGAACAAAGTTTAGAAAGCATGATTAGAGAAGAGTAGAGTGAATTACCCTATACACTTGAGAGATTAAAGTGCACATACACTACCAGTAAGGGTTAAATGCTTGATTCTATGTTCCCTGCTTTCATGAGCTGTCTTCTTACAAGTTTACTTGTCTTTACTGTATAATTTTAATTAGTGGAATTTGATTTATGTTTATCTTGGAGAACTTATTTACTTTTAACCAAGAAGACAGAATCATCATAGCATATAGTTGCATTCATAGGTTGCATCTCATGAGTCTTACTTTCCCCATTCATTCTTTATAGCTTCCCTTGAGCTTAGCATGAGGACATGCTAATGTTTAAGTGTGGGAAGTTTGATAAACCACTATTTTATGGTTTATCTTGTGCTAATTTGAGTGGTTTTTATCAACTCTTTACTCACTTATTCATATAAATTGCATGGTTTACATTTTCCTTCCTAATTTTGTTCTATAATTGGAAACTTGCTTCCCAAGCCTTTAAATTACCAAAAATTAATTCCCTTTTATACCATTCGATGCCGTGATATATGTGTTAAGTGACTTCAGGATCTATAGGGTAGGAATGGTTTAGAGGATGGAAAGGAAGCATGCAAAAGTGGAAGGAATACAAGAAGTTGAAGGAATTGCTAAGCTGTCCAGCCTGACCTCTTCGCACTCAATCGACCATAACTTGAGCTACAGAGGTCCAAATGAGGTAGTTCCAGTTGCGTTGGAAAGCTAACATCCGGGCTTCGAAATGATATATAATTTTCCATAGTTTCCCTGAAGATAAGTGACGCACATACGTGGTTTTGCAGAAATTCCAGCGACCTGCACGTATTTGAATTCGCCCCCAGCGATTTCTGGGCTGTTTCTGACCCAGTTTTTGGCCCAGAAAACATATATTAGAGACTATAAAGTGGGAGAATCTATTCATTCATCAACACACAACTCAATAATTCACAATTTTAGATTTTAGATGTAGTTTCTAGAGAGAGAGACTCTCTCCTCTCTCTAGGTTTTAGGATTTAGGATTTCTCTTAGGTTAGGTTTACTTCTTCTCCATTCCAGGTTCAATGTTCCTTTAATTTAGTTTCTCTTCTACTTTTATTTATTCTATTACTTTAGTTTGTTAGTTTGTTTATTTTCCCAATTTGGTTTATGAACTCCATGTTAGATTTGATTTCTTTATTTAATACAATTTGAGGTATTTCAGATTTATGGTTGCTTTCTTCAATTTATGTGATTGATGCTTTCAATATTTAGATTTCTCCCCTTTTGGCTTTGGTTGAGTAATTGGTGACACTTGAGTTATCAAATTCCTTTGTTGATTGATAATTGGAATTTGCTGGTTGATTTGGATCCCTCTAAAGCTAGTCTTTCCTTAGGAGTTGACTAGGACTTGAGGAATCAAATTGATTAGTCCACTTGACTTTCCTTTATTTAGTAAGGGTTAACAAAGTGGGAGTAATGAACAATTCTCATCACAATTGATAAGGATAACTAGAATAGGATTTCCAGTTCTCATACCTTGCAAAGAGCTAGTAAGGGTTAACAAAGTGGGAGTAATGAACAATTCTCATCACAATTGATAAGGATAACTAGAATAGGATTTCCAATTCTCATACCTTGCTAAGAGCTTTATTAGTTATTACTTTAATTCTTGCAATTTACTTTTCCTGTTCATTATTCAAAAACCCCAAAAAGATAATCTTCCATAACCAATAATAAATCATACTTCCCTGCAATTCCTTGAGAGACGACCCGAGGTTTAATTACTTCGGTTATCAATTTTATTAGGGGTTTGTTACTTGTGACAACCAAATTTTTGTACGAAAGGATTCTTTGTTGGTTTAGAAACTATACTTTCAACGAGGATTTATTTGTGAAATTCTTTACCTTCAAAAATCCGTTCCTCAGTATGTTCACTAATTTACCGCCACACAATCCTTAAGAACTAAACCTAGTTAATTCAATGTCACTTATTAAATCCACTTTTAAAATTTAAAGAATCATGAGAAGAAGTTTTCAAACTTAATATCAATATTAAATTTTTCCATGGTGATAATAGAATTCAAGTCAGATTATAATTATTTCCAATACATTCAAATCCTTCTGATGAATAACGAAAATCTTTTCTTAAGAAAACATCAATGCATTAGTCAAAAGTAGAAAAGCTATAACATTAGTCCATTAGAATCAACAGAGCTCCTAATCTTAACAGAAGAGATTAGTGACTCATAGTGTGCTTGAAAATAAAAAACAATGAATTGAAAATGGCTCAAGGAAGAGAGGAACACGTGTGTGTCTCCTTCCCTTTAAATACTAACCCTAAAGTTAATTCAGAATTCAAACTAAATAAAAAAAGAAAAAAATCAAATTAAATCAAATCTAATTAAGTCTTCTCAAACGATTTTCCCTCTCAAGTTAAACCATAAGTTCCTCTCTTCATAATTGACAATCAAAGCTTGATTTCATGGGCTTGTGCTAATCTTGAATCATCTACTTAAGTGCTCAATCAATTGAGGGATGAGTAAAGAATTTAGAAGGATTAGTGAAGAATCCAAAGCCCTAGGAGTTGGGCCAATGTCATGCGTTAAATGCATGCTCCTTGAGTTGTACACATGGGCTTGTAATTTGGAATCCTTGGCCTCTATGAGCCATGCATTAAACGCATGGTTAGGCAAGTATAATGCATGATGGAGTGGCAGCCACTGGAGGGGTAAATTAGCTATGCGTTAAACCTATAGGCCCATACGTTATATGCATGGGTTGGAGCAAGGAAGGCTTGCGTTAAATGCATCTATAACGCATGGACTTGGTTGGCTACTGGAGGTGCACTTTGGTTGGTGAGTTAAATGCATGGTCCATGCATTATACGCATGGCTTTCTTCGCACTCCAGGGGCTTAATTTTTCATGCATTGAAAGCATGATGCTATACGTTGTATGCTGGTGCTTCACTTGGTTCAAGAGCTCCTCTGTTTGTTCCCTCCATGCCTTGCTCTTTAATGCTATGGTTGCTTACTTCTCTCCATGCTTGTTCTTACTAGATTTCTTCCAAAATCTCCTATAACAAAAGAATTCAAAGCAGCTCCAAGAAACATTGATTAAAGCACAAAAAATATCAATTATAATAAGAAAATCACTAACTTTTTTCAAGAAAATAATAAAGAAAACAACTAAAGATGCTTATGCATTACAATACAAAACTTAAGATCTTGCTTGTCCGCAAGCAAGAAAAGAATTATGCACAAAGGCTTCCCTTAATTGAAGTGGGTTGAAGAATTGCTTGTGATATCCCAGTGAGTGAAGTGATCAAGTGATAAATGGGGTATGATAAATCCATATTTGATGATAAATTTTGGATTGATTTGAGTGGATTTCATCATATAAACCCACATTTATTCATCCAAATAGCATACTTTTGTGTTCTCTCCCCAAGTTGAGCTTAATTGTGAAAACATGCTATTTTGTGGTTAATTAAGCAATTTTATTCCGCTTTCATCCCATTCGATGCCTTGATAGTTTTAATGAGTGATTTCAGGTATAATAGGTAGGAATGGCTTGATGAGAGTGGAGAAGAAGCATGCAAGAGGGAGAAAACATGAAGAAAACAAAGGAGAAGCACACACTGGAGTGTGTGTACGCACAACCTACTATGCATACTGATAAACCACTATTTTATGGTTTATCTTGTGCTCAATTGAGTGGATTTTATCAATCTTTCATACACTTATTCATATGATTTGCATGAGTTTACGTTTTCCTTCCTGATTTTGTGCTATGATTGAAAACATACTTCTTTGGCCTTATATTTGCTAATATTAATCCTCTCTTATTACCATTCGATGCCTTGATATGTGCGTTAAGTGATTTCAGAGTTTATAGGGCAGGAATGGCTTAGAGGATGGAAAGGAAGCATGCAAAAGTGGAAGGAATGCAAGAAGTTGAAAGAACTGCAAAGCTGTCAGCCTGACCCTCTCGCACTAAAACGGTCATAACTTGAGCTACAGAGGTCCAAATGATGTGGTTCCAGTTGCGTTGGAAAGCTAATGTCCGGGGATTCGATTTGATATATAATTTGTCATAGTTTCCCTGATGATAAGTGACGCGAACGCGTGATCTATGCGGACGCATCGCAGTGGCGAAAAACCAGCGTGTTTGAATTCGAAACTAGCGAATTCTGGGCTGTTTCTGACCCAGTTCTCGGCCCAGAAAACACAGATTAGAGGCTATAAAGTGAGAGAATGCATCCATTCATCAAGACACTCATAATACATTCATAATTTTAGGATTAGATGTAGTTTTTAGAGAGAGAGGTTCTCTCATCTCTCTTAGGATTTTGGATTAGGATTCCTCTTAAAGGAATTAGGATTTCTTATTATTTCAACTTATTATTTCAACTTTTCTCAGGTTCAATATTCCTTTTATATTTCTATTTACTCTAATGCTTTTATTCGTATCTGATTCATGTTATCAATTTGGCTTATGAATTCTTCGTATTTAGATTTGAATGTTTTATTTAATATAATTTAAGGTATTTCAGATTTGACTTTGCTTTGCTTTATTTATATGAATGCTTTTAATTTAATTTAGATTTTTTCCTTTTGGTTTTGGTTGATTAATTGGTAACTCTTGAGTTATCAAACTCATCGTGATTGATAATTGTTATTTTAGCTAATTGAATTGAATTCCACTAACTCTAGTCTTTCTTAGGAGTTGGCTAGGACTTGAGGATCTAACTAATTAGTTCACTTGACTTTCCTTTGCTTTAATAAAGGTTAACTAAGTGGGATTAAAACTCAATTCTCATCACCATTGATAAGGATAACTAGGATAGGACTTCCAATTTTCATACCTTGCCAAGAGTTTATTTAGATATTAATTTATTAATTCCTGCAATTTATTTTCCTTGCTCAAACCTTTCAAAATCCAAAATTCTACCTTTTCCATAGCTAATAATAAGTCATACCTCCCTGCAATTCCTTGAGAAGACGACCCGAGGTTTGAATACTCGGTTATCAATTTTATTGGGTTTGCTTACGTGACAAACAAAACTTTTGTACGAAAGGATTTTCTGTTGGTTTAGAAGTTATACTTGCAACGCGATAATATATTGGTGAAAATTCTTTACCAATAGAAACCAGTTCGTCACATACGCACAAGAAGCACAACAGCATGTGTGTGCACGCACGACAATCTGTGCGCACGCACAAGTGAAAGATTAGCAAGTATGCGTACGCACACGTCTGTGCGTACGCACATGTCCCAGCACGTGACCTCATTAATGCAAATCGCTGGGGCGATTTCTGGGCCACCAGAGCCCAGTTTTGGGACTTTCTGAAGCTGATTGAGTGCTATATCAAAGGGCCATCATTTCATGTGAAAGGGGGGAGCAATTAGGGATGGTTTAGTATCATGTAGGTCATTTTCTAGAGAGGGAAGCTCCCCCTTCTCTCTAGAATTAGGGTTTCTTAGCTTAATTTCTTTGTAATTTCTTTTTTCAATTCATGCTTTCATATAGTTTCTTCTACCTTTCTTTGTTCTATTGTCTTAATTTTCTTAGTTTATCTTGTTAATTTCTCATTTTGGTTACCTTTTATGTTTATAAGCACTCTTGTTATTTTAATTTCTATTTAATGCAATTTATGTTTTATGTTCCTTTATTGCTTAATTATGTTGTTATTCTTACTTTCCTTGCTTGGTAGTTGTAGAATTTATTATTTCTTGTTATTTTATCATGCTTTCTTTTTATGCCTTCCAAGTATTTGATAAAATGTTTGGTTGGATTTTTGCCTAGTTTTTCACACTCTTGGTTGGGAAATTGGGTAATTAGGCGGACTTGAGTTGTGGATGTCCATTCTACATTCTGTTAGGATTGTTAGTTGATTTAGTTTCCACTAACTCTAAGCCTTCCATTAATAGAGTTGGCTAGTACTTGTGGATTGAGATCAATTATGCCCTTTTGACTAATTCTCGATGTTAGGATTGACTAATTGGGATTAATTCTACACAATTACCATGTTTGTGGTCCATGACTAGGATATGAATCCTTAGTTCCCCAATTCTTACCAAGAGTCCTTTTTACTCTTTAATTTCCATTTTCATTGCTTTTACTTGCTTCCCATTTAATTACATGCATGTTCATTTAATTACTTGCCATTTTACATTTCTTGCCTCTTATAATCAAAACCCCCGAATCCGCCATAGCCAATAATTGATCATTTCATTGCAATTCCTAGGGAGAACGACCCGGGACTTAAAACTCCCGGTTATTTTGTGTTGATTGTGACATTTTTATTTTAAACTTTGATGTTGGTTGATTGTGAGTTTGGAACTATACTTGCAACGCCAATTCCATTTTGAGAGAAATTCCGAACCCACTTTAGGCCTCACATCAAGTTTTTGGCGCCGTTGCCGGGGAGTTGCAATGGTGTTATATTGTTGGCTATTGTTAATATGTGAATATGTGAATAGTTTATTTTTGATTGATTGCTTATTTTTGCTAGTTTTAGGAGTTCATTTTATTTGTTCTTATTATCTTAGGTTTTTATTTTTTTTATCGAGTAAAGTATCGTTTTTGTCCCCAACGTTTGGGGTAAATCCTATTTGTGTCCCTAACGTTTAAATCGTCCTATTTGTATCCCTAACGTTTGTAAAAGTGATTCAATGTTATCCTGCTGTCAATTACACATCATGAACGCTTTAGTTTGAGTTTTAAAAATCTTTTTTTGAAGTTAGAATACAAATGTCTGGGATAGAATCGATGATCCACTCCGAAAAATAGCTCATCAAAAGTTGAAACTAATTCCTACAACATTTACATAATTCACTTTTCTAAGGAGATAATTGAATCTAAACACAAAGAGTGGGTATAATATTAAAATCAAACACATCCAAGTAAGACCTAATTGAGAATGAATACATCCAAGTGAGTTAAGGCTTAAAGCCTTAGTTTATGGGTTTTGAATGTTTTGGGGTTGACCTTTTGTTGAGTTAAGGCTTAAAGCCTTAGATTTTGAAAATTTTTTTTTGGAAAAAAATAGGGCATGTGCGTGCGCACGCACACAACAACAAAATTTTGCGTTCTGTGCACACGCACCCACCTGTGCGTGTGCACACTAGCCTGTATGCCCTCTGTTGGGAATGCTCGCATGCCTTGTGCGTACACATTCCCCTGTTTTCTGGCGCTTTATGCGTGCGCACATCCTTGTGTGTACTGATGAGCGGATATTTTATACGCTTTTTGGGGTTAATTTCATATAGTTTTGAGTATGTTTTAGTTAGTTTTTAGTTTATTTCCATTAGTTTTTAGGAAAAATTCATATTTCTGGACTTTACTATGAGTTGTGTGTTTTTCTGTAATTTCAGGTATTTTTCTGGCTGAAATTGAAGGAACTGAGCAAAAATCTGATTCAGGCTAAAAAAGGACTGCTGATGCTGTTGGATTCTGACCTCCCTGCACTCAAAGTGGATTTTCTGGAGCTACAGAACTCGAAATGGCATGCTTCTAATTGCGTTGAAAAGTAGACATCCAGGGCTTTCCAGCAATATATAATAGTCCATACTTTGCACAAGTATAGATGACGTAAACTGGCGTTCAACGCCAGTTCTCTGCCCAATTCTGGCGTCCAGCGCCAGAAAAGGATCAAAAGTGAACGTGTGCCTGACAACCACCTCCATTCTATATCCGATTGAATGAGTATCTCTTAGATTCTTTAATCAGAATCTCCGTGGCATAAGCTAGAACTGATGGCGGCATTCATGAGAATCCGGAAAGTCTAAAACTTGTTTGTGGTATTCCGAGTAGGATTCAAGGATTGAATGACTGTGACGAGCTTCAAACTCCTGAAGGCTGGGCGTTAGTGACAAACTCAAAGGAATCAAGGGATTCTATTCCAACCGGATTGAGAACCAACCGGTGATTAGTCGTGCTGTGACAGAGCGCGTGAGCGTAGTTTTCACTGGAAGGAAGGAAGGTAGCCATTGACAACGGTGATCCACCAACACACAGCTTGCCATAGGAGGACGTGCGTGCGTGAACAAGAAGACAGAGGAAAGCAGAGATTCAGAAGACAAAGCATCTCCAAAACTCCAACATATTCTCCATTACTGCATAACAAGTAACCTTTGATCCATGCTCTATTGTTTATTTGCAATTCAACTGATAAACGTAATTGACTTCCTGACTAAGATTTACAAGATAACCATAGATTGCTTCAAACCAACAATCTCCGTGGGATTCGACCCTTACTCACGTGAGGTATTACTTGGACGACCCAGTGCACTTGCTGGTCAGTGGTACGAGTTGTGAAAAGTGTGATTCACAATTTGTGCACCACGTACGCACGCAACCTTTTTTTTGCGCACTTTATGCATGCGTACGCACACTCACTTGCATCCATTCTGTTGGGAGCGCTGGCACAGCCTGTGTGCATGAACCCCTGACAAAATTCGCCCTTGTGTGTGCACACGGACCTGTATGTGCACGCACACATGATCCTTCCACAAGTAAAAAAATGTGTTTTGTGCGTACGCACACATCTTGATCCCCTTTCTATCCAGAGCGCTCGCACGACTTGTGCGAGCGCACACCTTTTGTTTTCCACCTCGTGTGCGTGCGCACATATATTTGTGCGTACGCACAAGTGTTGTTTTGGACAAAATTTTTATTGTACTTTGAGTGAAGTCCTAACACAGTTCCACCCCCTTCATTCCTCTCTTCTCTTGCTTTTTCCATGTTTTTCTACTTGTTTTACCTAGTTTTTCTTGCATCTCATTTTCATTTTAGTAATTATATTCATTTTGCTTTAGTTGTTTGTTAATTGAATAAGTTGCAAGTGTTTACTTGATGTTGATTGGGTTGCTTCTTGCTTGAATCTTGGCTTAATTTTGATGAATTTGTGCCCTAAGCATTAAATCTTTGTTTGCTTGCCTAAATGAATTGTGAGTTTGATTCATATGTTGTAGCTACCATATGCATTATACTATATCCTTGGTTGGCAACTTAATCATGAATTGTGCACCTTTACTTTAGTGAATTGAACTGAATTACTCGTTCATCATGATTTTCATATCAAGTTCATCACATGTCCGTGGTGTACGAAATCGTGATCATTCCATTCCTTGGTAACGGCACTAAAAACTCAATACGCACGTTCATGATCTTATATCTGTTTCACAACTTCGTACAACTAACCAGCAAGTGCACTGGGTCGTCCAAGTAATAAACCTTACGTGAGTAAGGGTCGATCCTACGGAGATTGTCGGCTTGAAGCCAGCTATGGTCATCATGTAAATCTCAGTCAGGCGGATATCAAATGGTTATGGAGTTTTCGAATAATAATAATAAACAAACAGAAAATAAGGGTATAAAGATGCTTTCGTTCCTCTGATCTCTGCTTTCCTGCTGTCTTCATCCAATCAATCCTACTCCTTTCCATGGCAAGCTTTATGTAGGGCATCATCGTTGTGAATGGCTACATCCCATCCTCCTGTGAAAATGGTCCAATGCGCTGTCACTGCATGGCTAATCATCTGTCGGTTCTCGATCATACCGGAATAGGATTTACTATCCTTTTGCGTCTGTCACTACGCCCAGCACTCGCGAGTTTGAAGCTCGTCACAGCCATCCCTTCCCAGATCCTACTCGAAATACCACAGACAAGGTTTAGACTTTCCGGATCTCAGGAATGGCCATCCAAGGGGTCTAACTTATACCACGAAGACGCTAATAACTCGGACTCGGTCCCCTGTATTAGATATCTAAGAGATATCCATTCAATCGAAGGTAGAACGGAAGTGGTTGTCAGGCACGCGTTCATAGGGGAATGATGATGACTTTTTCACGATCACCACATTCATGTTGAAGTGCGAATGAATATCTTAGAAGCGGAATAAGTTGAATTGAACAGATAAACAGTAGTAATTTGCATTGATCTTTGAGGAACAGCAGAGCTCCACACCTTAATCTATGGTGTGTAGAAACTCTACCGTTGAAAAATACATAAGTGAAAGGTACAGGCATGGCCGAATGGCCAGCCCCCAAAACATGATCAAAGGATCAAAAGATAATCCAAAGATGTAAATAAAATAGTAAAAAGTCCTATTTATACTAAACTAGTTACTAGGGTTTACAGAAATAAGTAAATGATGCAGAAATCCACTTCCGGGGCCCACTTGGTGTGTGCTTGGGCTAAGCATGAAGCTTACACGTGGAGAGGTCATTCTTGGAGTTGAACGCCAGTTTGTAACGTGTTTCTGGCGTTGAACTCCACTTTGCAACTTGTTTCTGGCGCTGGACGCCAGACTGCAGCACGGAACTAGCGTTGAACGCCAATTTACGTCATCAATCCTTATTCAAAGTATGGACTATTATATATTTCTGGAAAGCCCTAGATGTCTACTTTCCAACGTAATTAAGAGCGCGCTATTTGGAGTTCTGTAGCTCCAGAAAATCCACTTTGAGTGCAGGGAGGTCAGAAATCAAACAGCATCTGCAGTCCTTTTTCAAGCTCTGAATCTGATTTTTGCTCAGGTCCCTCAATTTCAGCCAGAGAATACCTGAAATCACAGAAAAACACACAAACTCATACTAAAGTCCAGAAATGTGAATTTTAATTAAAAACTAATAAAAATATAATGAAAACTAATTAAATCATACTAAAAACATACTAAAAACAATGCCAAAAAGCGTATTAATTATCCGCTCATCACAACACCAAACTTAAATTGTTGCTTGTCCCCAAGCAACTGAAAATCAAATAGGATAAAAAGAAGAGAATATACTATAAATTCCAAACTATCAATGAAACTTAGCTCCAATCAGATGAGCGAGACTTGTAGCTTTTTGCCTCTTGAATAGTTTTGGCATCTCACTTTATCCATTGAGGTTCAGAATGATTGGCATCTATAGGAACTCAGAGTTCAGATAGTGTTATTGATTCTCCTAGTTCAGTATGTTGATTCTTGAACACAGCTACTTTATGAGTCTTGGCTGTGGCCCTAAGCACTTTATTTTCCAGTATTACCACCGGATACATAAATGCCACAGACACATAATTGGGTGAACCTTTTCAGATTGTGACTCAGCTTTGCTAAAGTCCCCAATTAGAGGTGTCCATGGTTCTTAAGCACACTCTTCTTTTTGCTTTGGACCTTGACTTTAACCGCTCAGTCTCAAGTTTTCACTTGGCACCTTCACGCCACAAGCACATGGTTAGGGATAGCTTGGTTTAGCCGCTTAGGCCAAGATTTTATTCCTTTAGGCCCTCCTATCCACTGATGCTCAAAGCCTTGGATCCTTTTTATTTACCCTTGCCTTTTAGTTTTAAGGGTTATTGGCTTTTTGCTCTTGCCTTTTGGTTTTAAGAGCTTTTGGCTTTTTCTGCTTGCTTTTTCTTTTTTCCAAAATTTTTTTTCGCTATATTTTTTTTTTATATTTTTTTTTCTGCAAGCTTTTGTATTCACTGCTTTTTCTTGCTTCAAGAATCATTTTTATGATTTTTCAGATTATCAAATAACATGTCTCTTTTTCATCATTCTTTCAAGAGCCAACATATTTAACATTCATAAACATCAACTTCAAAAGACATATGCACTGTTCAAGCATTCATTCAGAAAATAAAAAGTATTGTCACCACATCAAAATAATTAAACTAGTTTCAAGGATGAATTCGAAACCATGTACTTCTTGTTCTTTTTATTTTTAAAACAGTTTTCATTTAAGAGAGGTGATGGATTCATATTCATGACTTTAAGGCATAGACACTTAGACACTAATGATCATGTAATAAGACACAAATATAGATAAACATTTAACAAAAAAAAAAAAACAAAAAATAGAAAATTTAAGAACAAGGAATGAGTCCACCTTAGTGATGGTGGCGTTTTCTCCTTGAGGAACCAATGATGTCCTTGAGCTCTTCTATGTCTCTTTCTTGTCTTTGTTGCTCCTCCCTCATTGCTCTTTGATCTTCTCTAATTTCATGAAGGATGATGGAGTGCTCTTGATGTTCCACCCTTAGTTGCTACCAATAATTGTGTGGAGGAAAATGTATCCCCTGAGGTATCTCAGGGATCTCTTGATTTGCAGTCAAATGTTCTACCACTGAGCTATAGACCCTTGAGATGAATCTCTCCATCTCCTATGACTCAAAGGTGGAAGCTTTTGTTTTCCCTTTCCTCTTTCTAGAGGTTTCTCTGGCCTTTGGTGCCATCAATGGTTATGGAAAAACAAAAAAAAAAGCTATGCTTTTACCACACCAAACTTAGAATGTTGCTCGCCCTCGAGCAAAAGAAGAAAGAATAGAAGAAGAAGAAGAAGATATGGATGTGAGTGGTGAAGAGATGATGGGGAAGAGAGATTGAGGTGATATAGGATTATGAGGAGGGAAGGTGAGTGGAGGTATGTGTGGATCTTGTGGGATTCACAGATCCTGAGGTGTCAAGGATTTACATCCCTGCACCAATTAGGCATGCAAAATGCCTTTGCATGCATTTCTGGGCGTTCAACGGCCATGTTCAGCATGTTTCTGGCGTTGAACGCCAGTTCTATGCTTGTTTCTAGCGTTCAGCGCCAGCTCTATGCTCTGTTCTGGCGTTGAACGCCAGCCAGATGCTCCTTACTGGCGTTTAAACGCCAGTAAGTCCTTCCTCCAGGGTGTGATTTTCCTTCTGCTGTTTTTGATTCTGTTTTTAATTTTTGTATTTATTTTGTGACTCCACATGATCATGAACCTAATAAAACATGAAAGAACAATAAAAATAAAAATAAAATTAGATAAATAAAAATTGGGTTGCCTCCCAACAAGCACTTCTTTAATGTCAATAGCTTGACAGTGGGCTCTCATGGAGCCACACAGGTGATCAGGTCAATTTTATAGACTCCCAACACCAAACTTAGAGTTTGACTGTGGGGGCTTTAGCTGACTCTGTACTGAGAGAAGCTTTTCATGCTTTCTCTCCATGGTTACAGAAGGAGATCCTTGAGTTTTAAACACAAGGTTGTCCTTATTCAGTTGAAGGATCAATTCTCCTCTGTCCACATCAATCACAGCTCTTGCTGTGGCTAGAAAGGGTCTTCCAAGGATGATGGATTCATCCTCATCCTTCCCAGTATCTAAGATTATAAAATCAGTAGGAATGTAAAGGCCTTCAACCTTTACTAACATGTCCTCTACTTGTCCATAAGCCTATTTTCTTGAGTTGTCTGCCATCTCTAGTGAGATTCTGGCAGCTTGCACCTCAAAGATTCCCAGTTTCTCCATTACAGAGAGTGGCATGAGGTTTATCCCTGACCCAAGGTTACATAGAGCTTTCTCAAAGGTCATGGTGCCTATGGTACAAGGTATTAAGAACTTTCCAGGATCCTGTTTCTTCTGAGGCAATCTCAGTTGATCCAGATCACTCAGTTCATTGGTGAGCAAGGGAGGTTCATCTTCCCAAGTCTCATTATCAAATAATTTGGCATTCAGCTTCATGATAGCACCGAGGTACTTGGCAACTTTCTCTTCAGTAACATCTTCATTTTCTTCAGAAGAAGAATATTCATCAGAGCTCATGAATGGCATAAGGAGGTTTAATGGAATCTCTATGGTCTCCAGATGAGCCTTAGAGTCCTTTGGTTCCTCAGAGGGAAACTCCTTATTGATCTCTGGACATCCCAGGAGGTCTTCCTCACTGGGATTCACGTCCTCCTCCTCTTTTGTGGTTTCGGCCATGATGGTCATTTCAATGGCCTTGCACTTTCCTTTTGGATTTTCTTCTGTATTGCTTGGGAGAGTACTAGGAGGGGTTTCAGTGATCCTTTTACTCAGCTGGCCCACTTGTGCTTCCAGATTTCTAATGAAAGACCTTGTTTCATTCATGAAACTTAGAGTGGCCTTAGATAGATCAGAGACTATGTTTGCCAAGCTAGATGGGGTCTGCTCAGAACTCTCTGTCTTTTGCTGAGTGGATGATGGAAAAGGCTTGCTATTGCTAAACCTGTTTCTTCCACCATTATTAAAGCCTTGTTGAGGCTTTTG
>NC_029787.2:78764650-78781678 GCF_000816755.2 Arachis ipaensis
AGTACTGTTGGATGCAGCTTGCATTCCATTCAGACTCTGAGAAATCATATTGACTTGCTGAGTCAATATTTTATTCTGAGCCAATATAGCATTCAGAGTATCAATTTCAAGAACTCCCTTCTTCTGAGGCATCCCATTACTCACAGGATTCCTCTTAGAAGTGTACATGAACTGGTTATTAGCAACCATGTCAATGAGTTCTTGAGCTTCTGCAGGCATTTTCTTTAGGTGAATGGATCCACCTGCAGATGTATCCAATGACATCTTAGCTAATTCAGACAGACCATCATAGAATATATCCAGGATGGTCCATTCTGAAAGCATGTCAGAAGGACACTTTTTGGTCAGTTGCTTATATCTCTCCCAAGCTTCATAGAGGGATTCACCTTCTTTCTGTCTGAAGGTTTGAAAATCCACTCTAACCTTACTCAGCTTTTGAGGAGGAAAGAACTTGGCTAAGAAAGCCGCGACCAGCTTATCCCAAGAGTTCAGGCTATTTTTGGGTTGAGAGTCCAACCACACTCTAGCTCTGTCTCTTACAGCAAAAAGGAAAAGCATGAGCCTGTAGACTTTAGGATCTACTCCATTAGTCTTAACAGTATCACAGATCTGCAAGAATTCAGTTAAGAACTGAAAAGGATCTTCAGATGGAAGTCCATGAAACTTGCAGTTTTGCTGCATCAGAGAAACTAATTGAGGTTTCAGCTCAAAATTATTTGCTCCAATGGCAGGAATGGAGATGCTTCTTCCATGTAAATTGGAATTTGGTGCAGTAAATTCACCAAGCATCCTCCTTGCATTATTATTATTTTTGGCTGCCATCTCCTCTTCTTGTTCGAAAATTCCTGTAAGGTTGTCTCTGGATTGTTGTATTTTAACTTCTCTTAGTTTCCTTTTTTTAGAGTCCTTTCAGGTTCAGTATCTGCTTCAACAAGAATGTTCTTGTCTTTGCTCCTGCTCATATGACAAAGAAGGGAATAACAAAGAAAATATGGAATCCTTTATGTCACAGTATAGAAATTCCTTTGTGTGAGTAGAAGAAGAAAAGAATGTAATGTAAAGAAGAGAAGAGGAAAAATTCGAACACAGAGAGGGAGGTGGTGTTCGAATTTTTGGATGGGAGAGAAGTTTTAGTAGATGAATAAATAAATAGAAGGAGATGAGAGAGAGAATTTCGAAATTTAATTAAAATAAAAATTAAATTTGAAAGTTAGATTTCGAAAATAAATTTTAAAAAGGAGTTGATGATTTTCGAAAAGTAAAGGAAGAATAAAATTAAAATTTAAAACAATTAATTAATTAAAAAGAAATTTTGAAAAAGGAGAGAAGGAATTTTCGAAAATAAGAGAGAGAGGATTAGTTAGGTAGTTTTGAAAAAGATATGATTGAAACAAAAAGATAAGATTGATTGAAAAAGTTTTGAAATTTGTTTTTGAAAAAGATATGATTGAAATTTAAAAAGATATGATTGAAACAAAAAGATAAGATTTGAAAATCAATTTTTAAGAAGATAAGAAGTTAGAAAAGACTTTGAAATTGAATTTGAAAAAGATATGATTGAAATTTTAATTTAAAAAATATTTGAAAAGAAAATTAAAAACATTTGATTTTGAAAACTAAAGTTGATTACTTGACTAACAAGAAACTAAAAAGATAAGATTCTAGAGTCTAAAGATTGAACCTTTCTTACTAGGCAAGTAACAACTTAATATTTTTGAATCAATCACATCAAATTCGAAAATCATGAACTAAAATTAAAAAAAAAAAATATTTTTGAAAATTAATTTGAAAAATTTTCAAAAATATTAGAAAGAAATTTTGAAAAAGATTTGATTTTTGAAAAAGATTTTGAAAAGATAAGATTTTTAAATTGAAAATTTGATTTGACTCATAAGAAACAATTAAATTTAAAAACTTGTTGACCAAATCAAATCATATTTTCGAAAATTTTGAGTAAAATAAGGAAAAGATATTTTTTGATTTTTGAATTTTTAATGAAGAAAGAGAAAAACATGAAAAAGACTCATAACATAAAAATTATGAATCAAAGCACACAATGCATGCAAGAACACTATGAATGTCAAGATGAACACCAAGAACACTTTGAAGATCAAGATGAACATCAAGACTTATTTTTGAAAATTTTTAAGAAAAGAAAAACATGCAAGACACCAAACTTAGAAATTTTCAATAATTAGACACTAACAAATTAAAAATGCATATGAAAAACTAGAAAAGACACAAAACAAGAAAATATGAAGATCAAACAAGAAGACTTACCAAGAACAACTTGAAGATCATGAAGAACACTATGAATGCATGAATTTTCGAAAAATGCATAAATTTTTAGAAAAAATGCAATTGACACTAAACTTAAAAATTGACTCTAGACTCCAACAAGAAACAAAAAATATTTTTGATTTTATGATTTTATTAAATTTTTTTTGGATTTTTGTATATTTTTATTTTTTTGAAAACCTATAGGGTAAAGGAAGCAATGAATTCAAAGTCCTCAATCAAGATTCCAGGAATCATATCGGGTTAGTCTAAGGCTTGATGGCCAGCCAAACTTCAGCATACCATTTTGAAACTTTAGAATTCATTCTTAAAAATTTTAAAAAAATTTTCGAAAACAAAGGGAAAAATTTTTTTTTTTTGAAAGATTTTTGAAGAATATTTTTTTTGAAAAGAAAAGGAAAAGAAAGTTACCTAATCTAAGCAACATGATGAACCGTCAGTTGTCCAAACTCGAACAATCCCCGGCAACGGCGCCAAAAACTTGGTGTGCGAAATCGTGATCATTCCATTCCTTGGTAACGGCGCTAAAAACTCAATACGCACGTTCATGATCTTGTATCTGTTTCACAACTTCGTACAACTAACCAGCAAGTGCACTGGGTCGTCCAAGTAATAAACCTTACATGAGTAAGGGTCGATCCCACGGAGATTGTCGGCTTGAAGCCAGCTATGGTCATCTTGTAAATCTCAGTCAGGCGGATATCAAATGGTTATGGAGTTTCCGAATAATAATAATATACAAACAGAAAATAAGGATAGAAATACTTATGTAAATCATTGGTGAGAATTTCAGATAAGTGTATAGAGATGCTTTCGTTCCTCTGATCTCTACTTTCCTGCTGTCTTCATCCAATCAATCCTACTCCTTTCCATGGTAAGCTTTATGTAGGGCATCACCGTTGTCAATGGCTACATCCCATCCTCCTGTGAAAATGGTCCAATGCGCTGTCACTGCATGGCTAATCATCTGTCGGTTCTCGATCATACCGGAATAGGATTTACTATCCTTTTGCGTCTTTCACTACGCCCAACACTCGCGAGTTTGAAGCTTGTCACAGCCATCCCTTCCCAGATCCTACTCGGAATACCACAGACAAGGTTTAGACTTTCCGGATCTCAGGAATGGCCATCCATGGGTTCTAACTTATACCACGAAGACGCTAATAACTCGGACTCGGTCCCCTGTATTAGATATCTAAGAGATATCCATTCAATCGAAGGTAGAACGGAAGTGGTTGTCAGGCATGCGTTCATAGGGGAATGATGATGACTTTGTCACAATCATCACATTCATGTTGAAGTGCGAATGAATATCTTAGAAGCGGAATAAGTTAAATTGAACAGAAAAACAGTAGTACTTTGCATTGATCTTTGAGGAACAGCAGAGCTCCACACCTTAATCTATGGTATGTAGAAACTCTACCATTGAAAAATACATAAGTGAAAGGTCCAGGCATGGCCGAATGGCCAGCCCCTAAAACATGATCAAAGGATCAAAAGATAATCCAAAGATGTAAATACAATAGTAAAAAGTCCTATTTATACTAAACTAGTTACTAGGGTTTACAGAAATAAGTAAATGATGCAGAAATCTACTTCCGGGGCCCACTTGGTGTGTGCTTGGGCTGAGCAAGAAGCTTACACGTGGAGAGGTCATTCTTGGAGTTGAACGCCAGTTTGTAACGTGTTTCTGGCGTTGAACTCCACTTTGCAACTTGTTTCTGGCGCTAGACGCCAGACTACAGCATGGAACTGGCGTTGAACGCCAGTTTACGTCGTCAATCCTTATTCAAAGTATGGACTATTATATATTGCTGGAAAGCCCTGGATGTCTACTTTCCAACGCAATTAGAACGGCGCCATTTGGAGTTCTGTAGCTCCAGAAAATCCACTTTGAGTGCAGGGAGGTCAGAATCAAACAGCATCTGCAGTCCTTCTTCAACCTCTGAATCTGATTTTTGCTCAGGTCCCTCAATTTCAGCCAGAGAATACCTGAAATCACAGAAAAACACACAAACTCATAGTAAAGTCTAGAAATGTGAATTTTAATTAAAAACTAATAAAAATATAATGAAAACTAATTAAATCATACTAAAAACATACTAAAAACAACGCCAAAAAGTATATAAATTATCCGCTCATCAGTCCGGTACTTGTTTCTTGTTAATACTTTGCATTTTCTTGAAGTTATTTAACTTGATTCTTATCAAGCTTATCACTTTTTGTAACAAGTATCTTTACCCTGTGACTAATTCATTATGTTTTAAGATGAATAAGTAGTTTTCCTTTCATCATTGGATTGGTTATTGTTGATTGTGCCATTTTCTATACATCTTGCACTTTCACTTGCACAACATCAATATCCAATATCTCATATATTCAATTCACTTTAGTTGTGGTTACCTAGGTTTGCTTTTGCTTTACTCCTTTGCTTCTCTTTACTTACAACCTAGGCTACTTAATTGAGGACACATGCTATTTCTTTTGCTTATGTGGTTGCCGTGTTTATCCAGCCAATGTATGTGTTCTAGACCGGGCGCACCTAGAATACACACATTGTCTATTATCATACCACACTACTATGATTTTTTCCTCAATTCTTGTTTATTTCTTTATATAGTAACCCGAGCCCCAATGCCCACTAGCTAAAGGTGGAACTTTACATTTCTTCACCCCCGGATTGAGTGCATGCACGGAGGACCGTGCAACGTTTGAGTGTGGGGGAGGATCCGCAATTTTCGGGACGTAAATTTTCTCTTCCTAAACACTTTGCATCATTTTCTTGTTTCGATAGTTATGTTTTTGTGAAAATTTTGTTTATTATTTCATTACATTGTATTTTTCTTAGTTTGCTTGCTTATAGCTTTATAGTAGTAAATATTTGCATGTTACCTAGTATAGGAAATAATTTTGGTAAAACAACAAAGAATTTTCAAGAAATCTCTATTAGGGAATTCCATTGATTAGATTTGAAAACTTGTTTTTGAACTTGCTTGAAGTATTTTTTATGGAACAAAGAAAAGAGCTTGAACAAAACACCTAGTGAGATTTGAGCTTTAATTGTGTGGTTGCACATTTTCAACCACAAATTTTGTTCTTGTGTGTTATACTCCTTTTATGATTGTGATCTTAGATTTGCTTGAATCTTTATATCCTATATTTGATGTTTTGAATGCATTTAGTATGATTGAGGCCATCTTTAAAATTGAATTCACTAAACCCATATGACCAACCCTTATATTTACTATTGTAACCCAATTTTGAGCCTGTTAATTTTCCTTTGTTCTAATTTTAAGCACATCATTTTCCCTAAGCGAAAAACCTTTATGTCCATGAATTGTATCTTTGATTAGCTTGGGTTTGAGGAGTGTGCGCTAAGCAAGTGTTGGGGGGGAGGGAAAAATTTGTGGGAAACATTGGTAGAAAGCTAGTTTGGGTATTCATTGAGAAAATGTTGAAGAATGGGTAAACACTCATGCATTCATTACTTAAAATATATGCACCTCTTTTGTATGATAAAAGAAAAATTTTTTGTGTATATACCTTTTGAAAAAAAAAGAGGAAGAAAAATAAAAAGAAAAAGGAAAGAAAAGAAAGGGAATGAATGATAACAAGAATATAAATAAAGGATGCATATGTGTGTGAATTAAAAAGAAGATGCATGAGTGAATGTGAAAAGGGAGATGAATGGGAAGTTAGATTGTTTTCTTAGGTGTACATAAGTTGATATATGATTAGGTGGGATACTTGAGCTAATCAAAGATCTAATATATTAGCCCACTTAACCATATTAATCCTACCCTTACCCTAGTCCCATTACAACCCTCCAAAGACCTCATGATATTTGCATTCATTCACCAAGTATTTTTTGATTGTTAGATGACTAGCAAATCATAGAAAATATGATTAAAGGAGAATTGAGTGATTAAGCCCTACACACTGAGCGATTATAGCGTAAACACATCCGATGAGGGGTTCGATCACTCAATTCTATGTTCCCATCTCTTATGCTATATCTTCTTGCAAGTTGCGTGTTAATTTTTGAAAATTTCAAATCAACTCTTTGGATATTGATCACATTGCATTGATTCTTTACCTTGGCCCTAAAGTTTGCTTTATATTGATTGAGATTCTCTTGTTTGTTTTTACCAAACTCCTTAGGAATTATAGTATAGGTATAGATAGATAGTATTTAGTATAGTTGCATGATTGTAGGTAGTTGCATTGAATAAATTGCTTGCCCTTTTATCCTTCTCCGTTGATTGTGATTAGCATGAGGACATGATATTGTTTAAGTGTGGGAGAATTGATGAATCCATATTTGACAATAAATTTTGGATTGATTTGAGTGGATTTCATCATATAAACCCATATTTATTCATCCAAATAGCATACTTTTGTGTTCTCTCCCTAGGTTGAGCTTAATTGTGAAAACATGCTATTTTGTGCTTAATTTAACCAATTTTATTCCACTTTCATCTCATTCGATGCTTTGATGGTTTTGATGAGTGATTTCAGGTATAATAGGTAGGAATGACTTGATGAGAGTGGAGGAGAAGCATGCAAGAGGGAGAAAATATGACGAAAACAAAGGAGAAGCACACACTGGAGTGTGCGTATGCACAAGAAGCACAACAGCATGTGTGCACACACACGACAATCTGTGCGCACGCACAAGTGAAAGATCAGCGAGTGTGCATACGCATAAGTCCCAGCACGTGACCTCATTAATGCAAATCGTTGGGGGCAATTTCTGGGCCTCCAGAGCCCAGTTTTGGGACTTTCTGAAGCTGATTGAGTGCTATATAAAAGGGCCATCATTCCATATGAAAGGGGGGAGCAATTAGGGATAATTTAGTATTATGTAGGTCATTTTTTAGAGAGAGAGGCTTCCCTTCTCTTTAGAATTAGGTTTCTTAGCTTAATTTCTTTGTAATTTCTCTTTTCAATTCTTGATTTCATCTAGTTTCTTCTACCTTTCTTTGTTCTATTGTCTTAATTTTCTTAGTTTATCTTGTTAATTTCTCATTTTGGTTACTTTTTATGTTTATGAGCACTCTCGTTATTTTAATTTCTATTTAATGTAATTTATATTTTATGTTCCTTTATTGCTTAATTAAGTTGTTATTCTTACTTTCCTTGCTTGGTAGTTGTAGAATTTATTATTTCTTATTATTTTATCATGCTTTCTTTTTATGCCTTCCAAGTATTTGATAAAATGCTTGGTTGGATTTTTGCCTAGTTTTTCACACTTTTGGTTGGGAAATTGGGTAATTAGGCGGACTTGAGTTGTGGATGTCCATTCGACATTGTGTTAGGATTGTTAGTTGGTTTGGTTTTTACTAACTCTAAGCCTTCCACTAATAGAGTTGGCTAGGACTTGTGGATTGAGATCAATTATGCCCTTTTGACTAATTCTCGATGTTAGGATTGATTAATTGGGATTAATTCTACACAATTACCATGTTTGTGGTCCATGACCAGGATAGGAATCCTTAGTTTCCCAATTCTTGCCAAGAGTCTTTTTTACTATTTAATTTCCATTTTCATTGCTTTTACTTGCTTCCCATTTAATTACTTGCATTTTCATTTAATTACTTGCTATTTTACATTTCTTGCCTCTTATAATCAAAACCCCCAAATTCCCATAGCCAATAATTGATTATTTCATTGCAATTCATATGGATAACGAACCGGGACTTAAAACTCCCGGTTATTTTGTGTTGATTATGACATCTTTATTTTAAACTTTGATGTTGGTTGATTGTGGGTTTGGAATTATACTTGCAACGCCGATTCCATTTTGAGAGAAATTCCGAACCTACTCTAGCCCTCACATCAGGGTAACTCCGAATTATGTGATCATGTATGGATTTTAGTGCTTGCTAGGCCTACAATTGAAAGTCTTAGAACTTAGGAATTTCATTCAGATGTTATTATGGAGGTATCTTTATATATTTTCACCTTGAAAATAGATTTCCCTTTTCTTTTATGGGGTGCTTTGCACCTTGAGCTTAGCTTTGACGCTAAATATTTTGTTTCAAGATTTTCTTGACACATAAATGATACAGAAAAATTGATAACAATAGTCCCGCCGGCAAGTATACCGGGTCGTAATCAAGTAATAACTCACTTTGAGTGAGGTCGATCCCACGAAGATTGATGGATCAAGAAACTTTAGTTGAGTCGTTACTTTAGTCAAACAAGCATTTGAGAGTTTTTGTAGAATTAAATTGATAGTAAAGTAAATGACAGAAAACTAAAGAGCAATGGAATTTAAATGACTGAAAGTAAAAGCTAAAAGTAAATTTGCTAGAAAGTAAAGATCGGAAACTTAAATTGCAAGAAAATAAATGCAGAAAGATAAATGACAAGAAAATTTAAATTGCATGAATGTAAAGGAATTTAAGGTATTGGGCATCAAGTTAAAGCAACAACTCAAAGAATTAAAGTGCAGAATGATAGTGGGTAAGATTCATTAGGGATTAGAGATGTTCTGATTCTTCATGAATTAATGGGTCTCAACTCTTTCTCAATCATATGAGATAGATCTATGGCAGATTGTAGGTAATTGAGTCCCAATCTCTTGGTGACTCAATTACTCTTAACATAATCAATTGCCAATCTCTTTATCTAATTGCTCATGAGAAGAGGTGAAGCACAATTGCTAATCTAAAGCCACACAACCCCTAGGATATCAATTCAAAGTGGTTATATGTCACGTACCGGACTAAGAATTATCAATCAAGGGAATTATGAGAGATAAGCCTCAATCTAAATTCTATAACTCCTTTCTCAAGTTCATCATGGGATTCAAGTAGATCCAATCCCTCTCTCGATAGTAATTGAATCTATGAAGCACAAAGGCTCTCCCTTAGATAAACAACACTTGAATTAAGAAGAAGAACAATTGCATTAATTCATTGGAATCAAAATAGAGATCCTCCCCTTAATGAAGTGGGGGTTATCATAGCTCTCATTACAAAAGGAATTGAAAATTACAAAGCTGAAAAAAAAATAAAAGCTAGTACAAGCAAAGAATGAAAAGTGATATGTGTACTCCCATCTTCGGAGTCCCCCCTTTTAGTTCAATGTACCACCTATTTATACTAATTCTCTAGCTCCTCAGGTGTGCTTTCGAGTCTCTTAAAGTGGGCTTTTCAAATCTCAAGTTGAAGATATTTTTGGGGACTTGGCATTGGTGGGTTGAAGTTGGCTCAATGAGGCCAACTTAGCGTGATTCATGCTATCAAACTTAATTCCTTCTAGGCTTCACGTAGCATTTTCTTCAAAGTTAGCGTTTGTGCACTCACACGTACGTATCACCCACGCGTACATGTAGCCCTAAATACCACACTCACGCGTATGCGTTGCTCACACATACGCGTTATTGGTACACGGAATCATGATCACACACTTTTCACACAACTCCGTGCAGCTAACCAGCAAGTGCACTGGGTCGTCCAAGTAATACCTTACGTGAGTAAGGGTCGATCCCACGGAGATTGTCGGCTTGAAGCAAGCTATGGTCATCCTTGTAAATCTCAGTCAGGCAGATTCAAATGGTTATGGGATTTTGATAATTGAAATATAATTAAAACAGAAAATAAGATAGAAGCAGTTATGTAATTCATTAGTGGGATTTCAGATAAGCATATGAAGATGCTTTGTTCCTTCCGAACCTCTGCTGAAAGAAAGCAAGTTGGGCTTAACTCTAATTGAAAATCAAGTTTATGGTCAATCTGAAAATTTATTCAATCATGCAATGCATATAGCAAATCATCATGCATAATAAGCAGAGAAGGTGATAAGCACGACCAAAACTTGTTCTTGAGGGTTTTCCAAAACCAATTAAGAAACAAAAGTCTTTTGATACACAAGTCATCAAATAAAAGCTTATTGCATCAATCAAAGCATTGTTAATTCATGGAACATGGTTAGGAAAATTCCGGCAGTATTTCAGCAGCAAATTGGCTGTTTTCCAAATTCAGATAATCAAGTCAATTTCATATAAACTCAGTGACAATCACAAACAGAAGCCAGAAATGAATTCATATGAAAAGGGGTATGTAAGCCAACAAGCAGCACAAACAGCAGCAAGCAATATAGATTAATTCAGCCAGCAATAGATACCATTCTTTCTAGGAACAATGACCAAAAATCATGGTTTAAAATACAGCACCACATATCAAATAAGCTCAAAACAAATCAAGGAAACAGAGCAATTTCAGATAATAGCAAAGATTCAGTTAATCCTAAATTCACTACTCAGCCCAGATTCGCTAATCACCTAAGTAAACTAAACTAACTAACTAAGCTAATTATACAGGCTAAAAAGAATAATCTAAACAAAATTAATTAAACGAAATTAAAATTGAAATGAGAAAAGAAATGAACTTGGAAGCAAGGGAGTTAGAAGGTGGAGTAGAAGACGGGGAAGGAGAGTGGAAGAGATGAACCGGCCAGAGCAGAACGGCGGTCTAGTGGCATAGGGGAGCTTGCGCCAGCGACAATGGAGTCGCAGCTGTGCTCGTGGCGGAGCAGGGGCGCTGTGAGAGAGAGCAGAGCAGAGAGGATTAAGTGAGAGAGAGGGAGAGGGGGCTGGGCGCGCGCGCGGCGGCGTTGGTGTGCGCCGGGGTGCTGGTTGTGGAGGGAGAAGGTGGTTATGGATGTTTCTGGTGAGTGAGGGAGAAGGAGAAGAGACATTGGGTGAGAGACGAAGGGGGTTGCGCAAATGCGCTAGGGCTTCGCGTCCCTGGGGGTAAAAATTTGAATCCACGCGTGCGCGCACCGTGCGCGTCCGCGTGGGTGAGAAAAAAAGGAAGTGGCGCGAAAGCGCCATACGCGTCTACACGTAGATGGGAGAATTGGGGATCGGCGCGGACGCGTACGGTGCGCGTCCGCACGGGTATGCTAGGCCAGAGGCACAAAAGAGGCCCAGAGTTGGCATAACTCTCGGGTCCTTTGGCCTGGGTGATGCTAAGATGCATCGACGCCCGCGCACACTGTGCGCATTCGCGTGGATGGCTTGAGCTTATGAAATGGGTGCGGAGACGACATATGTGCCAGCGCGTGGGTAAGGAAACAGGGAGTGGCGCGGACGCGTACAGTGTGCGTCCGCGTGGGTTGAGGCGCAGAGTTGGCCCAAAAGTGGCACAACTCTCTGGTCCTTGGCCCAAAAAGCTAAAATTTGCTGCCGACGCGCGCGTGCGCTATGTCCTTGCGCGTGGCTTGGTTTTTTTTTTTAATGAGTATCAAAAAGAGCTCATAACCTTCCCATCCTTCTCTAAGACTCTAGACTAGCTAAGACGCAAAATTAAACATATTTTTGAAGTATTTGGGATTTTTCAAACAAATTGAGGAAACTTGTAATCCAAGCAAAAACTCAAGTTCAAAGAATTATCCCTAGTTAAAGCATAGAATGTATAAACACCTTAGCAAGCAAGCAAAATATACTAAGAAGTAAAGGAATTATGTACAATGGAACTCAATTCATTCATTCATTATATCTACAAGAGAATGGAATGAGTTTACCATGGTGGGGTGTCTCCCACCAAGCACTTTTGGTTTAAGTCCTTAAGTTGGACATTGGGAGGCTTCTTGTCAAGATGGCTTATGCTTGTATCCATCCTTGAACCTCCAAGAGTGCTTGTCCTTTAATCGGTTGTCAGAAGTTCTAATCTTCTTTACTAAACTTTAGTGAGGCCCTCTCCAAGACATGAGCTCCCAAAATTGATTGCTATGATGTGCTCTAGGATCCCATATCTTGTCTTCGCACCCATCTTCTAGTTAGTTGCCTTGATTTCGTCTGGGTGACGCGAAAGATGAATTCTCATGAAAGTACCAAACTATCCTTCTAGACCCATTTAACTGAGCATTACACCAATCCATGCTCTTTAATTTTGAGCTTCCAGCCATAATGAGTCTAGATTTAGAACGCTAACCACTAAACATCCTCCTCTTTTGCTTAAGTCCACAAAGCGCCCTAAGTTGGCCATCCGTCTCAAGCAGACCATACTCAAGTGGGATAATAAAGCTGAGAGTTAGAAGTTTTACCCACTCAAGCAAAGGATTGGATGACAAACTAGGTGGAGGAGTTCCCAAAGATCTTGACAAAGCATGCTCTACTCCCATCCATCCTCTTCTAGAGGTTTTCACCACTTGGCAAGGTTTTTCAAGTTTCTCCTCTTGTCAAGCTTCCTCAAGTTCACATTCTTCTTTACTAACTTCTTCTATCTCCTCCCCATCACTCTCATCATAGATAGGAGGTCTAGTGAAATCTACCTCATAATCAAGTCTAAGCATTTTGGGGAAGGACTCTTCAAACTCGAAAGCATCATATGTTGATATGGAATCATCATAGATAGGAGGGCTTGTTGCTTGGAACACTTCTTCCAGTTCTTCACTTATAATGGGTTTTGGAGGTGGTGCACCCTCCTCAACCTTGCATTCTAGTCCACTGGGAGAAGGCTCAACAAGGTCGTCAAGGGGATTGATCAATGTGGGCAAAAAATCACTGGTGATGGAGTTTACTTCTTGATCAATTTCCTTCTGTAATACCCGGTCTAACCGAAATTAATTAAATAATGAGTTAAATAGGAGCGAATATGGTTGGAAGATTTGGCAATTGGAATTTGATAATTTAAATATGATATTTGGATTCAGTAAATTTTTTCGAGTCGGAAAACATAGTTTTCTGCGTAAAAGCGCGCAGTAGAATTTTGACCGGCAGTACCGGCTAAGATCTGTCTGGTACTACAGTTGAGGAAATTGATTATGAGTAAATAAGATTAAGGAATGAGGAATTATAATTAGGGGAGGTAGAAATTTTTAAAGTATAATTTAGAGCGCTAATCTTAAAGGGTTTTGGCCCAAAATTGGGCCAATGGACAAAAATAAGTGAACCGGGCCTAAGTGGGCCCATGACCCAACATATATAAACATTAGTTATGAGCATTTCAGCTCATTTTACCCTAGAAGGAAGGGTTGGGGCGCTGATTTGGGAAGAGAGAAGAGAAGAGAGAAAACCTAACTCTCTTTGATCTTCAAACCACCATAACTTGAGCTACGGAGCTCCGATTGACGAGCCGTTTATGGTCACGCATCGCTCCTCTCATCTTCTACAATTCTATCTAAGTTTTGTGGTGAGTATTCCATTCATCTCTACCCAGTTTTCGAAATTCCCCACTGTTACACGTTTGTGGGTAGTTAGTGTTGAAATCTTGTGATTTTGGGTGTTTAGGGATACTCCAACATGGATTCTAAGCAGGTTATATCCCTACTTCATATAGGCTAAGGTAAGAAATGCTCAAACCCTTGTGATTTGTCATTTTTATGAGCCCTAGGTTGATGTATGTATGTGATATTGGTTATGTTAGTGTATTTGATGATGTTGGTGCACAATTGGGAGATTGGTATTGTTTGAGGAGCTTTGGTGAGGCTTGGAGCTAAGGTTAGTGAAGACTTCCAAAGAAGAGGCTCAATTGGTTTGGCTACAAGAGGTACGGTTTAAGTTTCATTTAAGTACCGTGTAGTGTGATGAGAATTTCTAGGCTAGATGTCCCTAGGATTAAGTTTGGATTGTGTAAATGGTTGGTGCTAATATGCATAGTTGGTATGTAATATGAATTTAATGATTGGGTTGAGAATTGTGTGACCTTGTATGCTTGGTGTATTGAAAATTTGATGTATTGGGTAATGAGTATTGATTTGTGGTTTATGCATTTAAATTGTGAAATTCGGCCGGAGGCCGGAAAGAGGTAAGGAAGGTAAGTTGACGTGTGCATTATATGATGACACAAGTGATTGGATAAATTTCAGATAATGAATATATGAATGATTGGGTTGGTTATTGAATAATAAGGTTTGGGGAGTTAGAGTGTGGAATTTGGTAATTTTGGGTGGAATTATGTAGATGAGGTATGTTTGGTTTTGGTTGAGATATATTATGTGGTCATATATGTGATTATGATTATTGATGCCTTAGCTTGATGGTATGATGATGCATTAGAGATACGCATGTTGTGATATATGCTTGAAGAATGATTAAGGTTGATTTGTGGGTGAAACCACGTGATAGTGAGTATGATATTGATTATGTATAATGATGGTTGATTGGAAATAGTTTTGTTGAAATTTGGCATGAGGAAGAGTATATGATATGTAAATGTGTTCGAGTTTGAGCCACTTGGGTGAAGTGGGTTAAAATGGTGGGATGATGTTTTGTGAATTGTGGTAAAGTGTTAATGTGTGAGTTGAGGAGGCTTGATGTTGATTTTGGTATATTTTGATTGATTTCAAAGAAAGGGATGAAATTTGCATGTCTTGGTTGATTTTGAAAAGAGTTGGAAATGGCTTGTTTTGAAAATGGCACGTTGTGGTTTTGTGTTAAAACATGGTTTTTGGGCATACTTTGACGGGACATAACCTGGACTGCGGATTTCCGTTTTGTACCAAACTTCTAGGTGTACTTGGTGCGTACGCGTCGTTCTTCAAGAAGGCACCATCCACGCGTACGCGTAGTGTGCGTGGGCGCGTCGATGCACTGCACCAAATGGCCAGCCATTTTTCCGAGAGTTGTGCCAGAATTGTGCCAGTTTTGTGCCTGGGGCGCAAGTGCACCCACGCGTACGCGTGGCTGACGCATATGCGCCGTTTGGCTATTTTTCAATCCGCGCGTCCGCGCGTATGACACTTGCGTGTCGATGAGTTTTGTGGCCATCCACGTGTGCGCGTGGAGTGCGCGTACGCGTGGCCCTGTTTTCATGCCACAGTTGATTTTTGAGTTTTAAAAGCCAAATCTCATGCTTCTAAGCCTCCGATCTCACCCCTTATGTATTAAATCATTATGATATGCCTAGCAATGAGAAAGGAGCTAGGGGATGTGGTAACTTGCGAGTGAAGCAAGGGGAAAAGTTATGATCAATGATGATCAAAGATGATTATATGAGATATGGAGAATGACGGTGGAAGTACCGTGTATGCCATGAGCCGAAGGGCTATATTTATTGATAAATGGCTAGTTCTTGATTGAACCATGAGCCGGATGGCTGAGTTATTGCCGGGTTATGGTAAAGCCATTATTGGTTATGGCTGAGTATAAAAGCATATATGATTAATGAATGAATGTGTTAAATGGATAATAATGGAGAATGTTTAAATGTGATGTGTGACCCCGGGTAGTAGGCAGTGGCGTTGTCAACTTGCTCCGGGTATGAGACGGGAAAGGATGTTTATGATAAATGAGTTAAATTATGGTGTTTTGAATAAATGAGTATTTGTGATACCTGGGTAGTAGCAAGAGTGGTGGTTCATCACGCTTGCTCTAGGTTAATGTTTGAGATTTGATAACAATGATGATTGCTTTTAAATTGAGCGAATATATGTTTTGAGATCCTCGGCAGTATCAAGGGTTGTGGTTCGTCCCACTTGCTCCAGGTCAGAGATTGTGACGCCTGGGTAGTAGCGGCAGTAGTGGTGAATCCACTCGCTCCAGGTTGAGCTTCTAGACACCCACCTGGGTAGTAGCCGCAGTAGTGATTATTTCACTGGTTCTGGGTTGAGCGGGCAGTAGCAAGGGGGTTGTAGCTCAAACCTACTTGCTCTGCAAGTGGTGTTTCTATCCAATGGTTAGCTACCAGGACATGTCGGGTTGGCTATATAACCGACAGATGATATCATCAACCATAGGGCAAGCATTCATCATTTGCATATGTTTGAATTGTTTGGGTTTGCCTATTTGTTTTGGATTTCTACATCATATATGCCATGTTACCTGACTATGTGCTACTTGTTCTACTTGTACCATATTTGTGTATTACTTGCCTGTATTGCTTGTGTTTGTATAACCGAGAGGCCCCTCATGCTGGTGTCGGTGGATGTTGAGGGCTGTTCTTGATGAGATGAATTGATGATGCGATTGCACGATGATGATGATTATTGAATGAGATAATTTGAACTCCCTGGGTAGACGCAGTGATGTGGTTTCACTAGCTCCAGGTGAAGGTATGATGTATTGATATAGACTTGTTGAGATAGAACAACTGGTGACAGTTTTGCTTATGATTCTGAGTCTGATTCGTGGAAGAGTCAGCGAGTTGGGAAACATGTGAAACCTGAATTAGATTTAGCACTCCCTTATGACAGTTGCCTATTCATGGATTAGCGAGAACCTAGGATGGATAATTGGTGAAGAAGTTTAGGATGCTTAGTGAGTTTTTATTGCAATGCATTGTATTTATTTGACACTTTTACAGAAATTGCCAACAAGGAGAGAGTCAGGATGCAGGCCGATTGCGACAGTAAGATTGAGGTAATTGCCTTAATACAAATGGATAAATGCCTGTGATGTAAATGACTTTCTATTGAGAATGATGTGTTGTGTTTGTTATGTAGTTGGTTGATTTCTGGATTTTCGGTGAAACAGATTGAACCCATGACTTTTAGTTCCTTTGATTTAAATAGATAAGGGGTGGTCCTAAATGATGGATTTGGAAACGTTGATTTGAATTGTCGGTCAAGTTAAGTGGTGGTTTAGTACTTGAGGAAATAAGTGATGAGATTAGTACTAGACGAGAAATCAGAGTGGCGCAGCGGAAGCTTGCTAAAGCGTTAGCATAGCATGGTAATAATAAGGAATAGTAGGGTATGATTAGAAATGCTTTATGCTTTGAGTACTTAAAAGTTTAGTGAGCTATGCAGATAATGATTCTAGGTAATTGGAATTAATTG
>NC_029787.2:78791756-78793952 GCF_000816755.2 Arachis ipaensis
GAAGGGAAGTCATAGAGAGCACAACCAAGGATTCGCACCAAGGGGTCGAGAGTTTAAGGAGAGAGGATACGTACAACACTTTCCCCAAGGACAGAATAACTTTGCGACGAGTAAGGAGTCCCAAAGGAATGGTAAGGGAAAACGGGCAGCGGCTGCTTCTGATGTTTCAAGCTGTCAGAGATGTGGAAGTCATCACCCAAATAGGCCGTGCCGATTGGGGTTAGGTGTATGTTACAAGTGCGGGTTACTAGGGCATGTATCAAGAAATTGCCAACAAGGAGAGAGTCAGGATGCGGGCCGATTGCGACAGTAAGATTGAGGTAATTGCCTTAATACAAATGGATAAATGCCTGTGATGTAAATGACTTTCTGTTGAGAATGATGTGTTGTGTTTGTTATGTAGTTGGTTGATTTCTGGATTTTTGGTGAAACAGATTGAACCCATGACTTTTAGTTCCTTTGATTTAAATAGATAAGGGATGGTCCTAAATGATGGATTTGGAAACGTTAATTTGAATTGTCGGTCAAGTTAAGTGGTGGTTTAGTACTTGAGGAAATAAGTGATGGAACTAATACTTGATGAGAAATCAAGGTGGCATAGCGGAAGCTTGCTAAAGCGTTAGCATAGTATGGTAATAATAAGGAAAAGTGGAGTATGATTGGAAATGCTTTATGCTTTGAGTACTTAAAAGTTTAGTGAGCTTATGCAGATAATGATTCTAGGTAATTGGAATTAATTGCGGCTGTGAGCCTTGATGGTTTTGAAACGGATGAGGAAATTATCATTGATGCATAATCAGATTTAGATGATGATTGAGTGCAAGTTGTCGTGTTCGAGAGATAAGTGCTATATCGAACACGTTTAAGCTTCAGTTTAAGGTTAAACTGAAGCTTAAACGTGGAAATGAAATGCTCCCTGGTGCATTTCTAATTCTGGCGTTTAACTTCCAGTTTAAGGTTAAACTGGAAGTTAAACGCCACTTTCAGCTTTCATGATTTTGGCGTTTAAGCTCCAGTTTAAGCTTAAACTGGAGCTTAAACTCCACATGTGATATTCAAGCTTCCTTTATTGATTTTGTTGCTTCCTTGCCTAGCCTCTTCTTCTCTGAAATCATCCAAACAACTGCATCAAAGTCTTGCTAAAATTCATGAGAATTCTTCCATTCATAGCATTCAAGGAATATAACTAAAAACTCATAGAATTTGCATCAAAATCTTCATGTTTGAATGATTTAAGACAAGCATGACTATTTGGCCCAAATGATTACTTAAGGCTCAAGAAAATGCATAAAACAACTAAAAATAAAAGAAAAAAGGCTAGTGAAACTAGCCTAAGATGCCTTGGCATAAAAAACCTAACTCTCTTTGATCTTCAAACCACCATAACTTAAGCTACGGAGCTCCGATTGACGAGTCATTTGTGGCCACGCGTCGCTCTTCTCATCCTCTACAATTCTATCTAAGTTTTGTGGTGAGTATTCCATTCATCTCTGCCCAGTTTTCGAAATTCCCCACTGTTACACGTTTTTGGGTAGTTAGTGTTGAAGTCTTGTGATTTTGGGTGTTTAGGGATACTCCAACATGGATTCTAAGCGAGTTATATCTCTACTTCATATGGGCTGAGGTAAGAAATGCTCAAACCCTTGTGATTTGTCATTTTTATGAGCCCTAGGTTGATGTATGTATGTGATTTTGGTTATGTTAGTGTATTTGGTGATGTTGGTGCACAATTGGGAGATTGGTATTGCTTGAGGAGCTTTGGTGAGGCTTGGAGCTAAGGTTGGTGAAGACTTCCAAAGAAGAGGCTCAATTGGTTTGGCTACAAGAGGTACGGTTTAAGTTTCATTTAAGTACCGTGTGGTGTGATGAGAATTTCTAGGCTAGATGCCCCTAGGATTAAGTTTGGATTGTGTAAATGGTTGGTGCTGTTATGCATAGTTGGTATGTAATATAAATTTAATGATTGGGTTGAGAATTGTGTGGCCTTGTATGCTTGGTGTATTGAAAATTTGATGTATTGGGTAATGAGTATTGATTTGTGGTTTATGCATTTAAATTGTAAAATTGGGCCGGAGGCTGTGAATTTTGGGCCGGAGGCCGGAAAGAGGTAAGAAAGGTAAGTCGATATGTGCATTATATGATGGCACAAGTGATTGGATGAATTTCAGATAATGAATATATGAATGATTAGGTTGG
>NC_029787.2:78797644-78799305 GCF_000816755.2 Arachis ipaensis
TGGTGTGATGAGAATTTCTAGGCTAGATGCCCCTAGGATTAAGTTTGGATTGTGTAAATGGTTGGTGCTAATATGCATAGTTGGTATGTAATATGAATTAATGATTGGGTTGAGAATTGTGTGGCCTTGTATGCTTGGTGTATTGAAAATTTGATGTATTGGGTAATGAGTATTGATTTGTGGTTTATGCATTTAAATTGTGAAATTGGGCCGGAGGCCGTGAATTTTGGGCCGGAGGTCGGAAAGAGGTAAGGAAGGTAAGTTGACGTGTGCATTATATGATGTCACAAGTGATTGGATGAATTTCAGATAATGAATATATGAATGATTGGGTTGGTTATTGAATAATAAGGTTTGGGGAGTTATAGTGTGGAATTTGGTAATTTTGGGTGGAATTATGTAGATGAGGTATGTTTGGTTTTGGTTGAGATATATTATGTGGTCATATATGTGATTATGATTATTGATGCCTTAGCTTGATGGTATGATGATGCATTAGAGATACGTATGTTGTGATATATGCTTGAGGAATGATTAAGGTTGATTTGTGGGTGAAACCACGTGTTAGTGAGTATGATATTGATTATGTATAATGATGGTTGATTGGAAATAGTGTTGTTGAAATTTGGCATGAGGAAGAGTATATGATATGTAAATGTGTTCGAGTTTGAGCCACTTGGGTGAAGTGGGTTAAAATGGTGGGATGATGTTTTGTGAATTGTGGTAAAGTGTTAATGTGTGAGTTGAGGAGGCTTGATGTTGATTTTGGTATATTTTGATTGATTTCAAAGAAAGGGATGAAATTGGCATGTTTTGGTTGATTTTGAAAAGAGTTGGAAATGGCTTGTTTTGAAAATGGCACTTTGTGGTTTTGTGTGAAAACATGGTTTTTGGGCATACTTTGACGGGACATAACTTGGACTGCGGATTTCCGTTTTGTGCCAAACTTGTTTAAAAGTGAAATTGGATCCGCGATGTCCATGCCGTTCGAAGAACGGGCGAAAAACGATTTAAAATAAGAAAGTTATGTCTGTCGGAAGATTGGGGGTTGAATCTGTGAATTCTGCAGCTTTTAACTTAGAAAATTTTTAGCAGAATGACCCTCCACGCGTAGGTGTACTTGGCGTGTACGCGTCGTTCTTCAAGAAGGCACCATCCACGCGTACGCGTGGTGTGCGCGGCCGCGTCGATGCGCTGCACCAAATGCCCAGCCATTTTTCTGAAAGTTGTGCCAGAATTGTGCCAGTTTTGTGCCTGGGGCGCAAGTGCACCCACGTGTACGCGTGGCTGACGCATACGTGCCGTTTGGTTATTTTTCAATCTGTGCGTCCGTGCGTATGACGCTTGCGCATCGATGAGTTTTGTGGCCATCCACGCGTGCGCGTGGAGTGCGCGTACGCGTGGCCCTGTTTTTATGCCACAGTTGATTTTTGAGTTTTAAAAGCCAAATCTCATGCTTCTAAGCTTCCGATCTCACCCTTTATGTATCAAATCATTATGATATACCTAGGAATGAGAAAGGAGCTAGGGGATGTGGTAACTTGCGAGTGAAGCAAGGGGAAAAGTTATGATCAATGATGATCAAAGATGAATATATGAGATATGGAGGATGACGGTGGAAGTACCGTGTATGCCATGAGCCGAAGGGCTATATTTATTGA
>NC_029787.2:78800974-78811396 GCF_000816755.2 Arachis ipaensis
GGGTGCATGAGCTTAGGTGGGATGTTAGGTGATTCACGGCTTCTACCATGCTAGCTATCCTTGCTCTTAGCTCCTTAAATTTAGTTTCATCCTCCTCTTGTCGCCTTAAGATACGAGATTCAAGGTTTCTCAGTTCTAATATGAAGGCTTTGTCGGGAGGTGGTGGTGGAAGATAGGGTTCAGTGTTTAAGGGGAGATTGTTGATGTTGGAAGGTGGTTCGTATTGATGGGATTCTTGAGGTGGTGTATGTGAAATTTGTGGTTCTTGGGAGTATTGGTATTGGGATAGTGATTGTTCCAGATGTGGTTCATATGGTGGTTGATAGGGTGTATATGAGTTATGGTCATATGGAGTTGCATGGTGGTGTGAGGCTTGTGAGTATGGTGTGTGGCTATATTGAGGAATGGGATCATATACGTACGATGATTGTGGTTGACAACCACAATGAGGGTCATCACACTCATTGGATTGATTCACATTAGGATCAGGATTATACCCATAAGAGTTCGTAGGAGGTTGTTTCCATGAAGGTTGTTCATAAGCTTGAGATTCCTCCCATCCTTGATTTCCAAATCCTTGATGTATATCCTCATTGGAGCTTTCATTTCCTACAACATAGTTTGAACTACACTCATAGCCAAAAAAATGAGAATTCATAGTGAAAGAGAAAATAAAAACAAAGATTAATAAAAAAAACAAAGAAGATAAAATCCTAAACTAGCAAAAACTAGCAAACAAACCAAAATTCAAACTATTCACAATATATACAATAGCCAATAACATAGCACCATTGTCTCCCCGGCAACGGCACCATTTTGACAATGATGTTCGTTGTGATGGTATAGAATTTCACAATTAAAATCTCGTTGCAAGTATAGTTCTACACTAACAAACAATCCACCAATCAAAAATTTGGTTGTCACAAATAACAAACCCCAAATAAGAATTAACCAAAGTATTTAGACTCCGGGTCGTCTCCCTAGGAAACAATGTAGTGCTTAATTATTGGCTATGAAGGGGTAAAAATGGGGGTTTTTGGTTCATGAGATGGCAAGAATAGTAAATTAAGTGAGTAAGTAAAGAAAGCAAAATAAAGAACTCTTGGCTAAGACTTAGGTAATTGAGATCACCATCCTTGTCAACAAACCGAATATTGATAATCATGAGAGGCCAACCTATTAAGTCTACTTCCCAAAAGCTTTAAGTACGTAACATTTACTCCAAAGCTTGAAGTATGTCAAATAGGTTTGATCACATCAACCCTTAAGTCCTAACCTACCTACTAATTAACTTAGTAGTGGGTTAGCGTCAATGGGTATTAAATTGATCACCATGGGTTCTCAATTCACCAATTCCATCATACCCAATAACTCAAGTTTATCCAATTCCCTTGGCTTAGACCAAGAGTTGACAACACTACTCAAAAACTAAAGAGAACATTTCATCAAACACATAGAGTGCAATAAAAGTAAACATCATAAATTGTAAGAATAATAAAATCTTCCAACTACTAATTGCAAGAAAAGTAAGATCACAACTCAATTCATCAATTAAAGAAACATCAACATCAAAATTGCATTAAATGTAAACCAAATCTAACATGAATTCATCATCACAAAAGAGAGCAAAATGAGATATTAACAATACAATTAAGAGAATCAAGATGTAGAGATAAGACATTATAAAGAAAACAAGACGAGATAAAGTAGTTAAACATGGATCTATAATAATCTATCCTAATCCTAACCTAATTCTAGAGAGAAGAGGGAGCTTCTCTCTCTAGAAAAATAACTAAAGGCTCATATTGACTAAACTAATTGCTCCCCCTTTGCTTGGACTTCAATTCTGTATGAAATACACTCAGAAACAAGTTGGATTTGGGCCTGGGTAGCTCAGAAATCGCCCCAGTATTTTGCCTTTAAGTGGGCCATGTAAGAGTATTGGCGCGTGCGCATCAATTGGCAAATTTTCCATCCGCACGGACGCGGCATGTACGCGTGCGCGTCTATGGGCGAGACCACTTTTGCGCGTAACCGGCTTGTGCGCATACGCGTCCCTTGATGCATTCCCAATCTTTGTTTCTTCATACATTCTCCCCTTTGTATGCTTTTCTACTCATTTCTTCCATCCAATGCTTGCCTTATAAACCTGAAATCACTCAACACACACATCAAGGCATCGAATGGAATTAAAATAAATCAAAATTACCAATTTAGGGCCTAAAAAGCATGTTTTTACACTTAAGCAAAATTCAAGGGAGAATCACAAAACCATGCTATTTCATTGAATAAATGTGAAAAAAGGTGGTAAAATCCCCCAAAATAAGCACAAGATAAATCACGAAATCAGGGTTTATCACTGGGCATGGCACGCTAGTACAACTTTCCAGAGAGCAACAATGAAGGCCACCAAAGGGGGCGTGGCATGCCAGGCTAGGCGTGGCACGCCAAACCCACCACATGATCCATGGGTGTGCCACTTAGTGTCAAAGGCGTGGCACGCTAGCTTTAAAAATCACTTGGGCATGCCACTTGAGGAATCAGGCGTGGTACGCCAAGCTAAGAAGGACACCAATGAATGGGCATGCCACTTGAGCAGCTTGGCGTGGCACGCTGGTACAAAATTCCAAAGAGGAAGTTGAAGGTTAAAAAGGCTGGGCGTGCCACTTGAGCATCTGGGCGTGGCACGCCAACATACAAAGAAGGCCAAAGCAAAGATTGGGTATGCCACTTGGTGTCGAAGGCGTGGCATGCCAGCTCAAGATCCTTACCTGGGCCTGCCACTTGAATGCTAGGCGTGGCACGCCAACCACTAGAACCAAGGCAAATGATGGGCTGGTTACACTTTCCAGGGAGGGAGAAACAAGGCCAACCATATGGGCATGCCACTTGGTGTCGAAGGCGTGGCACGCCAGCTTTAAAAATCAATTGAGCGTGCCACTTGGTGTCGAAGGCGTGGCATGCCAGCTTTAAAAATCAACTGGGCATCCCACTTGGTGTCGAAGGCGTGGCACGCCACCATCACCAATCACCCAAGAGAAGACCTGGGCGTGCCACTTGAGTTTTGGGCGTGGCACGCCAAGCAGAGGAGCCAAGCACATGAAGGGCATGGCACGCCAAACCCTGGGCGTGCCACGTTAGTTCAACTTTCCAGAGAAATAGATCAAGCACATAGCATGGGCGTGGCATGCCAAATCCTGGGCATGCCACGCCAAACCCTGGGCGTGCCACGCCAGTTCAAATTTCCAGAAGCTAGCAAAGAGAGGGAAAAGGCCTGCGCGTGCCACTTGGGCTCGAAAGTGTGGCACGCCAGGCTAACCAAGGCTTTAAAAAGGACTGGGCATGCCACATGGGCTCGAAGGCATGGCACACCAGGCTACCCAAGGTTTAAAAGAACCTTGGGTGTGCCACTTGGGCTCGAAGGCATGGCACGCCAGGGTGGTCAGTGAAGGAAGGCGTGCCACTTGAGGATTGGGCGTGGCACGCCAAGGCAGAATCAGAGCAAGGCGTGGCATGCCACTGAAGCGCCAATCACACGCCAGCTGGAAGATCATATTTTATGAGTTTCTTTTCCCTCTAAAATGTAATTTTACCTTCACTTTTGTATTTTCTTTATTTGCTATTGCTAGGAGTAGTATATATACCCCTTGGAAGTACTGAAGAAGGAGTTAAGCAGTTGAGCTATTAGTTGAAGTATAGTTAGATTCACTTTTTCCATCTTTTACTTTTTCTTGAGCTATGAGTAGCTAAATTCCCTCTCATTGAGTTGAATGCCTTGGTTTAGCAGAAATTACCTCAGAAGAAATCGGATCCCAGAAAGTTCTTAATACCTTGCATCATAGGCACCATGACCTTTAAGAAGGCTCTGTGTGACCTTGGTTCAAGTATAAACCTCATGCCACTCTCTGTAATGGAGAAACTAGGGATCTTTGAGGTACAAGCTGCAAGAATCTCACTAGAGATGGCAGACAATTCAAGGAAACAGGCTTATGGACTTGTAGAGGATGTCTTAGTGAAGATTGAAGGCTTTTACATCCCTGCTGATTTCATAATCCTAGACACTTGGAAGGATGAAGATGAATCCATCATCTTTGGAAGACCCTTCCTAGCCACAGCAAGAGCTGTGATTGATGTGGACAGAGGAGAGTTAGTCCTTCAATTGAATGAGGACTACCTTGTGTTTAAGGCTCAAGGATTTTCTCCTGTAACCATGGAGAGGAAGCATGAAAAGCTTCTCTCAATGCAGAGTCAAACAGAGCCCCACACTCAACTTCTAAGCTTCACTGTCAAGCTATTGACATTAAAGAAGTGCTTATTGGGAGGCAACCCAATGTTATTTAATTATATTTATTTATATTCCATTGTCATTTTATGTTTTCTTTAGGTTGATGATCATGTGAAGTCATAAAAATAGCTGCAGAATTAAAGCAAAATAAAAAATAGCATCAAAAACAGCACACCCTAGAGGACAGGCTTACTAGCGTTTAAACGCCAGTAAGGATAGTAGAATGGGCGTTTAATACCCAGTCTGGTAGCATTTTGGGTGTTAAATGCCAGAATGGGCAGCACTCTGGGCGTTTAATGCTAGAAAAGGGTGTCTGGTGTCTGGCTGGCGTTAAACGCCAGAAAGGGGCAGCAGACTGGCGTTTCATGCCAGGAAAGGTAGCAGAGCTGAGTTTAACGCCAGAATTGGCACACAGAGGGCGTTTGAATGCCAAAATGGTGCAGGGAGTAGAATTCCTTGACACCTCAGGATCTGTGGACCCCACAGGATCCCCACCTCTTCTTCTCTCCTCTTCACACCTTTCTATAACACTCTTCCCCAAATACGCTTGACCAATCACATCAATACCTCTTCCCCAAACACTATTCACCTATCAAGTCCTACCCTCTTCCCCATATTTTCTTCACCACGCACATCCATCCATCATAAACCCAACCTACCTCACCATTCAAATTCAAACCATTTCCCTCCCAAACCCACCCCTTCATAACCGAATTCCCTCTCTCTCTTACCCTATAAATACCCCTCCTTACAACCTTCAATTTTACACATCACAAACAATTCTTTCCCCCCTTGGCCGAAACCAACACTACCCTCCATCTCCTCTATTTCTTTTTCTTCTACTCCTTTCTTTCTTCTTTTGCTCGAAGACGAGCAAACCTTTTAAGTTTGGTGTGGAAAAAGCTCTGCTTTTCTATTTTTCCGTAACCACTAATGGTACCTAAGACCGGAGAAACCTCTAGAAAGAGGAAAGGGAAGGAAATTGCTTCCACCTCCGAGTCATCGGAGATAGAGAGATTCATCTCAAAGGTCTATCAAGACCACTTCTATGAAGTTGTGGCCAAGAAAAAGGTGATCCCCGAGGTCCCCTTCATGCTCAAAAAGAGTGAATATCTGGAGATTCAACGTGAGATTCGAAGAAGTGGTTGGGAAGCTCTCACCAACCCAATCCAACAAGTCAGAATCTTAATGGTTCAAGAGTTCTATGCCAATGCATGGATCACTAAGGACCATGATCAAAGTATGAACCCGAACCCAAAGAATTGGCTCACAATGGTTCAGGGGAATTACTTGGATTTCAGTCTGGAAAATGTGAGGTTGGCATTTAACTTGCCAATGATGAGAGGAGATCCTCATCCTTTCACTAAAAGGGTCAACTTTGATCAAAGGTTGGACCAAGTCCTCATGGACATCTGTATGGAAGGAGCTCAATGGAAGAGAGACTCAAGAGGCAAGCCGGTTCAATTAAGAAGGCTTGACCTCAAACGCGTGGCTAGGGGATGGTTGGAGTTCATCCAACGCTCTATCTTTCCTATTAGCAACCGGTCTGAAGTTACAATAGACCGGGCTATCATGATCCATAGCATCATGATTGGAGAGGAAGTAGAAGTTCATGAAATCATACCTCTAGAACTCTACAAGGTGGCGGATAAGCCCTCCACTTTGGCAAGGTTAGCTTTCCCTCATCTCATTTGTAACCTATGCAATTCGGCTGGAATTGTCATAGAGGAAGACATCCTCATTGATGAGGCCAAGCCCATCACTAAGAAGAGGATGGAGCAAACAAGAGAGCCCACTCATGGACCTCAACAAGAGCATGAGGAAATTCCTCATCAAGAAATCCCTAAGATGCCTCAAGGGATGCACTTTCCTCCATAAAACTATTGGGAGCAAATCAAGACCTCCTTAGGAGAATTGAGTTCCAACATGGGGCAACTAAGAATGGAGCACCAAGAGCATTCCATTATTCTCAATGAAATCAGAGAGGACCAAAAGGCCATGAGAGAGGAGCAACAAAGGCAAGAAAGAGACATAGAGGAGCTCAAACACTCAATAAGATTTTCAAGAGGAAGAACTAGCCGCCATCACTAAGGTGGACCCGTTCTTTACTTTTCTTATTTTTATTTTTCTGTTTTTCGAATTCTATGCTATATGTTTTGTCTATGTTTGTGTCTTTATTACATGATCATTAGTGTTTAGTGTCTATGTCTTAGAGCTATGAATGTCCTATGAATCATTCATCTCTCTTAAATGAAAATGTTTTTAATTGCAAAAAAATAAGAAGTGCATGAATTTTGAATTTTATCTTGAAATTAGCTTAATTATTTTGATGTGGTGGCAATACTTTTTGTTTTCTGAATGAATGCTTGAACAGTGTTATATTTTTTATATTGTTATTTATGAATGTTAAAATTGTTGGCTCTTAAAAGAATAATGAAAAAGGAGAAATGTTATTGATAATCTGAAAAATCATAAAATTGATTCTTGAAGCAAGAAAAAACAGTGAAAAACAAAGGCTTGCGAAAAAAAAAAAAGAGAGAAAAAGAAAAATAAAGCAGAAAAAGCCAATAACCCGTTAAACTAAAAGTCAAGGGTAAAAAGGATCCAATGCTTTGAGCATTAATGGATAGGAGGGCCCAAAGGAATAAAATCCTGGCCTAAGCGGTTAAATCAAGCTGTCCCTAACCATGTGCTTGTGGCGTGAAGGTGTCAAGTGAAAAGCTTGAGACTGGGCGGTTAAAGTTGTGGTCCAAAGCAAAAAGAGTGTGCTTAAGAGCTCTGGGCACCTCTAACTGGGGACTCTAGCAAAGCTGAGTCACAATCTGAAAAGGTTCACCCAGTTATGTGTCTGTGGCATTTATGTATCCGGTGGTAATACTGAAAAACAAAATGCTTAGGGTCACGGCCAAGACTCATAAAGTAGCTGTGTTCAAGAATCAACATACTGAACTAGGAGAATCAATAACACTATCTGAATTCTGAGTTCCTATAGATGCCAATCATTCTGAACATCAAAGGATAAAGTNNNAATTCTCACTAAGGTATCCAAACAGCTTCCTAGACCCATTCATTCGAGCTCTACACCAACCCTTGTATTTAGATTTTGATCTCCCAACCACAATGAGCCTAGGATTGTGTTGCCAACCACTAACCATCTCCCTCTTACACTTAAAGCCACAAAGAGCTCTAAGCTGATCATCTGTCTCAAGTAACCCATATTCAAGCGGGAAGGTAAATGTTAAGGATAAGTATTTTACCCACTTGAATGTTGTATTAGATGGTAATGGCTTTGGGGGAGAGGTCTCCAACATCTTTGGCAAGGTGATTTCAAGCTCCATTCCCTTGTGCTCTTCCTTGATAACTTCCACCTCTTTGCAAGCTTCTTCAATTCCAACCTCTTCCTCTTGGTAGCTTTCTTCCAAATCAAACTCTTCTTTATGGCTTACCAAGGGTATAGGGGGTTGTGCTTCTTCTTCTTTAATCTCCATCTCTTGATTAACCCCTTCAAAGTCTTCAACAATGAAATGCCATGGAGGTTCTGCATCTCCTAAGTCTGCAACCACTTCTTCATCTTCAATAATTACTGCTTTGTCCAGTTGTTTTAGTATAAGATCGTACTCCCCCTTGATGATTTTCTTTCCATGATAACTCCTTTCAACTACTCCTTCATCTCCAAGGGTCTTTCCTGCCTCACCTGTAGGGCCTTCTCTTGCTCCTCTGGAAATAAGGCCGCGTGTAACCGATCCATTGCGACCCTAAGGCGATCCTTTCTCTCTTGTTGCATGTCACTAGCATAATTGGGATCATTTTGCTCTTGGGTTGATGGATGTGGGTGTCCTTCCATGGAGGGCGGTGATGGGATGGAGAGATCATTATGTGGCGGTTCAACACTCTCCATCTTTTCCACTTGTTGCTGAACTCACTCATCCATGGGAATGCTCTGTTATTGCATGAGTCTCTTGGGCCAAACTTTTGTCGGATGGTTGCTTGAAGTTGATCCATTACTTCCTTGAGATGATCCCTTGACTCTTATCCAGCTTGAATAACATGATTATGATCATATGACTCTTGGGTTGATGGATATGGACATGGTATATATGGAGGTGAGCCTCTCTCTCTAGAAAACTACATCTAAAACATAAATTGTGAATAATGAGAAGTTGTATTGTGTGAATGCATTCCCCCACTCTGTAGTCTCTACTCTATGTTTTCTGGGCTAAAAACTGGGTCAAAACAGCCCAAAAATTGCTCCCAGCGATTTCTGATACGTCCAGCACGCGGCACTATCACGCGTACGCGTCGTCCACGCGTACGGGTGGATTGAATTTCCTCCAGGTCATGCGTACATGTGATCCACGCGTGCACGTCACCTAACAGCATGGCAACTATGACAAATTATATATCATTTTGAGGTCCTAGATGTTAGCTTTCCAACGTAACTAGAACCGCCTCATTTGGTCCTTTGTAGCTCAAGTTATGGTCGAATTAATACGAAGAGGTCAGGGTTGACAGCATTAGCAATTCCTTCAATTTCTTGTATTCCTTCCACTTTTGCATGCTTCCTTTCCATTCTCTAAGCCATTCTTTCCCTGATAAACCATAAAATAGTGGTTTATCAGTTTTCTATTTTGCTTTGCAATTTTCCATGTTTTACTTTTATGCATACAAGGTGTTTGTGAAAATGCCAACTCTAGATTTTGAGTAGATTTTCCCATCTTGGCTTGGGGTTTGAGTTCCTAGGATACTAGAGTCATAATGTCCGATATTTAGTGGTAATTCTTGGGTAGTTAGTTAACTCTTGTTTCCATTGACGGA
This sequence comes from Arachis ipaensis, assembly GCF_000816755.2. Lineage (NCBI taxonomy): Eukaryota > Viridiplantae > Streptophyta > Magnoliopsida > Fabales > Fabaceae > Arachis > Arachis ipaensis. Next base: position 78,810,075 of record NC_029787.2, read on the forward strand.
GAGTTCTTTCGTCTTGTTCATGAAAGGTAGGGATCTCTCTTCTTGTATCTGACATATAAGCAAAACACAAGAATCACACAATACCAGAAAAGCAATAACACTTCAATCCATGGCTGAAGTGAAATATTAGTTAGCTTAGGCAAAAATTCAAACAGTTAGCGTGTTAGTCAAAAGTTAAAGAAACAAAAAATAAAAATGCTAGATCTAGATCTCCACTTCACTTAATCATTGTCAATCTATTTCAATCCCCAGCAACGGCGCCAAAAACTTGATGTGCGGAAAACGATCCGACACAAAACTCACCATGAAAGCTTGAGTAAAAGTTTGAGTAAAAGTTTGAGGCAAACTTTTACACAAACTTTTCATATCATCCACCCCATCCTTGCTGCTACCAACCTTTGAGCCAAAGTTTGGGGTCAAACTTTTTCTCAAACGTTGGCTCCCCCTTTCACACTCATGGCCCCAACGTTTGCCAAAAAGTTTGAGGCAAACGTTGGCGCAAACTTTTTGCTCTCCAGGGTGTTGATTTGTGAGGCCAACGTTTGCCAAAAAGTTTGAGGCAAACGTTGGCTCAAGCTTTTTCCCAAAAGTTTGTGCAAAAGTTTGAGGCAAACTTTTGCTCAAGCTTTTTGCTCCCTGGTTCGTTTTCACTTATTCCAAAAGTTTGAGCTAAAGTTTGAGACAAACTTTTGCTCAAACTTTTTGTCCTCTCTTCCTCCTAGCCATTCCTTCTTGCTTCAACCTTTCTCCAAGCTTTCTTCACCTATCATTAATAAACCAAACACATCAAAGCTATGCTCAAAATCATGAGATATTCATTCTTTCATAATATGTGACAATTATAGCATAAAACCTCGTGAAATTGCATTAATTCATCTATGGTTGAGTAAATCAAAGGAAGCATGAAAATCTACCCAATTGGCTTGCTTATGGCTCAAGAAAGTGCATAATGCATTTGAAAACAAAAGAAAAAGGCTAGTGAAACTAGGCTAAGATGACTTGTCATCAAAGGGAAGCACTGAAAAGGGGATTATGACCAAGAAACAGAAGAAAATATCCATGAAGAAGAAAAGGTCAACAAAAAGCAATCCAACCTCTACCCCAACAAGCAAGGTGAATCAAGCTAATCACAGTAAAAGAAAGCTTGTTAGGAGGACTTCATATCAGGGGGCACTAATCTTCACCTCTTCCCCCTTGGAGACATTTCTTTTAATCAACTGGAAGAAAAGGAAGAAACTTCAATAATCAAGTGTCAAGCTAGTGACGTTAAAGAAGCGCTTGTCGGGAGGCAACCCGATAATTTCGTATCCTTAGCTATTTTT
>NC_029787.2:78815319-78816271 GCF_000816755.2 Arachis ipaensis
ATTTGGTGTGGGAACACCAAACTTAATTCCTTGCCACTTCCTCTGATGCAACAGGTTGACTATATGTAAAATCTTGTTTCCTTACTAAAGGTTATGGAATTAAAACTAGAAATCAGTTAAGTAAGTGAATAACCTGTTTGATTGCTTAGAGCTAGTATTGTGCAGGAGGTGAGAATGTGCTTTTAAATGAGGTTTTGGTGGAACACCAAACTTAGAATCCTTCATTCTCCCTTAAATTGTTTTGGTGTGCAACACCAAACTTAGCTCCTTGCAATGCATACCAATTATTCAACATTTTTATTGAAAAGGCTATGAAAAGAAAACTACCTCAGGTTGGGTTGCCTCCCAACAAGCGCTTCTTTATTGTCATTAGCTTGACATTGGAGCTTTCTTTTATGGTGGTTGAGGATTATAGTGCCTCAACTTGTCTCCCCTGACTGTGATCCTCCTCTTTGTTCTCTGGTGTTCATATTCAGCATGTTCCAACGAGAGTATGTTGCTGACAGTGTAATAGTCATCAGTCTGTTGGCTTGCTCCCAGTTGTTAATATATCAATTGCACTTTGTCACCTTTGGAAAGCCCCTCTGTTGGAATCTTCCTGTTCTTCCAACCCCTTTTTATTTTGTTTCTGCGTTTCATCCCTTTTTTTGTTGATCTTTCTTTTCTGGCTGTAGGCTTACCTTGGGGATCTCTCTCTTCAGTGGCTAATACTCCAATATCCCCTTGGACTTTTTCATCCTTCTGCACAATCTTCTGCCTTGGGATGTTGTTGTGAATCACCTTGTCAATTTCCATGTAGTCCCTCCTCTCATTACTAAACTGGGCTTCTGGTAATACCTTCAGAGTGACACTCTTATCATGCATCCAGAGAGTTAATTCTCCTTGCTCTATGTCTATAATAGCTCTAGCAGTGGCCAAGAATGGCCTTCCCAGTATAATAGAATCACCATCA
>NC_029787.2:78816941-78838972 GCF_000816755.2 Arachis ipaensis
CTTGTTGTTTCCACATTTTGTCTATCAAGGTCTCCAAGTTAGTGAGTCTTTGAGATTCAGGTGATGCTTGTGGTGGGTTGTGAGATGTTGATGGTGGATGGTAGGCATTTTGGTTGGTGGGTTGGTTATTGGATTGGTACTGGTTGGTGTTAGGGTAGTTGTTTTGAGGTTTTCTGTAGGGGTTCTGGTTAGTTTGCTGCTGGTTGTGGTTTTGGTTGCTTCTTGGGTTGTTTTGGTTTGAGTTCCTCTGCCATGGTTGTTGGTTCTGGTTGTGATTATCTCCCCATCTGAGGTTTGGGTGGTTCTTCTAGGATGGATTGTATGTATCACCATACACTTCATTTGGTCCTTGGTTGTGTATATACTGTACTTGCTCTTGTTGTTTTCTTCTTGAGTTTCTTCATTTTGCCCCCATGTGGATGATGGTTGGCTTGTGTTAACTGCTGTGACTTGGAGGCTATCAATCCTCTTGGCCATTTGCTCAAATTGTTGTTGAATTTGCTGCTGCATCATCTTGTTTTGAGCTAAGATTGAGTCCACCCCTTCTAGCTCCATTACTCCTCTCCTTTGTGATGGTTGGCGATTTCTTTGATGAGCAAAGAAATATTGATTGTTGGCCACCATGTCAATAAGATTTTGAGCTTCTTCTGCTGTTTTCATCAGTTGCAATGATCCTCCAGCTGAGTGGTCAAGTGATTCTTGAGCCTTTAAAGTGAGTCCTTCATAGAAGTTCTGTAGCTTGTCTCACTCAGTGAACATTTCTGGTGGACATTTCCTCAGCAGAGCCTTGTATCTCTCCCATGCTTCATACAGATTTTTAGCATCCAATTGTTTGAATGTTTGCACCTCAGTTTTCAGCCTGATGACTCTTTGAGGTGGATAGAATTTGGCTAGAAATTTAGTCACCAAATCATCCCAGCTAGTGATGCTTCCTTGAGGAAAAGTTTCAAGCCATTGTGCGGCCTTGTCCCTTAATGAGAACGGGAACAGCAGAAGCTTGTAAGTCTCAGGATTCACGCCATTGGGCTTGACAGTGTCACAAATCCTTAAGAAGGTAGATAGATGTTGATTTGGATCCTCCAATGGTCCTCCCCCAAACGAGCAGTTGTTTTGGACCAATGTAATGAGTTGTGGCTTCAATTCAAAGTTATTTGCATTGACATTAGGGGTGAGAATGCTGCTTCCACAATGTCTAGCATTTGCAAAGGTATAGGAGGCCAAAACTCTCCTCTAGGGTGGGTTGTTATTGTTGTTGTCTGCTCCACCAGGTGGATTGGTTGAATGTTCCTCCATATCTTGGAATTCTTCTTCTGATTCCTCTTCTCCAACAATATTTTTCCCTCTTTCAGCTCTTCTTAACCTCCTGAGAGTTCTTTCGTCTTGTTCATGAAAGGTAGGGATCTCTCTTCTTGTATCTGACATATAAGCAAAACACAAGAATCACACAATACCAGAAAAGCAATAACACTTCAATCCATGGCTGAAGTAAAATATTAGTTAGCTTAGGCAAAAATTCAAACAGTTAGCGTGTTAGTCAAAAGTTAAAGAAACAGAAAATAAAAATGCTAGATCTAGATCTCCACTTCACTTAATCATTGTCAATCTATTTCATTCCCCGGCAACGGCGCCAAAAACTTGATGTGCGGAAAATGATCCGACACAAAACTCACCGGCAAGTGCACCGGGTCGCATCAAGTAATAATAACTCACGGGAGTGAGGTCGATCCCACAGGGATTGAAGGATTGAGCAATTTTAGCTTAGTGGTTAATTTAGTCAAGCGAATCAAGATTTGGTTGATAGTGAAACTAGGCTAAGATGACTTGTCATCAGAAGGCCACAAAAGGGGCGTGGCACGCCAAGTTCATCACACATTATGGGCGTGCCACTTGAACCATTGGGCGTGGCACGCCAGTTCATCAATCCAGAAGGGACAACCATTTGTGCGTACCACTTGGTATCGAAGGCGTGGTACGCCAGATCCAAATCATCAATGGGCGTGCCACTTAGTATCGAAGGCGTGGCACGCCAGCTCTGGCCATCACTTGGGCGTGCCACTTGAAGACCCAGGCGTGGCACGCCAAGCTTGCAGGAGTCAACTTAAGATGGACGTGCCACTTGAACGTCAAGGCGTGGCACGCCAGTACAAGTTTCCAGAGAAGAGGTTGAAGGTTCAAACACTTGGGCCTGCCACTTGATGTCGAAGGCATGGCACGCCAATTCTGATCCAACACTTAGGCGTGCCACTTGAGGACCCAGGCGTGGCATGCCAAGCTTGAAGGGAAACACCAATATGGGCGTGCCTCTTGAACCTCAGGGCATGGCACGCCAGTACAACTTTCCAGAGGAGAAGGTTGAGGGCCAAACAAATGGGCGTGCCACTTGGTGTCGAAGGCGTGGCACGCCAGCTACCATTTCCCACTTGGGCGTGCCACTTGAGCCTCATGCGTGGCACGCCAGCATCATCAATCAACAAGAAGAAGACTTGGGCATGCCACTTGAGCTTCAAGGCGTGGCATGCTAATACTAGGAAGCCATGGGCATGCCACTTGAGTTCTGGGTGTGGCACGCCATCAAAGAAGAACCAAGCACATATAATGGGCGTGGCACGCCAGACCCTGGGCATGCCACTCTAGTTCAATTGTCCAGAGAGAAGAACCAAGCACATATAATGGGCGTGGCATGCCAGACCCTGGGCGTGCCACGCTAGTTCAATTGTCCAGGGAGAAGAAGAAGAAGAAAAAGGCCAGGCCTGGCTTAAAAAGACCCTGGGCGTGCCACTTAGGCTCGAAGGCATAGCACGCCAGGGAGATGGATGCATGGGGCGTGCCACTTGAGGCACTGGGCGTGGCGCACCAAGCCAAACATAGTGGCTAGGCGTGGCACGCCACTCAAGCGCCAGTCACACACCAAGCCTGAAAGGTCACGATTATTGAGTTTTCTTTTCCCTCCAATTGTAATTTTCTTTTCCTTTTTTTTGTATTTTCTCAATTCTAGTGATAGGAGTAGTATAAATAACCCCTGAAGGTACTGAGAAGGGGTTGTTGAGTAGTAGTTTTGTTGAAGTATAGTTAGATTTACTTTTCACATTATCCTCTTCTATCTCTGGTACTTTTTTCTTAAGCTATGAGTAGCTAAATTCCCTCTCATTGAGAGAGGGAGCTCTGTTGTACTTGATGGATTAATGATAGTGAATTTCTTCTTCTCTTCATCTTCTCTTTGATTTGCTAGAAGGAATTTTGTTATAATTTTAGTGTTCAATCATCTTGGGAAAGAGGTTGAATGCAAAATGGGTTTCATGGGAACCTTGGAAAAGGAAACATGAAACTATGCTAGAAATCCCTTCTCACACTTGAGTAGAATCTAGGTTTTGGTGATTGGATATGGTGACATATAATCCACCCACTAGGCTAAGATGACTTGTCATCAGAAGGCCACAAAAGGGGCGTGGCACGCCAAGTTCATCACACATTATGGGCGTGCCACTTGAACCATTGGGCGTGGCACGCCAGTTCATCAATCCAGAAGGGACAACCATTTGTGCGTGCCACTTGGTATCGAAGGCGTGGTACGCCAGATCCAAATCATCAATGGGCGTGCCACTTAGTATCGAAGGCGTGGCACGCCAGCTCTGGCCATCACTTGGGCGTGCCACTTGAAGACCCAGGCGTGGCACGCCAAGCTTGCAGGAGTCAACTTAAGATGGGCGTGCCACTTGAACGTCAAGGCGTGGCACGCCAGTACAAGTTTCCAGAGAAGAGGTTGAAGGTTCAAACACTTGGGCCTGCCACTTGATGTCGAAGGCATGGCACGCCAATTCTGATCCAACACTTAGGCGTGCCACTTGAGGACCCAGGCGTGGCATGCCAAGCTTGAAGGGAAACACCAATATGGGCGTGCCTCTTGAACCTCAGGGCATGGCACGCCAGTACAACTTTCCAGAGGAGAAGGTTGAGGGCCAAACAAATGGGCGTGCCACTTGGTGTCGAAGGCGTGGCACGCCAGCTACCATTTCCCACTTGGGCGTGCCACTTGAGCCTCATGCGTGGCACGCCAGCATCATCAATCAACAAGAAGAAGACTTGGGCATGCCACTTGAGCTTCAAGGCGTGGCATGCTAATACTAGGAAGCCATGGGCATGCCACTTGAGTTCTGGGTGTGGCACGCCATCAAAGAAGAACCAAGCACATATAATGGGCGTGGCATGCCAGACCCTGGGCGTGCCACGCTAGTTCAATTGTCCAGGGAGAAGAAGAAGAAGAAAAAGGCCAGGCCTGGCTTAAAAAGACCCTGGGCGTGCCACTTAGGCTCGAAGGCATAGCACGCCAGGGAGATGGATGCATGGGGCGTGCCACTTGAGGCACTGGGCGTGGCGCACCAAGCCAAACATAGTGGCTAGGCGTGGCACGCCACTCAAGCGCCAGTCACACACCAAGCCTGAAAGGTCACGATTATTGAGTTTTCTTTTCCCTCCAATTGTAATTTTCTTTTCCTTTTTTTTGTATTTTCTCAATTCTAGTGATAGGAGTAGTATAAATAACCCCTGAAGGTACTGAGAAGGGGTTGTTGAGTAGTAGTTTTGTTGAAGTATAGTTAGATTTACTTTTCACATTATCCTCTTCTATCTCTGGTACTTTTTTCTTAAGCTATGAGTAGCTAAATTCCCTCTCATTGAGAGAGGGAGCTCTGTTGTACTTGATGGATTAATGATAGTGAATTTCTTCTTCTCTTTGATTTGCTAGAAGGAATTTTGTTATAATTTTAGTGTTCAATCATCTTGGGAAAGAGGTTGAATGCAAAATGGGTTTCATGGGAACCTTGGAAAAGGAAACATGAAACTATGCTAGAAATCCCTTCTCACACTTGAGTAGAATCTAGGTTTTGGTGATTGGATATGGTGACATATAATCCACCCTCTACTTGGATCTATGAGGATATGTGGTATAATCAGGGATCAAGCATATCTCTCTTCATGAGAAATTAGACCATGAAATTGGCTATTGATAAAGATCTGAGAGATTGAATCACCAAGGGATTGGGGTTCAATCAATCATGATTGCCAAGAGGTCAATGAGTTGCATGATTGAAGATGAGATGAGTTAGATTTAATCCAAAGAGAACAACATCTCCTGATCTCAATGAATTCTCCCTATTCTTATCTTTCACATTCTTTATAACTTTCTTTACATTCTGTTATTCCCCATTCCCATTTACAATTAGGTTATTTATGTTTCTGCACTTTACATTCTTGCCATTTCCTTTCCTGCACTTTACTGCTTCTCTTTACTTTTGAGTCATTTATATTTCTGCTTATTTACAATTCTACAATCACAATCTATCTTGCTCAGCTTGACTAATTCACCCATTGATTAAAATTGCTCAAATCTACCAATCTCTGTGGATAAGATCCCACTCCTAGTGGGTTATTACTTGACGATATTTTTGGTCCACTTGCTAAAAGAACGGATTCATTATTTTTAAATGGGGAGTGAATTTCGTCCATCAGGAGTGCAGTGCAATCATTCAAAACAGCTTGCCAGAGAAGCTTAAGGATCCTGAAAGCTTTATGATACCATGCACTCTAGGTGATGCTTGTACAGGATAGCTCTATGTGACCTTGGGGCAAGTATCAACCTAATACATGCTTCTTTGATAAAGAAGCTCTGTTTGACTGATGAAGTCAAACTAACCTGCATATGCCTTCAACTTGTTGATGGTTCTATTAAGATACCATCAGGAGTAATTGAAGACATGATTATTAGGGTTGGACCCTTTGCTTACCCCACTAACTTTGTGGTGTTGGACATGGAAGGGCACAAGAGTGCATCCCTTATCCTAGGGAGACCCTTCCTAGTTACAGGGCGGACCCTCATTGATGTTGAAAAAGGGGAAGTAACCCTAAGAGTCAATGAGGAAAAGTTCGTACTAAATTTTGTCAAAGCTATGCAGCATCCAGACATCCCTGAGGAATGCATGAGCATTGACCTCATTGATTCCTTAGTGGAAGAGGTTAACATGGCCGAAAGATTCAAGGAAGGGGTGAACGATATCCTTGATGATATCCAGCCTGATTCAGAGGAACCTCTGAAAACCTCTAAGAAAAAGGAGAATCCTTCAAAGCTTGAGCTTAAGCCATTACAATCCTCCCTGAAATAAATATGCATTTCTGGGAGATGGAGATAACTATCCTATAAGCATAAGCTCTGCCTTAGAGCCACAGGAAGAAGAAGCACTAATTAAGGTGCTCAAAATACATAGGACCGCCCTTGGGTGGACTATAAGTGACCTTAAAGGCATAAGCCCAGCTCGATGCATGCATTAGATCCTGTTGGACGATAATGCTAAACCAGCGGTGCAACCACAAAGGCGATTGAATCCAACCATGAAGTAAGTAGTGTAGAAGGAAGTCACTAAGCTCTGGGAGGCTGGGATTATTTATCCTATTTCTGATAGCCCCTGGGTGAGCCTGTCCAAGTTGTTCCTAAGAAGGAAGGCATGACAGTGGTTCATAATGAAAACAATGAGCTGATCCCTAAAAGGACAGTCACAGGGTGACGTATGTACATTGATTACAGAAGACTCAATGATGCCACCAGGAAAGATCACTTTCCTTTACCCTTCATTGACCAAATGCTAGAAAGACTAGCAGGTCATGCTTTTTATTGTTTCCTGGATGAATATTCAGGATACAATCAAATAGTACTGGATCCACAGGATCAGGAGAAGATAGCACTCACATGTCCATCTGGCATGTTTGCCTATAGACGAATGCCATTTGACCTGTGCAATGCGCCTGCCACTTTTTAGAGATGTATGTTATCCATCTTCTCTGATATGGTAGAAAAATTCCTAGAAGTATTCATGGATGACTTCTTTATTTTTGGAGACTCATTTGACTCCTGTCTTCATCATCTAACCTGAGTTCTAAAAAGATACCAAGAAACAAACCTAGTTCTAAACTGGGAGAAATGCCACTTCATGGTGACTGAAGGCATTGTTCTTGGACATCGGATCTCAAATAAGGGGATAGAAGTGGATCAAGCTAAGGTGGATGTGATAAAACGCTTGCCTCCACCCACTAATGTCAAGGCAATCAGAAGTTTCCTAGGACATGCAGGATTTTACAAGCAGTTCATCAAAGATTTTTCAAAAATTGCAAAACCCCTGTGTAATCTCTTGGCCACTGATGTTCTATTCGTCTTTGACCAAGAATGCCTGCACGCCTTTAAAACTCTGAAAACCAAGCTTGTCACTACTCCTATCATCTCTGCATCCAACTGAGACTTACCATTTGAGCTAATGTGTGATGCTAGTGATCATGCAATTGGCACAGTCCTAAGGTAGAGACATGACAAGCTTCTGCATGTCATTTATTATGCTAGTCGCATATTAAATGATGCGTAGAAAAACTACACTACTACAGAAAAGGAGCTACTTGCAGTGGTTTATGCCATTGACAAGTTTAGATCCTATCTAGTAGGATCTAAGGTCATTATTTATACTGACCATACTGCTCTAAAATATCTACTCACTAAGCAGGATTCTAAACCCAGACTTATAAGATGGGTGTTACTCCTGCAAGAGTTTGATATAGAAATTAGAGACAGAAAAGGGACAGAAAATCAGGTGGTTGATCACTGATAAACCCCAATTTTGTGGTTTATATTGTATAGAATTTGAAGGTTTTATCAATATTTTCCGTACTTATTCATATAAATTGCATGATTTTGTGTTTCCTTCTGTATTTCGCTTAATGGTTGAAAACAAGCTCCTTTTACCTTAAAAATGCTATATTTTAATCCTCTTCTATTACCATTCGATGCCGTGATATGTTTGTTAACTGATTTCAGAGTTTATAGGGCAAGGATGGCCTAGAAGAGAGAAAGGAAGCATGCACAAGTGGAAGGAACATGAAGAATGGAGCTTTAGGAAACTGGCTGCGACGCGCACGCGTGGTGGACGCGAACGCGTGGGAGCATGTTGCTAGGATTGGCGCGCAGAAGTTGACGCATTCATGTGGATGAGCGAAAATCCCACCGACACGTATGCGTGCCTGACGCGTACGTGTGGCTTGCAAAACTCATATGACGCGCACGCGTGGCCGACGCGCACGCGTGACGCTCAGCACGTGACCTCATTAATGAACTCGTGGCTGGCAATTTCTGAGGAGCTCTAAGCACAAATTCAAGTGGATTCTGCATGGAAAAGACACAGGAACTCTAGGGAAAAGGGGGAATCAATCATTGTACACTTTTACACACATTTTGGCTAGTTTTTGGTTCTCATGTTCTAGGGAGAGAAACTCTTGCTCCTCTCTAGATCTAGTTTTGATTTGATCTTCCATTGTTGAATTTCTGAATTGGATTTCATTAATCTAAGTTTCAATTATTCAATTTGAGTTCTCTAGTTTTCATTTCGTTTAGATCTTGTGTTTGAATTTGAAGTCTCTTGTTATTTCCCATTTTCTTCTTATTTTATGAACTTTGTAGATCTAGAATTTCTATTGATGCATTGATGTTTTCTATGATTAATAGTGTTGTTTGAGTTGTTTTCTATTGATAATTGTTAGTGGGTATTTGTAGTTTCCAATTAATTTACAATTTGAATATGTCTTTTATTAATGCATACCATGTGTTTGATGAAATGTTTCCTTTGATTATGGAGTAGTTTTCTTTACTCTTAGCTTAGGCTAAGGGAATTGGGTAAACTTGAGTCATTAGGTCTAATTGATTTGGTGATTTGAGAACCCTTTGTGGTCAACTTGATACCCATTGACACATTGAAGACATGATTATTAGGGTTGGACCCTTTGCTTACCCCACTAACTTTGTGGTGTTGGACATGGAAGGGCACAAGAGTGCATCCCTTATCCTAGGGAGACCCTTCCTAGTTACAGGGCGGACCCTCATTGATGTTGAAAAAGGGGAAGTAACCCTAAGAGTCAATGAGGAAAAGTTCGTACTAAATTTTGTCAAAGCTATGCAGCATCCAGACATCCCTGAGGAATGCATGAGCATTGACCTCATTGATTCCTTAGTGGAAGAGGTTAACATGGCCGAAAGATTCAAGGAAGGGGTGAACGATATCCTTGATGATATCCAGCCTGATTCAGAGGAACCTCTGAAAACCTCTAAGAAAAAGGAGAATCCTTCAAAGCTTGAGCTTAAGCCATTACAATCCTCCCTGAAATAAATATGCATTTCTGGGAGATGGAGATAACTATCCTATAAGCATAAGCTCTGCCTTAGAGCCACAGGAAGAAGAAGCACTAATTAAGGTGCTCAAAATACATAGGACCGCCCTTGGGTGGACTATAAGTGACCTTAAAGGCATAAGCCCAGCTCGATGCATGCATTAGATCCTGTTGGACGATAATGCTAAACCAGCGGTGCAACCACAAAGGCGATTGAATCCAACCATGAAGTAAGTAGTGTAGAAGGAAGTCACTAAGCTCTGGGAGGCTGGGATTATTTATCCTATTTCTGATAGCCCCTGGGTGAGCCTGTCCAAGTTGTTCCTAAGAAGGAAGGCATGACAGTGGTTCATAATGAAAACAATGAGCTGATCCCTAAAAGGACAGTCACAGGGTGACGTATGTACATTGATTACAGAAGACTCAATGACGCCACCAGGAAAGATCACTTTCCTTTACCCTTCATTGACCAAATGCTAGAAAGACTAGCAGGTCATGCTTTTTATTGTTTCCTGGATGAATATTCAGGATACAATCAAATAGTACTGGATCCACAGGATCAGGAGAAGATAGCACTCACATGTCCATCTGGCATGTTTGCCTATAGACGAATTCCATTTGACCTGTGCAATGCGCCTGCCACTTTTTAGAGATGTATGTTATCCATCTTCTCTGATATGGTAGAAAAATTCCTAGAAGTAATCATGGATGACTTCTTTGTTTTTGGAGACTCATTTGACTCCTGTCTTCATCATCTAACCTGAGTTCTAAAAAGATACCAAGAAACAAACCTAGTTCTAAACTGGGAGAAATGCCACTTCATGGTGACTGAAGGCATTGTTCTTGGACATCGGATCTCAAATAAGGGGATAGAAGTGGATCAAGCTAAGGTGGATGTGATAAAACGCTTGCCTCCACCCACTAATGTCAAGGCAATCAGAAGTTTCCTAGGACATGCAGGATTTTACAAGCAGTTCATCAAAGATTTTTCAAAAATTGCAAAACCCCTGTGTAATCTCTTGGCCACTGATGTTCTATTCGTCTTTGACCAAGAATGCCTGCACGCCTTTGAAACTCTGAAAACCAAGCTTGTCACTACTCCTATCATCTCTGCACCCAACTGAGACTTACCATTTGAGCTAATGTGTGATGCTAGTGATCATGCAATTGGCACAGTCCTAAGGTAGAGACATGACAAGCTTCTGCATGTCATTTATTATGCTAGTCGCATATTAAATGATGCGTAGAAAAACTACACTACTACAGAAAAGGAGCTACTTGCAGTGGTTTATGCCATTGACAAGTTTAGATCCTATCTAGTAGGATCTAAGGTCATTATTTATACTGACCATACTGCTCTAAAGTATCTACTCACTAAGCAGGATTCTAAACCCAGACTTATAAAATGGGTGTTACTCCTGCAAGAGTTTGATATAGAAATTAGAGACAGAAAAGGGACAGAAAATCAGGTGGTTGATCACTGATAAACCCCAATTTTGTGGTTTATATTGTATAGAATTTGAAGGTTTTATCAATATTTTCCGTACTTATTCATATAAATTGCATGATTTTGTGTTTCCTTCTGTATTTCGCTTAATGGTTGAAAACAAGCTCCTTTTACCTTAAAAATGCTATATTTTAATCCTCTTCTATTACCATTCGATGCCGTGATATGTTTGTTAACTGATTTCAGAGTTTATAGGGCAAGGATGGCCTAGAAGAGAGAAAGGAAGCATGCACAAGTGGAAGGAACATGAAGAATGGAGCTTTAGGAAACTGGCTGCGACGCGCACGCGTGGTGGACACGAACGCGTGGGAGCATGTTGCTAGTTTTGGCGCGCAGAAGTTGACGCATTCATGTGGATGAGCGAAAATCCCACCGACACGTATGCGTGCCTGACGCGTACGTGTGGCTTGCAAAACTCATATGACGCGCACGCGTGGCCGATGCGCATGCGTGACGCTCGGCACGTGACCTCATTAATGAACTCGTGGCTGGCAATTTCTGAGGAGCTCTAAGCACAAATTCAAGTGGATTCTGCATGGAAAAGACACAGGAACTCTAGGGAAAAGGGGGAATCAATCATTGTACACTTTTACACACATTTTGGCTAGTTTTTGGTTCTCATGTTCTAGGGAGAGAAACTCTTGCTCCTCTCTAGATCTAGTTTTGATTTGATCTTCCATTGTTGAATTTCTGAATTGGATTTCATTAATCTAAGTTTCAATTATTCAATTTGAGTTCTCTAGTTTTCATTTCGTTTAGATCTTGTGTTTGAATTTGAAGTCTCTTGTTATTTCCCATTTTCTTCTTATTTTATGAACTTTGTAGATCTAGAATTTCTATTGATGCATTGATGTTTTCTATGATTAATAGTGTTGTTTGAGTTGTTTTCTATTGATAATTGTTAGTGGGTATTTGTAGTTTCCAATTAATTTACAATTTGAATATGTCTTTTATTAATGCATACCATGTGTTTGATGAAATGTTTCCTTTGATTATGGAGTAGTTTTCTTTACTCTTAGCTTAGGCTAAGGGAATTGGGTAAACTTGAGTCATTAGGTCTAATTGATTTGGTGATTTGAGAACCCTTTGTGGTCAACTTGATACCCATTGACACCAATCTACTACTAAGCCAATTAGTAGTTGGACTGGGACTTATGAGTTGAGATTGGTCAAGCCATTTAACATACTTCAAGCTTTGAAATAGACATTATACGTATTTCAAGCATAGAGGTAGACTTAATGAGCTTGGTTCCTCATGATTGTCAAGATATGGTTATTAGACAAGGATGGTGACCCCAATTCCTATGCCTAGCCAAGAGTGCTTTTTATCATTCATACTTGAAACCTAAAAATCCTAATTGTTTAGTTCTTATTGTAGTTAGTTTAGTTGTTTTCTTAGTCTTAGAATAGAAGTAGCTTATATGTTCTCTTGCTATATTGAAATTGCTCATACTTTTCCTTGGTTACTTGATTTAGTTTCTTGCATTTTAAGATTCCTTGCATGTCAAGCTTAGTAGTTTAAATTCTTGCTCATGATTTTCAACCCCAGAATTCTAACTAATATTGATGCACATGTTTGCCCATTCTCTTGAGGACGACCCAAAATCAATACTCTCGGTTACTTTATATTGGGGTTGACTTTGTGACAACCAAATTCTAAATTTGATCGATAGGATTACATGTTGGTCTAGGACTATACTATGGCAATGAACACTCATAGAGGCAACAACAACAGAGGCCATGGAAAGCATTTTCATGCTAGAGCCCATAACTTCAAAAGGGGTGGACATGCTTCTCAATACACTTAAAGTCCAAGAAATTTTAGGAGAAGCAACTATGATCAGTACCACCAGGCAAGAGAAAGAGGTGGATGATTTATTTGTGGACTGCCTGGACACCTGGCAAGGGACTGCACTCGTGGGAGAAACCATAATGCGGGTCAAAACCAACATCAAGGTCGTGTTTTGCGGTGCATGCCACTGATACGACCAAGTCGGATTCGTTGATGATAGGTAAATATTTTATTGGCGATCACATGTTGATTGCATTGTATGATACACGAGCTTCATAATTATTCATTTCATTTGATAAGGCTGCTAAACTAGGGTTGAGAATCTCAGACTTAGCTTTTAACTTGCATGTGCATACCCCGATTCAAACAATTGTAACTATATTAGGTTCTAGGCAGAGATACCTTTCAAGATTGAGAATAGATCTTTCATTCATGACTTATTCTATTTGTCGATGGTTGGGCTGGAGATGATTTTGGGGTTTGATTGGTTGTTAAAGAATCGAGGGCTGTTGGGTTGCTTTGAGCGATCAATTTTCTTTATATCATTCATACTTGAAACCTAAAAATCCTAATTGTTTAGTTCTTATTGTAGTTAGTTTAGTTGTTTTCTTAGTCTTAGAATAGAAGTAGCTAATATGTTCTCTTGCTATATTGAAATTGCTCATACTTTTCCTTGGTTACTTGATTTAGTTTCTTGCATTTTAAGATTCCTTGCATGTCAAGCTTAGTAGTTTAAATTCTTGCTCATGATTTTTAACCCCAGAATTCTAACTAATATTGATGCACATGTTTGCCCATTCTCTTGAGGACGACCCGAGACCAATACTCTCGGTTACTTTACATTGGGGTTGACTTTGTGACAACCAATTCTAAATTTTATTGATAGGATTACACGTTGGTTTAGAACTATACTTATAACGTGACTATTTTTGTGTGAAATTCTAGACCAACCATAATTCCATCTATCAATCACTTATCCCGGATTGAGCCAGTAGCAGGGACTTTTTCCCCCTCCACTGACATATCTGAATCTTTACCAGATGAGCAACTCTATGCCATCCCGACAGTACCTTGGTTTGTATACAATGCAAACTATAAGGCTATACGGTTCATTTCCAAGGAGTTTACCAGGCAGAAAGTCCGGAAACTCATGCATGATGCAAAATATTACCTATGGGATGAGTCATATCTCTTTAAGAGATGCTCGGATAGAATAATTCGACGTTGTGTGTCTGAAGAAGAGGAACAGAGAATTCTATGGCATTGCCATAGCTCTGACTATGGAGGACACTTTGGAAGTGAGCGGATAGCCACTAAGATACTCCAAAGTGGCTTTTACTGGCCCACTCTCTTTAAGGATTCTAGAGAGTTTGTCCATAACTGCGATAGTTGCCAAAGGGCTGGCAATCTTCCTTATGGTCATAGCATTCCTCAACAAGGAATCCTAGAGATTGAGTTGTTTGACGTATGAGGCATATATTTCATGGGACCATTCCCGCCTTCATACTCAAACATCTACATCCTTGTGGCAGTAGATTATGTGTCTAAATGGGTTGAAGCAATAGCAACACCCACCAATGACACTAGAGTAGTAATGAAGTTCCTCCAAAAGAACATCTTCAGTAGATTTTGTGTCCCTAGGACACTAATCAGTGATAGAGGAACTCATTTCTGCAACAGACAACTGGATTCTGTCTTAAGCCGTTATGGAGTTTGCCATAAAGTAGCAACACCGTATCATCCCCAAATGAATGCGCAAGCCGAAGTCTCAAATAGAGAACTAAAGTGAATACTAGAGAGAATAGTAAGTGCCTCTAGAAAGGATTGGGCTAGAAAGCTTGATGATGCTCTGTGAGCATACAGAACAGCTTTCAAAACTCCCATTGGAACTTCACCATATCGGTTAGTATATGGGAAGTCCTGTCATTTGCTAGTGGAACTAGAATAGAAGGCCTATTGGGCCACTAGATTCCTCAACCTTGATGCTAAAGCAGCAGGAGAAAAATGGCTGCTTCAGCTAAATGAGTTAGATGAATTTCGCTTAGATGCATTTGAAAATGCAAAGATCTATAAGGAAAAGGCAAAGAGGTGGCTGATGAGTCCATATTTGATAGTATATTTTGACTCAAATTGGATGGATTCTAGCACATGAACTCACACTTAAGCACTCAAATAGCATACTTTTGTGTTTGATCCCTGATTTGATCTTAAATGTGAAAACATGCGTTTTAATGCTTATATTAATGATTTTTAATTCCACTTTTATGTCATTTGATGCCGTGATATGGTTTGTGAGCGATTTTAGGCCTTGGAGGAAAGAATGGGTAGCCAAAAGTGGAAGGAAGCATGTACAAGGGAGAAAACATGAAGAAAACATGAAGAAAAAGCACACACAGTGAAGTGTGCGTGCGCACAGCCCTACATGCATACGCACAGGTCAATTTCCAGCCGAGTGTGCGGACGCATACGTCTGTGCGTCTACACAGGTCCCTGCACGTGATTGCATTAATGAAACACATGCTGTATGAATTTGGAGGCCCTTAGCTCATTTTTGGAAGGCTGAAATGCTATTTTGGAGTTCTATATAAGGGAGACTTCAACACTTATCAAGGGGGGGACTCACTTAGAGAGTTTTAGAGAGTAATTAGGAGTAGGAGTAGGAGTAGTATACCTTTGCGCTCTTAGAGTTTCATTTTCATTTCCATTTCCATTGTAGCATTCTATAGCAAGCTTTTCTTTTGGATTTTGCTTCTTTAATTGTAAGTACTCTCAATTTCCTCTTTAATTGAAGCACTTTAACTTTCACTTCCTTTTGGTTCAAGTTACTTGTTCATATTTGCAATTTTGTGTTTCTTAAAGTTTTGATCAATAAATTTTATGTTTCATGCTTCCTATATGTTTGATTGCTTGTTTATGTTTGGTTTTGTTGATAGTTGGTTATAGTTTTTGACGAATGTTTTTTTGTCAGTAAAGAATTTCACAAATAAATTCTCGTTGCTAGTATAGTTTCTAAACCAACAGAGAATCCTTTCGTACAAAAACTTTGGTTGTCACTTAAGCAACCCCAATAAAATTAATAACCGAAGTATTTAAACCTCGGGTCATCTCTCAAAGAATTGCAGGGAGGTGTATTTATTATTGGTTATGGAAAATTATCTTTTTCGGGTTTTTGAATAAGGAACAAGAAAAGTAAATTGTGAGAATTAAAGTAATAACTAATAAAGCTCTGATGAGCGGATAATTTATACTCTTTTTGGCATTGATTTTACATAGTTTTTAATATATTTTAGTTACTTTTTATTATATTCTTATTAATTTTTTTATTCAAAAATCACATTTCTGGACTTTACTATGAGTTTGTGTATTTTTCTGTAATTTCAGGTATTATCTGGCTGAAATTGAGGGACCTGAGCAAAAATCTGATTCAGAGGCTGAAAAAGGACTCTGGTTGCTGTTGGATTCTGACCCTCCTACACTCGAAGTAGATTTTCTGTAGTTACAGAAGTCCAATTGGCGCGCTCTCAATTGTGTTGGAAAGTAGACATCTTGGGCTTTCCAGAAATATATAATAGTCCATACTTTGCCCGAGATTTAATGGCCCAAACTGGCACTCAAAGCCAGCCTAAAACTCTCTGGCGTAAAACGCCATAACTGGCACCAGAATTGGAGTTAAACGCCCAAACTGGCACCCAAGCTGGCGTTTAACTCCAAGAACGGCCTATGCACCAAAAATTTTCAATGCTCAACCCAAGCACACACCAAGTGGGCCCCGGAAGTGGATTTCTGCACTTAGTTACTTATTTTCTGTAAACCTAAATTACTAGTTTAGTATAAATAGCACTTTTTACTATTGTATTCGCACGCTATCAGGGCTTATGCCATATTTCACGTTTGGAGACTGGCCACACGACCATGCCTAGACTATTTTCACTTATGTATTTTTTACGGTGGAGTTTCTACACCTCATAGATTAAGGTGTGGAGCTCTGCTATTCTTCTTGAATTAATGCAAGTACTATTGTTTTTCTTTCAATTCACGCCTACTTCTTCTCCAAGATATACTCTCGTACTTAATTCAGTTAAGTCAGAATGAAGTGGTGACCTGAGACAATCACCTAATCTTCATTACTCGCTTAGCTAAGATCCGCATGCCTGACAACCACAAAGCGGTCTACAAGATGTTCAACGTAGTCATTGGACGACAACCGGAGTATATTCTCTTGGATCTCTAATACACGGACCGAGTCAGTGAGATTTGGATCTTCGTGGTATAGGCTAGAACCATTGGCAGCCATTCCTAAGATCCGGAAAGGCTAAACCTTGTCTGTGGTATTCCGAGTAGGATCTGGGAAGGGATGATAGTGACGAGCTTCAAACTTGCGAATGTTGGGCGCAGTGACAGTGTGCAAAAGGAAAAGGGCCCTATTCCGACGCTAGCGAAAACCGACAGATGATTAGCCGTTGACGAACTGATTTAAGTCGGTAAATAATTTTATAAAAATAATCGCGTTGTAAGAATAGTTTCTAAACCAACAGAGAATCCTTTCGTACAAAAATTTGGTTGTCACAAATAACAAGACCCAATAAAATTTGTAACCGAAGTATTTAAACCTCGGGTCGTCTCTCAAGGAATTGCAGGGAAGTATGATTTATTATTGGTTATGAAAAAAGTATATTTTGTTTTGGGTTTTTAAAATAAGGAACAAGTAATTTAAATGACAAGAAAAAAAAATTAATAATTAGAAAATCTCTTGGCAAGGTATAAGAACTGGAAATCCTATCCTAGTTATCCTTATCAGGTGTGATGAGAATTGTTATTGCTCCCACTTAGTTAACCCTTACTAAATAAAGGAAAGTCAAGTCGACCAAACGTTTTTTCTTTTTTTTCTCTCTTTTGATTCCCCCATTCTCTGGCTTATATTCTGTGTTTCTGGCTTGGATTTGGGCTGAAAGAGGGTCCAGAAATCCCTGAGGGCATTTTTTGCAGATTCCTGCACGTGGCGTCTGTCACGCGTGCACGTGGGTCACGCGTTCGCGTGGTCTGGAGTTTTTCCTTATCACGCGTACGCGTAGGTCACGTGTACGCGTTATTTGCGTTCTTCTCAAGGCACGCGTCTGCGTCATTTATGCGTTCGCGTCGCTGCCATTTTGCGCTAGGCACGCATCCGCGTCATCCACGCGTACGCGTCGCTGCCTTTTCTTCAAAACTCCATTTTTGTGCTTTTCTTCCATTTTTGTATGTTTCCTTTCTGTCTTCTAAGCCATTCATGCCCTATAAAACTTGAAAATACTTAACACACAGATCACGGCTTCGAATGGTAATAAAGGATAATTAATTTTAATATTTTTAAAGCATAGGAAACATGTTTTCACATATATCATAAAATAAGGAAGGGAAAGTAAAACCATGCAATTCATATGAATAAGTGGGTGAAGAATTGATAAAAACACTTAATTTGAGCACAAGTTGAATCATAAAATATGGGTTTATCAACCTCCCCACACTTAAACAATAGCATGTCCTTATGCTAAATCCAAGAGAAACTATAAGAGTGAAGAGGAATGGTAGAAAGTATGAAATGCAACCTATGTATATGAATGCATCTATATGCAAAATGTTTCTACCTACTTGGTGAAAAGTAAATAAATCTTTCAAGAACAAATATGAACTGGATTTCACTAATTCAAATCATAAAATAAAGTACAAGTAAACTTGCAGAAGAAAATAGCTTATGAAAGCCGGAAACAAAGAATCGAGCATCGAACCCTCACCAGAAGTGTATACACTCTAATCACTCAAGTGTTTAAGGTTCGACTCTCTCAATTCTCTACTAACCTTGCTCTCTAAGGCTTTCTCTTCTTCTACCAATCAACAAAAGTTTAATGCACAGCTACACATATGAAGAGGTCTTTTAAGGGTTGTAATGGGGTTAGGGTCAAGGTATGATTGTATTTGGCCAAGTGGACTAAAATCTGAATCCTTAATTAACTTAAACTTTTCTACCTAACTTAAGACAATCCATGTAATCATAATACCACATCTAAATATTACTTTAACCAAATGGTGGTAAAATATGCACAAAATCAAACAAATATACAATCAAACATGCAAATGCAACAATGAACAAACAAAGAAAATAAAACATTAGTGTTGAGAAGGAAATAACTAACCCATGGAGATCGGTATCGACCTCCCCACACTTAAAGATTGCACCGTCCTCGGTGCATGCTGAGATGTATAAGTGGACTGGCTGCTCTAACTGATACTTTTCTCTAGAGATAGTGCAGATGGACTCATCTGTTGCCCCATATAGAAGTTCTTTTCCTTTCTCGGTGGCCATCCTGAAAGAAGATAAAAAAGACAAAAAGTAACCCAAAAAGAAAGATAGGAAACAAATTAAAATATGGTTGGGTTAATGCCAAATGATGGGGTCTCAATTACATGGTAGCTACAACATACAAGTGAGAAAACAATAGAAGCACATGGCATACCAGTGGTGAAAAATTTGAAACAAAGGGGAGAAGTGTGGGTAATGAAAAATAGTATAAGTTCATATCAATGCAAGATAATGTAAGTATCATGAAGGAGTAGCATTGACTTATGAAGAATAATACCCAGTCAGAGTAAAACACCAATGGAAAAAGAATAAATTTAGAAAAAAAAATAAAAATATGCAAAAAATTAAAATGCAATGAATGAAAGTATGGAAATAAATTAAATAAAATAGAATGGAAGTGAAGAAGGATGAGAGGTTAAAAAGATGAAGAAGAAGAAAGTAAGAAAGAATAAAGAAGAAAGAAATAAGAAGGGAAAAGAAAAGATTTAGATTTAGGGAAGAAAAGATAAGATAGTTGGCGCTGATATGGATAAACTGTGCGTCGCATGTGACGCAGACGTGTGGGTCACGCGATCGCGTTGTGTGTGATGTTTTTCAATTGACGCGGACACGTGGGTCACGCGGTCGCGGGATTTGATTTGTGCGAGTGGCGCGAGAGTAGCTTCGCGTACACACAACTCTCTGTTTTATACGCATTATGCCAAAAATTTGGGTGACGCATTCGCGTGGGTGAGCGGTCACGTGAATGGCCATATTTTGAAAAACGACGCGGACGCGTGGGGCACGCGTTCACGTGATAGGGCTTGTGCTTCCAACATCATTCGAGTCCAGCTCCATCATAACTCTCTGCCATACACCTCTTTACGTCGATTTTACAGAGCCACACGTTCCCGTGGGTGATACGGACGCGTGGGAGGCTCTTTTTCAGAATGACGCGGACGCGTCATTGACGCGATTGCGTGGGCATGTTTGTGCTTAAGGCACGCCTCCAGCCACGCTTTTGCGTGACTTTCTGTTCAATTCTCTTTTCTTCCAAATGCACCTATGACGCGGACGCGTCTGCGACGCTTACGCATTCCGTGCGAAATTTTTTTTTATGCAGTATGCAAATGCAAATGCAGATGAATATGCAGGAATTATGAATGAACACTAATAAAACTAAAATAAAATAAAAATAAGCAATAAACAAATTAAAATAAAATAAGACTGAAAGAGAACGATCATACCATGGTGGGTTGTCTCCCACCTAGCACTTTTGGTTAAAGTCCTTAAGTTGCACATTTGTTGAGCTTTATGTTATGGTGGCTTGTGCTTGAACTTATCTAGAAAACCCCACCAATGTTTGCAATTCCAATATTCTTCATTATTCTCAAGTGAATTTGCCAAGCCTTGAGGGAGTTCTTCACAAGTCTTGAGCTCCCGAAGTGGATCCTCATGTATGCCTAGATCCCAAATCCTGTTTCTGCACCCGTCTTCAAGTGGAACATGATGATTTCATCCGGGTGGTAAGCAATCTGAATTCTCTACGGAGTACCAAACTCTTCTTTTAGGTCTAACCAAATTATCACCAGTTGAGCCCTTACATCTAGCCCTTGAAATATCAACTTTGATGAGCCTTGATTTGCAAGAGGGGCTCATTACTTGGGAGGAAAGGTTCATGATAAGAGGGTGGTTCATCACTCTCCATCTTTTCCAGTTGTTGCAAAGCACACTGATGCACAGAAAACTTGTCTCATAACAAATTTCCTTCGGCAAGTGTACCGAATTTGTCGTCAAGTAAAAACTCACAATAGAGTGAGGTCGAATCCCACACGGATTGATTGATCAAGAAACTTTAACTAGAGGAATGTTCTAGTTGAGCGAATCAGAATTTAAGTTGAGAATTGTAGAAAATTAAATGGTGGGAAAGTAAATAACAGAAAAGTAAATGCTGGAAATAAAGAGCTGAAATTAAAAAGTAAATGACAGAAATTAAAGAGAATGGGTAAGATCAGAAATGGGGTGTTCATTGGTCTCAGGAGATGTTGCATTCTCCGGATCAATTTCATTTTCATCTCTTCCTCAAACAATGCACTCATTGATCTCCTTGGCAATCTTAAGTGATCGAATTACAAGACAATTCCTTGTAATTCAATCCCTCAAATCTTGATCAATAGCCAATTCCTTGGTCAATTGCTCATGAGAAGAGATGAAGTATGGTCACTGATTATACCACATGCATTTCCCAAATCAAGTATTGAGAGGATTATAGTCACATATCCATCCAAACCCAATTTGGTTCAGCATGAGAAAGCATTTCTAGCATGATCTCTTCATTCCTCTTTCAAGGTTCAGAAGAGATCCAAGTTTGAATAGCTTCTTTTCCAAGATAACTACCTAATTGGATGAAGATCGAAAGCTTTCAAGTAAAATCAAGAGGAAAGATAGAAGAAGAATAATGAAAACTAGTATTGATCCATCAAATTACAACAGAGCTCGCTAACCCAATGAAAGGGGTTTAGTTGTTCATAGCTCTGAAAAATGAAAACAAAGATGGAGAATACATGATGAAACTAGAAGTGCAGAGAAAGTAAAATACAGAGAGTAGTTCTATGCCAAGAGGCTCCCTATAATTTCCAACTCTCCTTTTTTCAATTCAAAGCTACTCCTATATATACTACTCTTCTGATCTTCTAGTTGGCTCTTCAAGTCTTGGGTATGGGCCTTTGGATCTTGAGTTTGAAGCAGTTATCTTCATCATTGGGCTTGGCTTTACTTGCAGAGAGAAAGTGTGAAGTGGGCAGAGACTTTAGCTCAGGACGTTAGTGGTGTTAACGTTCAAGTGGAAATGTGGGTTCGAGAACGTTAGTGACAATCACCTTTTTCACTAACGTTCCTCACCAAAGTAAGAGCCACGTTAACTTCAACGTTAGTGGCACAAACGTTGCCACTAATGTTGCCCTTTATCCTATGTCCTTCTAATTGGGACTCACCTTTCCCAATAACATTGAGAAGTCTCTCCGTTCCTTACGTTAGAGTCCACGTTAACTTAGTTAACAGTTAACATTAACGTAGGCTTGCCAACCTTCGAGAACGTTAGTGACACTTACCTTTGTCACTAACGTTCCAATGTGCCCTTAGCTCCCACGTTAGAGTCCACGTTAACTAGGTTAACGTGGCTTCTAACGTGGCCATGCTAGCCATCTCCAACGTTAGTGACAAAG
>NC_029787.2:78839531-78839721 GCF_000816755.2 Arachis ipaensis
CGTTAGTGACACTTACCTTTGTCACTAACGTTCCAATGTGCCCTTAGCTCCCACGTTAGAGTCCACGTTAACTAGGTTAACGTGGCCTCTAACATGGCTATGCTAGCCATCTCCAACGTTAGTGACAAAGGTGAATGTCACTAACGTTGGCTCATCATCTCTCCTCCTCACATTAGCTTCCACGTTAACT
>NC_029787.2:78839974-78845336 GCF_000816755.2 Arachis ipaensis
TTCTTTTCCATGTTAACTAGGTTAACATGGGAGTTAACGTGGCTTATTGTGACTTGGCCAACGTTAGTGACAAAGT
Source organism: Arachis ipaensis (assembly GCF_000816755.2). Lineage (NCBI taxonomy): Eukaryota > Viridiplantae > Streptophyta > Magnoliopsida > Fabales > Fabaceae > Arachis > Arachis ipaensis. The sequence goes on from NC_029787.2 coordinate 78,840,051, forward strand.
TGAATGTGACTAACATTGGCTACCCCTTTACTTCTTAACGCTAGAGGCCACGTTAACTAAGTTAACTAAGTTAACGTGGCTCTTAACGTGGCCACTTATGAGCTTGGTCCAGCGTTAGTGATAATGTTAAGTGCCACTAACGTTGGCTCCCTTTCCTTTCTTCCACGTTAGAGTTCACGTTAACTTAGTTAACGTGACTCTTAACGTGGGCAATGATGGCTTCGAGAGCGTTATTGGCGATTACTTTACTCATTTACTTTGCAAGTTACTCCCATTCCACGTTAGTGCCCACGTTAGTGTAACTAACGTAGCCACTAATGTGGTTCTTCTTTGCTTCCTTTGTCCTGAAATCAAGCAATCAAGTGCATCAAAGTACTGGTCCAAGTCATGGGAAATGCAACATCAAATTTGTCATAAAATTCATGCAAAATCCTCATGAAATCATGTAAAGTGCATAATATTTGCTTGAATCAAGATGTAAGTGAATATCTACCCAAAACTTGCTTATTTTCTAAGGAAATGCATGAAACTAGCCAACACTCCCGAACCAGTTGGTTCAAGGTGCTAGGTGTTAAGACACCCCTAAGGACTTACTCCCTCAAGTCACTTTCCCCCATTCATACACACCACAGGCATATAGTTTATTTATTTTCTTTTCTTGAGACCTTGGTGTCCAGCACCTCTTTGGGTTACTAAATGCTCTGTGGTGAAGGTTACTCTTGATAGTGGACTTTCAGCTGATAATCCCGAGTTAGTTAACCCAAGTTAGCAAGTGATAAGGCACCCCTAAGAGCTTATTCATCCAAGTAGATCCCTCACACAGGAGCACCACAGACACATGCCTCAAGATTAAAACTATTGGTGCCTAGCCTTATTGCTTACTCTTTTTCTTTTATTTTTCAACCTTTATTATTCTTTCCCTTTTTCTTATTAGGATCTTGTTATTTAGCTAGTCTCATGGGTTGTGTCTCAAGCATAGTATTCCTGACAGATAGTTGTCTTCCCACCTTATGGTTGAACCAACTTAGCTAACTTATGACTATACCATAAACTCATGAACTTACTCCATAGTATGAACTCCTCTCGGGTCTTTTGAAATACACATTCTCTTTTTCATTTGATTCTAAAGGACAAGCATACAAATAAGCAAAGTAAGGATGCAGTGACATGAAGACTAGCAAACATAGACCTCTTCAACAAAAAAAACTTAAAAGACGGAATTTAAAAAGGTTCAAACTAACATTTAACTATTAATCAAGATTGCATTTGGACTTCCAGTTTTCAACATTCTAAGTACATGGAATTAAGTGACAATACAACCTTTAGGGGATGGTTTCTAGTTGCCCCCTTTTTGTCATCATCCTGGTCTTTGTTTCCTCACTTCCTTGGGTGAAGGTGCACCATTTCCTCATAAGATTCCTGCAAAGTTATTGGAAGTTGCTTGTTCCCAAAGCACTTGAGACATAGTTAGCTTGCATGTATGCTTGTGGCTTTTGAACTAATTACCAACTAAAATCTAACTAAATCTAAGTGGTTTCCATTGATTGATTAGAGCTAGCAATGTGCTTTAGGAATGGAGTGTGATTCCTTTGGTGGAACACCAAACTTAAAATCACACTTTCACTCTTGAATTGTTTTGGTGTGGAACACCAAACTTAGCTCCTCGCAATACAGGGGAAACAACTTGTGATCCTTATTAAAATAAAGATGAAAAGGAAACTACCTGAGGTTGGGTTGCCTTCCAACAGAGCGCTCTTTTATCATCGCTAGCTCGACGGTTCCTCCTTTACCTGAGATGGTAATTCACTCTGGAGTTTTCCCCCATGTTGCCCAGATAATGCTTGAGTCTTTGTCCGTTCACTGTAAAAGTCCTCTCTGAACCTTCATCCATGATTTTGATGTGTCCATATGGCGAAATGTTTGTGACAAGAAAAGGTCTGGACCACCTTGATTTGAGTTTTCCTGGGAATGGTCTCAATTTGGAATTGTAAAGGAGTACTCGCTACCCCTTTTCGAAACTCCTGGGTGCAAGATGCAGGTCATGTCTTCTCTTTGCCTTCTCTTTATACATCTTGGTATTTTCATAGGCTTGTGACTTGAATTCCTCCATCTCTTGCAGCTGCAAGATCCTCTTTGCACCAGCAGCAATGCTGTCAAAATTTAGTATCTTGATAGCCCAGAGAGCTTTGTGTTCTAGCTCTAGTGGTAAATGACAAGCTTTCCCACACACTAGTTGATATGGGGACATTCCAAGTGGTGTTTTGAATGCTGTTCTGTTTGCCCAAAGAGCATCATCCAGCTTCTTCGACCAATCCTTTCTTGATGCACCCACAGTCTTTTCCAGGATCCTCTTTATCTCTCTGTTGGATATCTCAGTTTGTCCACTTGTTTGGGGATGGTAGGGCGTGGCTACCTTGTGTTTTACCCCATATCGTAGGAGAAGAGCTTCTAGTGGTCTGTTACAAAAATGGCTCCCTCCATCACTGATGAGTGCTCGTGGGACTCCAAACCGGCTAAAGATATTCTTCCTGAGGAAGTTCAAGACTACCCTGTTATCATTCGTTGGGGTTGCAATAGCTTCTACCCACTTGGAAACATAATCCACTGCTACCAAGATGTACTTGTTTGCATATGAGGTTGGGAATGGTCCCATGAAATCGATTCCCCACACATCAAATAATTCCAGTTCCAAGATGAAATTTTGTGTCATCTCATTTCTTTTAGGCAAATTTTCAGATCTTTGGCATTCATTGCAGCTCTTTACTAGTTCTTTGGCATCCTTGAAAAGAGTGGGCCAAAAGAATCTGCTTTGTAACACCTTAGCTGAAGTTCTATCCCCTCCAAAGTGGCCTCCATAGCATGAGCCGTGGCAATTCCATAGGACCTCTCGTCCTTCTTCTTCCGAAACACATCTTCTAAGGATTCCATCTGAATACTTCTTGAATAGATATGGCTCATCCTAGACAAAGTACTTTGCATCATTTATGATCTTCCTTTTTTGATGTTTATTGATCTCTAGAGGCAATGCCCCAGTTGCCTTGAAGTTGGCAATGTCTGCGAACCATGGTGCTTTGTAAAAACCAGCATGCCCTAAAAAGCTCCTAATTGCCCTGACATCACTGGGTGGAGGCAGTTTTTTAATAAGTTCTACTTTGGCTCTGTCAACCTCAATGCCTTGGTTAGAAACTTTGTGACCAAGGACTATTCCTCCTGTCACCATAAAGTGACATTTCTCCCAGTTCAAGACCAGATTGGTCTCTTGGCATCTTTTCAATACAAAGGCGAGGTGATGTAGGCAACTAGGAAAGGAATCTCCGACTACCGAGAAATCATCCATAAAGACTTCTAGTGCACGAATTGTGAATCACACTTTTCACAACTCGTACCACTGACCAGCAAATGCACTGGGTCGTCCAAGTAATACCTCACGTGAGTAAGGGTCGAATCCCACGGAGATTGTTGGTTTGAAGCAATCTATGGTTATCTTGTAAATCTTAGTCAGGAAGTCAATTATGTTTATCAGTTGAACTGCAAATAAGCAATAGAGCATGGATCAAAGGTTACTTGTTATGCAGTAATGGAGAATATGTTGGAGTTTTGGAGATGCTTTGTCTTCTGAATCTCTGCTTTCCTCTGTCTTCTTGTTCATGCACGCACGTCCTCCTATGGCAAGCTGCGTGTTGGTGGATCACCGTTGTCAATCGCTACCTTCCTTCCTTCCAATGAAAACTACGCTCACGCGCTCTATCATAGCACGGCTAATCACCGATTGGTTCTCGATCCAGTTGGAATAGGATTTACTATCCTTTTGCGTCTGTCACTAACGCCCAGCCTTCAGGAGTTTGAAGCTCATCACAGTCATTCAATCCTTGAATCCTACTCGGAATACCACAGACAAGGTTTAGACTTTTCGGATTCTCATGAATGCCGCCATCAGTTCTAGCTTATACCAAGGAGATTCTGATTAAAGAATCTAAGAGATACTCATTCAATCGGATATAGAACGAAGGTGGTTGTCAGGCACATGTTCATGGTTTGAAGAACGTGATGAGTGTCACGGATCATCACCTTCATCACAGTTAAGCGCGAATGAACATCTTAGATAGGAACAAGCGTGTTTGAATGGAAAACAGAAATACTTGCATTAATTCATCGACACACAGCAGAGCTCCTCACCCCCAACAATGGGGTTTAGAGACTCATGTCATCAGAGAATACAAATTTTTGATCTAAAATATCATGAGATCCAAAATAAGTCTCTAAAAGTTGTTTAAATACTAAACTAGTAGCCTAGGTTTACAAAAAATGAGTAAACTATGATGGATGATGCAGAGATCCACTTCTGTGGCCCACTTGGTGTGTGTTCGGCTTAGACTTAAGTAATTCACGTGCAGAGGCCATTTGTGGAGTTGAACGCCAGTTTTTATGCCATTTTGGGCGTTCAACTCCAGCTTTTGATCCTTTTCTGGCGCTGGACGCCAGAATTGGGTAGAGGACTGGCGTTGAACGCCATTTTACGTCGTCTATTCTTGTGCAAAGTATAGACTATTATATATTGATGGAAAGCCCTGGATGTCTACTTTCCAACGCAATTGGAAGCATGCCATTTCGAGTTCTGTAGCTCTGTTCAAGCATTCATTCAGAAGACAGAAAGCATTGCCGCCACATTTAGCTAATTAGAATTTCTCTTATTAAAACTCTAAATTTTATTGCCTCTTATTCAAAAGATCTACTACTTTATTCATGTTTGCTGATGATGAGAAAAATAAACTATAGCTTAATTGGAGATAAAATCAAAATAGATACTAATTACTACTATATGACTCCTAAGGTAAACTTCTATAAGGACACTGTCACAGAGTTAAGGCAGAAATTGGAAATTAACAACCTTTATTCTGGGGGAACGGGGGTTCCTCTGATCCTTGGGGTGCTTGATCCTACAAGAGAAGACTTTTGGCGCTTCAATTCCCTTAAGTCACGCCCCTGCTCCTCTTGTTCTTTAAACATATAGGTCAGCATTTGACTGTGTTCCTTCTGTTCTTTTATTCTTTGCTCCATAGCTTCCCGTATCTTGGTAACGGACGTCTCAAGATACTCCCAGTATTCAGCTTGAGGGATCTCTGAGAGGAATTCCTGTGCTCTCTTCTTGATGGGATCCTCCTGTGCTTGTTGTTTTTCTTTAGGAGCCATGATCTTAGTGATCTCGGATAAACACACCAAACTTAGAGGATTGCTTGTCCTCAAGCAAAAGAAAAGAAAGGAGAGGGGTAGAAGGAGAGCTAGGTG
>NC_029787.2:78845585-78848299 GCF_000816755.2 Arachis ipaensis
CGGACGTCTCAAGATACTCGCAGTATTCAGATTGAGGGATCTCTTGGAGGAATTCCTGTGCTCTCTTCTTGATGGGATCCTCTTGTGCTTGTTGTTTTTCCATTGATGCTTTGGTGATTGGCTTCTCAATTGGGATATATTCAGTTATTCCCATCCTTACTCCAACGTCTTTGCAGAGCAGAGAAATCACGCTTGGATAAGCCAATCTGGCCTCTTTAGAATTTTTGTTAGCAATTTTGTAGAGTTCAGCTGAAATCAGCTGATGAACCTCCACTTCTTTTCCCATCATGATGCAATGGATCATCACTGCTCTTTTAACTGTGACTTCAGAACGGTTGCTAGCAGGCAACAGAGAACGCCCAATGAAGTCCAGCCATCATCTGGCGACTGGTTTGAGATCCTCTCTCTTGAGTTGATTTGGGACACCCTTTGTGTTGGTGGTCCACTTGGCTCCAGGGATACATATGTCCTCTAGAATCTTATCCAGGTCAATGTCTGCTCTCATCATCCTCCTGTTGAAGGAGTCTAGATCATCCTTTAGCTGAGGTAGCTTTAAGATCTCTCTGATCTTGTCAGGGGTGGTATGAACAATCTTCCCTCTGACCATGGTCCGAAATTCATAGAAGGCAGTTCCAGATAGTTTTTGCTTGTCAGTCTGCCACATATTAGCATAGAACTCCTGGACCATGTTCTTTCCCACTGTCGTTTCAGGATTAGCTAGGACTTCCCAGTTCCTGATTCGAATTTGCTCCTGGATCTCCGGATATTCATCTTCTTTCAGATCAAATCTAACTTTTGGGATCACTGATCTCAGACCCATTACTTTAAGATAACTGTCTGAATGTTCTTTAGATAAGAACTTCCCTTGATTCCAAAGTGGTTTTGGAACGCTCTCTTTCTTGCCTCTTGGAGTGGGTTGTTTTCCTTTAGGAGCCATGATCTTAGTGATCTCGGATAAACACACCAAACTTAGAGGTTTGCTTGTCCTCAAGCAAAAGAAAAGAAAGGAGAGGGATAGAAGGAGAGCTAGGTGCAATTATTGATGGAGGAGGAGGGAGGCCGAACCCAAATTTAAAGGGATGGGAGGGTGGGTTTTTCGAAAATTTGGAAAAGATAAGATAAGAAGATTAAGTTGAAAAAGATAAGATAGAAGATATAGTTTAATTTTGAAAAGATATGATAGATTTTTGAAAAAGATAAATCTGAATTTTGAAAAGGATAATATGGAGATTTGAAAAAGATATGGATTAGTTGAAAAGATTTTAGAGTGAAAAAGATAGATTTGTTTTCAGAAAAGATTTGAAAAGAGTTGGATTGAATTTGGAAAGATGGATTTTTAGAAATTAAGGATTTTAGAAATCAGGGTTCTTGACATGTTCATGTAAAAATCATGCAATGAAACATAAAATTTGAAATTAAAATGGAAATACGTGTGGAAAAATGAATTTGGCTCCTCCCTACTGTCCTGGCGTTTGAACGCCCAAACACTGCTCTCCTGGGCGTTCAACGCCCAGCTGCTGCCATTACTGGTGTTCAACGCCCAGTGGGTGCCCCTTTCTGGCGTTGAACGCCCAGCTGCTACCATCACTGGCGTTCAGCGCCCAGTGAACGCCCAAAATGCACTTTTACTGGCGTTTTCTTGCCAGTGAGATCTTTTTCTCTGTTTTGTATGCCGAGGTCTTCTGTAAATGATTATTTACCTTGTTATCAATGAACTCTATATAAACAAATAAAAATAAAAATAGAAATAGGGCAAAAATGCTTAGAGGATTGTTGCCCCATGGCTGGGTTGCCTCCCAGCAAGCGCTTCTTTATTGTCTTTAGCTGGACCTTGCTGAGCTTTTAATCTAGCTTCAGCCTTGAGCATTCTTGCTCAATGCTGCCTTCAAGATAATGCTTGATTCTCTGTCCATTGACAATGAACTTCTTATCAGAATCAATATCTTGAAGCTCCACATAACCATATGGTGACACACTTGAAATCACGTATGGTCCCCTCCACCGAGATTTCAGTTTCCCGGGGAATAGCCTGAGTCTAGAGTTAAACAACAAGATCTTCTATCCTGGTTCAAAGATTCTAGATGACAGCTTTCTGTCATGCCACTTTTTTTATTTTTCTTTATAAAGCTTGGCATTTTCGAAAGCTGTGAATCTGAATTCCTCTAGCTCATTTAGCTGGAGTAATCGTTTTTCTCCTGCTAATTTGGCATCAAAGTTTAGGAATCTGGTTGCCCAGTACGCCTTATGTTCTAGTTCCACGGGCAGGTGACATGCCTTACCATACACGAGTTGGTATGGAGATGTCCCTATGGGGGTCTTGAATTCTGTCCTGTAAGCCCACAGAGCATCATCCAGGCTCCGTGCCCAATCCTTTCTACGGGTATTTACTGTCCGTTCCAGGATTCTCTTTAATTCTCTGTTAGAGACTTCAGCTTGCCCATTGGTTTGTGGATGATATGGAGTGGCCACCTTGTGGCGAATTCTATACCGAACCATGGCAATTCCCCATATGTCAAACAACTCAATTTCCAAGATAGGTGAGGCATGGCATAACCATGAGGCAGGTTACCAACTCTTTGGCAACTGTCACAATTACGTACAAACTCTCGGGAATCTTTATAGAGTGTGGGCCAATAGAAGCCACATTGGAGGACCTTGGTGGCTGTTCGCTCACCTCCGAAATGGCCTCCATATTGAGATCCATGGCAATGCCA
>NC_029787.2:78849037-78849482 GCF_000816755.2 Arachis ipaensis
TCTTCTTGTGAATTTAAAGCAGAGCTTATGATCACTGGAAAAATGTCACCTTCTCCCTGAAACGCATATTTCAAGGATGGTGGTAATGGCTTGAGCTCGGGTTTAGGAGGTTTTTCCTCTTTCAGAAGAAAGTTCAGAGACTCTTTCATGTCCTCTGAATCCTCCAAATCAGGCTGAACATCTTTAAAGATGTCTTCCAACTCTGATTCGAGACTCTCAGCCATGTTGATCTCTTCTACCAAAGAGTCAATAAGATCAACTTTCATGCAGTCTGTCGATGTGTCTGGATGCTGCATGGCTTTGACAGCGTTCAACTTGAACTCATCATCATTGACTCTCAGGGTTATTTCCCCCTGTTGGACGTCAATGAGGGATCGTCCAGTTGCTAGGAAGGGTCTTCCTAGAATGAGAGTAGCACTCTTGTGCTCCTCCATTTCCAGCACAA
>NC_029787.2:78849643-78850286 GCF_000816755.2 Arachis ipaensis
GAGAACTCTTTCTGTTTCTCTCCAATCCTTCTTATGACTCAAGATCTCTTTCATGAACTTGGCATAAGAAGGTATTTGCTCAAGTGCTTCTGCAAATGGAATCTTTATTTCAAGAGTCCTGAGGTAATCTGCAAAGCGAGCAAATTGCTTATCCTGCTCCTCTTTCCGGAGTTTTTGAGGATAAGGTATCTTGGCTTTATATTCTTCAACCTTAGTTGCTGCAGGTTTATTGCCTACATAAGTGGTTGAAGAAGCCTTTTTAGAGGGGTTGTCATCAGCATTTGTGTGTGTCTGATCCCTCACTGGCACTTGAGTGCCAGAGTTAGAAGCTGGAGTGAAACTGGACGCCAGCTCCTTGTCTGCTCCTGGCGTCTGAACGCCAGAACTGTGCTCTTTCTGAGCGTTCAGCGCCAGATCCTGCCCATTTTGGGCGTTCAACGCCAGATCCTTGCCCATTTCTGGCGTTGAACACCAGTCCTGCTGTATTTCTAGCGTTGAACGCCAGTTTTGGTCATGGTATGGGCGTTCAGCGCCAGAATTATTTTTCCCTGGGCTCTTACTGTCCTCAGGTGAATTTTGGGTGGTTTGCTCATTTCTTAGCTTTTTGCTGCCTTGAGGTGGGGTATTTAATGTTTTCCCACTT
>NC_029787.2:78850407-78861231 GCF_000816755.2 Arachis ipaensis
GAACACCAAACTTAAAATTTTTAGAATACCACCAAAATTTTCGAAAACCAAAGGGAAATCAACAAGAAAACACCAAACTTAAAGTTTGGCACAGGATCTAATAGAGAAATTATTTTTGAAAACTATTTTTAAAAAGAAAATAAGGATTATAAAATTTTAACACGACAATAATAAGAGACTCTAAACAAAAAAAAAAAACAAAAAAAAAGAGATTTTTCCTAATCTAAGCAACAAAATAATCCGTCAGTTGTTCAAACACGAACAATCCCTGGCAACGGCGCCAAGAACGTGGTGCACGAATTGTGAATCACACTTTTCACAACTCGTACCACTGACCAGCAAGTGCACTGGGTCGTCCAAGTAATACCTCACGTGAGTACGGGTCGAATCCCACGGAGATTGTTGGTTTGAAGCAATCTATGGTTATCTTGTAAATCTTAGTCAGGAAGTAAATTATGTTTATCAGTTGAACTGCAAATAAGCAATAGAGCATGGATCAAAGGTTACTTGTTATGCAGTAATGGAGAATATGTTGGAGTTTTGGAGATGCTTTGTCTTTTGAATCTCTGCTTTCCTCTGTCTTCTTGTTCACGCACACACGTCCTCCTATGGCAAGCTGCGTGTTGGTGGATCACCGTTGTCAATGGCTACCTTCCTTCCTTCCAGTGAAAACTATGCTCACGCGCTCTGTCACAGCGCGGCTAATCACCGGTTGGTTCTCGATCCGGTTGGAATAGGATTTACTATCCTTTTGCTTCTGTCACTAACGCCCAGCCTTCAGGAGTTTGAAGCTCGTCATAGTCATTCAATCCTTGAATCCTACTCGGAATACCACAGACAAGGTTTAGACTTTCCGGATTCTCATGAATGCCGCCATCAGTTCTAGCTTATACCACGGAGATTCTGATTAAAGAATCTAAGAGATACTCATTCAATCGGATATAGAACGGAGGTGGTTGTCAGGCAGATGTTCATGGTTTGAGGAAGGTGATGAATGTCACGGATCATCACCTTCATCACAGTTAAGCGCGAATGAACATCTTAGATAGGAACAAGCGTGTTTGAATGGAAAACAGAAATACTTGCATTAATTCATCGAGACACAGCAGAGCTCCTCACCCCCAACAATGGGGTTTAGAGAATCATGCCATCAGAGAATACAAAGTTTTGATCTAAAATGTCATGAGATCCAAAATAAGTCTCTAAAAGTTGTTTAAATACTAAACTAGTAGCCTAGGTTTAAAAAAATGAGTAAACTATGATGGATGATGCAGAGATCCACTTCTGGGGCCCACTTGGTGTGTGTTGGGCTAAGACTTAAGAAATTCATGTGCAGAGGCCATTTGTGGAGTTGAACGCCAGTTTTTATGCCATTTTGGACGTTCAACTCCAGCTTTTGATCCTTTTCTGGCGCTGGACGCCAGAATTGGGCAGAGGACTAGCGTTGAATGCCAGTTTACGTCATCTATTATTGTGCAAAGTATGGACTATTATATATTTATGGAAAGCCTTGGATGTCTACTTTCCAACTCAATTGGAAGCATGCCATTTCGAGTTCTGTAGCTCCAGAAAATCCACTTTGAGTGCAGGGAGGTCAGAATCCAACAGCATCAGCAGTCCTTTTTCAGTCTAAATCAGATTTTTGCTCAGCTCCTTCAATTTCAGCCAGAAAAATACCTGAAATTACAGAAAAACACACAACTCATAGTAAAGTCCAGAAATATGAATTTTTCCTAAAAACTAATGAAAATAGACTAAAAACTAACTAGAACATACTCAAAACTATATGAAATTAACCCCAAAAAGCGTATAAAATATCCGCTCATCAACTTCAATGAATTTTTCTATCATATCTGAAAAGATAGAAAGCATGCAGCGTTGGAAAGCCGCAGGTGCATTACATAGCCCAAATGGCATGCGCCTGTAGGCAAACACTCCATATGGGCAAGTGAATGAGGTTTTCTCTTGATCTCTGGGATCAACCACTACTTGGTTATATCCTGAATAACCGTCGAGAAAACAATAATAAGCGTGCCCTGCGAGTCTTTCCAACATCTGATCCATGAATGGAAGGGGGAAATGATCTTTTCGTGTAGCCTCATTGAGCTTCCTATAGTCTATGCACATCCACCATCCTGTGACTGTCCTTGTAAGAATTAGTTCATTCTTCTCATTGGAAACCACGGTAATTCCTCCCTTTTTTGGGACAACATGCGCGGGGCTAATGATGCACAGAAAACTTGTCTCTCAACAAATTTTCCTTCGGCAAGTGTACCGAAGTTGTCGTCAAGTAAAAACTCACAAAAGAGTGAGGTCGAATCCCACAGAGATTAACAGATTAAGCAATCAATGGTTAATTGATTTTCCTAGTTAGACGATTCAGATTTGGATGATGAGTAGCAGGAATTGTAAATTGACAGAAAAGTAAAGAAAGCAATAAAGTGCAGAAAAGTAAAATGGCAAGAAAAGTAAATGTAAGAACTAAAAATAAAATGAACATTGGGATCAAGAGATATTGCAATCCTCCGGATCAAGTTCATTCTCATCTCTTCCTCAATCAATGCACTCATTGATCACCTTGGCAATCTTAATTGATCGAATTATAATTCCTTGTAATTCAATCTCTCAAATCTTGATCAATAGCCAATTCCTTGGTCAATTGCTCATGAGAAGAGAAGAAGTATGGTCACTGATTATACCACATGCATTTCACAAATCAAGTGTTGAGAGGATTATAGTCACAAATCCATTCAAACCCAATTTGGTCCAGCATGAGAAAGCATTTCTAGCTTGATCTCTTCATTCCTCTTCCAAGGTTCAGAAGAGATCCAAGTATGAATAGTTTCTTTTCCAAGATAACTACCCAATTGGATGAAGATCGAAAGCTTTCAAGTAAAATCAAGAGAAAAGAAAGAAGAAGAAGAATAAGAACTACAATTGATCCATTGAATCACAAGAGAGCTCTCTAACCCAATGAAAAGAGTTAGTTGATCATTGCTCTACCAAAATAGAAAAGAAAGAAAGTGCAGAAGAGTAAAGATGAAGATAAAAACTGAAATTGAAAATTTAACATTCATAAATGAAAATTACAACTAAAAGGAAAACTACTACTAAGAAAAGAAAAGAAGAGAAAAGGAAGAAACGTGGTTGAGGGGAGGGGTCCGAAGACCCACTCCCCTTGGAGTGTGCCAATTCACAGAAGTTCGAATTGGTCTTCACTCTCTCCCCCTTCCTTCAATTTCCGGAATTCCAGAATGCTTTGAATGTAAAAACTAAGGCCTTTATATAGGCTCTCCTAAATTACAAAATGAAAATAAAAGCAAATTACAATAAAATAAAAATTCCTATTCTAGATGCTTCTTGTGGTCTTGATTGGTTGACAATTGTGGGCTTGCTTGCTTGATCTTTGAAGTGGACTTGAGAGAGAAGTGAGTCAATTTGAGGTCTAGGTGCTAAAGTTAGTTCCAAAGTTAGCCAAACTAACGCTACAAGTGTGGCGTTAGTGCTAAAGTTATTGTGGCTAACGTAGCACTTGCTGCCCAGTTGGTGTTTTTAAGGCTTAAAAGATGCCTCTTGTTTGTGCTCCAATTTCATGCCCACTATAGAGTATTATATATTGTTGGAAAGCTCTGAATGTCAGCTTTCTAACTCAACTGGAATCACCTCAATTGGACCTCTGTAACTCAAGTTATGCCCCTTTGAAGTGGACATGGTCGCTGGCATATATGCCAACGTTACTGGAAATGTTGATTGCCAATAACGCTAGCGATTTCCCGTTTCTGAAGCTCAAACTTAGTGTCCACCCCATACTATTATATATCGTTGGAAAGCTCTGGATGTCTACTTTCCAATACTTTTGGAAGCTCATCATTTGGAGCTCTACAACTTGAGTTATACTTCTTGGAAGGTGAAGAGGTCAGTTGGCCTTAATATAGGTTGATACCATGCTCATCATTGCACTTTCGGGACAGGTTTTCTCCCTCAATTTTAGTGTCAACCATGTAGTGCTATATATGCTTGAAAGGATCTGGAATCCTACTTTCCAATGCCACTAGAATCACCTCATTTGGAGCTTTGTGGCTCAAGTTATGCGTGTTTGAAGAAGGCATGGTCAAGTTGCCAGGTGGGACTTTTGCCCACGTTAACTACCACGTTAACTAAGTTAACGTGGGAGTTAACGTGGCTCTTTGTGGCTTGTGTTGGCAACGTTAGTGACAATGTTTGGTGTCACTAACATTGTCGACAACTTCTTCTTCTTCACGTTAACTTCCACGTTAACTAGGTTAACGTGGGAGTTAACCTGGCTTCTTGGGGATATGTGGTTGCTTCCAACGTTAGTGACAATGTTGGGTGTCACTAACGTTATCGACCACTCTTGCCTCTTCACGTTAGCTTCCACGTTAACCAAGTTAACGTGGGAGTTAACGTGGCATTGTGCACTTAGGCCAACGTTAATGACAATGTTGAATGTCACTAACGTTGGCTTCCTTCCCCCTTTTAACGTTAGAGGCGACGTTAACTAAGTTAACGTGGACTCTAACGTGCATGTCCCTGGTTTTATGGTGGTTTCATGCATAGCAACTTAGGTTCATTCCTGGCTTTTAGACCTTTATCATGTCCTAAAACACCTACTTTGTTTATATCCTATGAGACCTTTATTCATTGATACTTTTATTGTCATTTCAAGGCTTATTTTTGTTCTTAAGCTAAGTGCTCTGTAAGGGGGCAACTCTTTAAAATAAGCTTTCAGCCAACACTCCCGAACCAGTTGGTTCAAGGTGCTAGGTGTTGAAGCACCCCTAAGGACTTACTTGCTCAAGTCTCTCCCCCATACATACACACCACAGGCATATGGTTTATTTATTTTCTTTTCTTGAGACCTTAGTGTCCAGCACCTCTTTGGGTTACTAAATGCTCTGTAGTGAGGGTTACTCTTGATAGTGGACTTTCAGCTGATAATCCCGGGTTAGTTAACCCAAGTTACCAAGTGATAAAGCACCCCAAAGAGCTTATTCATCCAAGTAGATCCCTCACACAGGAGCACTACAGACACATGCTTCAAGATTAAAACCATTGGTGCCTAGCCTTATTGCTTACTTTTTTTTCTTTTATTCTTCCACTTTCATTGTTCTTTCCCTCTTTCTTATTAGGATCTTCTTATTTAGCTAGTCTCATGGGGTGTGTCTCAAGCATAGTATTCATGATAGATAGTTGTCTTCCCACCCTTGTGGTTGAACCAACTTAGCTAACTTATGACCACACCACAAACTCATGAACTCATTCCATAGTATGAACTCTACTCTGGTCTTTTAAAAACACTCATTCTCCTTTCATTTGATTCAAAAGGGACAAGCATACTAGTAAGCAAAGTAAGGATGCAATAATGACATTCAGGCTAGAAAACACAGCCTTAATCAATAAAAAGTTTAAAAGACAGAATTGACATGCTTATTTACAGGGAACAAGCACACAAACATACAAAGAACTTAGAAGACAATCATGCAATTGAATGTACTGGAAATAAGTAAGAGGAGAAAGGAACTTTACCACCTTGTAGTTCATCTTTATTGTTGTTGCCCTTCTTCTCCTACTTTTCTCCCTTCCCACACCAATTTAGACTAATTGCTTGTCTTCAAGCAGCAAATAAAACAGTGGTGGTGGGGTCTATGATGGGTCATGAATGTCTTACATACTGAAATGTAAGTGATGTATGTGGTTAAGCAAGCAAGAATTAAGGATAACACTGTAAGCCTAAGAAGCAAAGGCATTATGATTATACAAACAAGTGGTGTTGCTAGATACATTGCATAGAAAAATAAGTGGCACACCAAACTTAGTGTGACACTTTCTCTTAGAATTGATGCAAGTATCCAGAAAGATTGAAAACAGATTGTAAAATCACCAAGAGCCAAAGCTGTCACGAATAGGGGCTTCTTGGTGAGGCATTAACATAAACAGTTAGAGAGCATAGAAAATAAAGAACTAAAGCAATTACATGAATAAAGCAAAATAAAAGAAAATGTCTAATCTAGGCCATCAACCAACCGGTAGTTTGTTAATCACAATTAATCCCCGGCAACAGCACCATAAACTTGATGCACGGAAAACTTGTGTCTCAACAAATTTTCTTTCGGCAAGTGTACCGAAGTTGTCGTCAAGTAAAAACTCACAAAAGAGTGAGGTCGAATCCCACAACTCCCCTTGGAGTGTGCCAATTCACAAAAGTTCGAATTGGTCTTCACTCTCTCTCCCTTCCTTCAATTTCCGAAATTCCAGAATGCTTTGAATGTAAAAACTAAGGCCTTTATATAGGCTCTCCTAAATTACAAAATGAAAATAAAAGCAAATTACAATAAAATAAAAATTCCTATTCTAGATGCTTCTTGTGGTCTTGATTGGTTGACAATTGTGGACTTGCTTGCTTGATCTTTGAAGTGGACTTGAGAGAGAAGTGAGTCAAGTTGAGGTCTAGGTGCTAAAGTTAGTGCCAAAGTTGCCAAACTAACGCTACAAGTGTGGTGTTAGTGCTAAAGTTATTATGGCTAACGTTGCACTTGCTGCCCAGTTGGTGTTTTTGGGGCTTAAAAGATGCCTCTTGTTTGTGCTCCAATTTCATGCCCACTATAGAGTATTATATATTGTTGGAAAGCTCTGAATGTCAGCTTTCTAACTCAACTGGAATCACCTCAATTGGACCTCTGTAACTCAAGTTATGCTCCTTTGAAGTGGACATGGTCGCTGGCATATATGCCAACGTTACTGGAAATGTTGATTGCTAATAACGCTAGCGATTTCCCGTTTCTGAAGCTCAAACTTAGTGTCCACCCATACTATTATATATCGTTGGAAAGCCCTGGATGTCTACTTTCCAATGCTTTTAGAAGCGCATCATTTGGAGCTCTACAACTTGAGTTATACTTCTTGGAAGGTGAAGAGGTCAGTTGGCCTTAATATAGGTTGACACCATGTTCATCATTGCACTTTCGGGGCAGGTTTTCTCCCTCAATTTTAGTGTCAACCATGTAGTGCCATATATGCTTGAAAATCTCTGGAATCCTACTTTCCAATGCCACTGGAATCACCTCATTTGGAGCTTTGTGGCTCAAGTTATGCGTATTTGAAGAAGGCATGGTCAAGCTGCCAGGTGGGACTTTTGCCCACGTTAACTACCACGTTAACTAAGTTAACGTGGGAGTTAACGTGGCTCTTTGTGGCTTGTGTTGGCAACGTTAGTGACAATGTTTGGTGTCACTAACGTTGTCAACAACTTCTTCTTCTTCACGTTAACTTCCACGTTAACTAGGTTAACGTGGGAGTTAACGTGGCTTCTTGGGGTTATGTGGTTGCTTCCAACGTTAGTGACAATGTTGGGTGTCACTAACGTTATCGACCACTCTTGCCTCTTCACGTTAGCTTCCACGTTAACCAAGTTAGCGTGGGAGTTAACGTGGCATTGTGCACTTCGGCCAACGTTAGTGACAATGTTGAATGTCACTAACGTTTGCTTCCTTTCCCCCTTTTAACGTTAGAGGCCACGTTAATCTCTATAACGTGGCCTCTAACGTGGCCACTTGTGAGCATTGGCCAACGTTAGTGATAATGTTAAGTGTCACTAACGTTGGCTCAAATTCCCTTTCTTCAAAGTTAATGCCACTAACTTTTCTCACTAACGTTGGGGCTTTCCTCCCTTCCACGTTAGTGCCCACATTAGTGTAACTAACGTAGCCACTAACGTGGCTTCTTCTCTTCTTCTTTTGGCCTGAAATCAATCAAACAAAGTGCATCAAAGTCTTGCTCTTAATCATGGATCATGCATCATCTAATTTATCATATAATTCATGCAAAATCCTGATGAAATCATGTAAAATGCACAATGTATGCTTGAATCAAGATGTAAGTGAATATCTACCCAAAACTAGCTTATTTCCTAAGAAAATGCATGAAACTACCTTAAAAACAGTAAAGAAAAGGTCAGTGAAACTGGCCAAGATGCCCTGGCATCAGCTAACCCAAGGGCTGTCTGAGATCGGGTAGATTACCCCTCCCTGCCATAACTTCATAACTTCTTTCTATACCACTTCCTTCATGATTGGGTTCAACCTCCTTTGGGATTGAATGGATGGTTTGGCATCATCTTCCAGCAGTATCTTGTGCATACATATGGCCGAACTTATCCTTTTCAAGTCAGCTAGAGTCCAACCAATGGCATCTTTGTGGTTTCGCAGTACTTTGAGCAGTTCATCCTCTTGATCTTAGCTGAGGCATGAGCTTATGATTACTGGGTAATTTTCATCTTCTCCTAAGTATGCATATTTGAGAGAGGGTGGCAGTGCTTTGAGTTCAAGTTTGGGTGCTTCTGACTTTTCGTTCTCTTCTTTTGGTGCACCTTGTATTTGAATTTCTACTGTTGCAACCTCTTCACTAAACGTAGACTCCTCCTCTATTAAATCTTCAGGTTCTTCTTCTTCAAACTTTCCTGCACTGCATCTTCAAGTGAGTCCAACCTCATACACTCTCCCAATTGCTCTGGTGGGTAACTCATGGCCTTGAACACATTGATCTTGAAGATCTCCAAAAATCTCGAAAACTGGTTGTCATCACCCTTCTTCTTTAATTGCTGAGGATATGGGACTCTTGGTACGTCTGGCTTCAGTACTCCTTCCCCTTTTTGTGAACTCAGATTAGGAACTTGAGCTCCATCCTGCTCTTCTTCCTCTTTATCTGAGTCATTTTCTTGTGGTTTCTGGGGGGTTTCCTTCAGTTCCTTCCCACTCCGAAGGGTGATAGCCTGACATCCTCCCTTTGTGTTGAGCTAGTATTGCTGCGAAGGTTGTGGCTGGAAATTTGCTTGAATAAGTAGCCAATTTGTGTCTCAAGTTTCTTGATGGCAACATCCTGATTCTGCATATTGGACATCACTTCTTCTCGGAACGCTTTACTATCTTGAATCTCGTTGCTTATGCCTTCAAGTAGATTCTCAATCCTTGAGAGTCTGTCATCATCTCTCTCTCATTTTTTTCTATTTATTTTATTTATTTACTAAAACTTATCTTCTTGAAAATTCGAACTCTCTCCCTCTCTCTGTGTTCGAATTCTTCTTCTTCTCCCTTTTTCATTCTATTCTTCTATTCTTCTACTCACATAAAGGAATCTCTATACTGTGACATAGAGGATTCCTCTTCTTTTTTGTTCTCTTCTTTTTCATATGAGCAGGAACAAGGATAAGAACATTCTTGTTGAAGCTGATCCGGAACTTGAAAGGACTCTGAAGAGGAAGCTAAGAGAAGCTAAAGCACAACACTCTGGAGAGGACCTAACAGAAATTTTCGAAAAAAAAGAAAACATGGCAACCGAAAACAACAACAATGGTGGAGATGCAAGGAAGATGCTTGGTGACTTTACTGCACCAACTTCTGACTTCTATGGAAGAAGCATCTCAATTCCTACAATTGGAGCAAACAACTTTGAGCTCAAGCCTCAATTAGTTTCTCTAATGCAACAGAATTGCAAGTTTCATGAACTTCCATTGGAAGATCCTCATCAGTTTTTAGCTGAATTCCTGCAAATTTGTGACACTATTAAAACCAATGGGGTTAATCCTGAGGTTTACAGACTTATGCTTTTCCCCTTTGCTGTAAGAGACAGAGCTAGGATATGGTTGGACTCACAACCTAAAGAAAGCCTAAACTCTTGGGAAAGTTGGTCAATGCTTTCTTGGCCAAATTCTTTCCACCTCAAAAGATGAGTAATCATAGAGTAGAAGTCCAAACCTTCAGACAGAAGGAAGGTGATTCCCTCTATGAAGCTTGGGAAAGATACAAGCAATTAATCAGAAGGTATCCTTCTGACATGCTTTCAGAATGGAGCATCTTATGTATATTCTATGATGGTCTATCTGAATTATCCAAGATGTCATTAGACCACTCTGCTGGTGGATCTCTTCATCTGAAGAAAATGCCTGCAGAAGCCCAGGAACTCATTGAGATGGTTGTAAATAACCAGTTCATGTATACTTCTAAAAGAAATCCTGTGAATAATGGGACAACCCAGAAGAAAGATGCCACTTGGTGTCGAAGGCATGGCACGCCACCATCACCAATCATCCAAGAGAAGACCTGGGCATGCCACTTGAGTTCTGGGCGTGGCACGCCAAGCAGAGGAGCCAAGCACATGAAGGGCATGGCACGCCAAACCCTGGCGTGCCACATTAGTTCAACTTTCCAGAGAAATAGATCAAGCACATAGCACGGGCGTAGCATGCCAAACCCTGGGCGTGCCACGCCAGTTTAAATTTCCAGAAGCTAGCAAAGAGATGGAAAAGGCCTGCGTGTGCCACTTGGGGTCGAAGGCGTGGCACGCCAGGCTAACCAAGGCTTTAAAAAGGCCTAGGCGTGCCACTTGGGCTCAAAGGCATGGCACGCTAGGCTACCCAAGGTTTAAAAGAACCCTGAGCATGCCACTTGAGCTCGAAGGTGTGGCACGCCAGGATGGTCAGTGAAGGGAGGCGTGCCACTTGAGGATTGGGCGTGGCACACCAAGGCAGAATCAGAGGAAGGCGTGGCACGCCACTGAAGTTTCAATCACACGCCAGCTGGGAGATCACGTTTTATGAGTTTCTTTTCCCTCCAAAATGTAATTTTACTTTCACTTTTGTATTTTTCTTTATTTGCTACTGCTAGGAGTAGTATATATACCCTTTGGAAGTACTGAAGAAGGGGTTAAGCAGTTGAGCTATTAGTTGATGCATAGTTAGATTCACTTTTTCCATCTTTTACTTTTTCTTGAGCTATGAGTAGCTAAATTCCCTCTCATTGAGAGAGGGAG